>NC_065538.1:69291275-69891275 GCF_932294415.1 Quercus robur | reverse complement strand
GCTGAAGTTTTAGGGGAATTTTTTTATATCCCATCACAAACGGAGAATACCTAGAAGCAAATATCTGAAAATCACCTTCAGACCATCTTTTGTGTTGTACAAGTGATTGTAGAAGTGTTGTGGGAGCGACTCCTAGGAAGCCCTTCCTTTCTGGATTGAAATATATGGATCTCCAACCTCGACATTGTATAGCTAATCCTGTTATGACGTCTTCCACTGGACAACCATACTTCAATCCCATCTGCAAATCAGTATATGTGAGGTTCATATGAAGTTTGAGAGGGAGTTGCATATGTGAGGTCTATATATACATACATACATATATATATGTGTGTGTGTATAGAGAGAGAGAGAGAGATACCTCTTTTCCCCACTGAGTGTTTTCTTCATAGGTACAACTAGCAAGAACTTTGCATGTTTCTTCTAGTACACTAACGCTCTCTTCTACCTCTCTATTGTTCAATCTCTTCCAATCTACCTTACATTTCTTGCTATACTTTTGCCCACAAAGAATCTCTCTTCTGTGAAAGCAACCACTACCAATATAGCAAGGCCCTCCATTCCCATCAAGTCCAGGAAGCTCTGCCTTTATTGTTGGGTACACCACAGGTAGAAATTCCATTAAAATATTCTTCAATTAGAAATATAAGTTTTGAAATAAAGGTAAGTTTTTCGGTGATGCTCACCTCATTTATTACATTAAGGGAACTACTGTAG
The DNA here is from genome assembly GCF_932294415.1 of Quercus robur. Lineage (NCBI taxonomy): Eukaryota > Viridiplantae > Streptophyta > Magnoliopsida > Fagales > Fagaceae > Quercus > Quercus robur. The sequence continues at coordinate 69,890,558 of NC_065538.1, read as the reverse complement.
ACATCATTTTTTGTAAGGTTCTCGAAGGTTTGTGGAAACTGTACGAAACCAACTTTGTGCCCCTCTTCTTCATCCATAAAAAAACATATAACGTCCCTCACAGACTCTGAATTGTTTGAGTACATGTCGCAGTCCACGTTAAGAATTATAGGACCGTTGCTTATCTTTGATGACACTCTCAACTATTTTTTTAATGATGGATGATTATGATATTTAAATATATTTTAAAAAATAACACATGAAACTTTTGAAGCTTGATGTGTGGATATGGTGCAAGACTTACCAGTGCATTCATGGCTCCTGCTTTAAAATTGTGGTGGTATTGAGGTCTCTTTTCACGTGCTAAGTATACTAAAGTTGGCAAAGGTTGTCCTTCAATGTCCACGGCATTGGGGTCTCTCCCATCAATAAGTATCTATGAATTAGATACAACTCTATTATCAAAGTCCGGGAATTGAATACAAATATATGATTTGGATATAGAAGTATTCATTTCCATGAGATAGAGAGAATGTAGGAAGTACTTGAAGAATAGTCTGATGATCACGTTTACTTGCAAGCCATGTCCACTCCTTGAATCCCTTGTGTTCATGATAAATTTCTTCTGAAATTCGACCTAGCTTTGTGGTGGTTTCGATCTGCTTTTTCATGTCTTCATATAATTTCTGCAACAAGATATGAAACACGATTTTATTTTATATCACATGTGAACCAGAAAATAAATAAAAGAAAAAATTTACAAGATGTTTGTAAGCTTTTTTGAACTTCCAAATTAGAAGTAATTATAGTTTGACTGAAGTAATAAGGCTTGAGTACCTTAGTGTAATATATTGGGATTCCAATTAAATTCAAACATTTAGTTGCATTGATCAATAAATTGCAAATAGTGTTACCTTTTTCAAAGATAATTAAATTCAGTACAACCAAGTGATTTAATTAAATTGGAAAACCTAATGTACTACACCTGAAGTTCTGTGCCAAATAAAAGTTCTATCCATTAGGGCCAGTTCAACATGCTTTCTTGTAGTATCATTTTCATTTGCCAAACAGGCATGACTCTAGTTGATAGCTGCGCTACAGCCTACAAGTCATTTGTGAAGAAAAAGGAAAATTTCACGAAGTTTAAGTGCTCAAATGACCTATGATTAAAACTGCATGTATTTTATAGCCATAGTTTCTTTTCTTACTTTTAGTTGCGAGTGCAATATCATTTCACCTTCCTCAATCTTTCTGCTATTTCATATCAACATCCCTATTTGACGACCCTTACTTATGAATGCCGCTAATAGCTCTTTTATAAAATCTTTTTAGGACAGAGTTTAACTCTAAACTAGTTTGAAATTATCTCTTCCGATCAATCTTGTTAGTGGCGATTTATAAGATTGTTTATGTATATTATTTAAATAAATCAAATGACTCATTAAAAAAATCATATGACTAAAACTATACAAAAGTTATGTAACTAAAACTACAGATGAATTATCTTTTCAATCATTATATAGTGAATTGAAAGAAAATAGATCTATACTAGTTTGGAGCTAAGCTTTTTCTATCTTTTAATCCATTTCTTTTCTAAATAGACTAGAGTTTACAAATAACACATTGCATTCAAACAAAATAAAGGCAATAATCTTCCTAAAAACCTTTAACTAAACCAAGAAAAATATGTTCAAATTTAAGATTTAAGAATAATATGAGAAGTTAATAGAATAATTTTTAAAAACATAGAGGGAATATTTAATGATTGTACCAAGTTTAGCTACAATTCTCACTACATAAAAAAAACACATGACTAGATATTTGAAAATTTAATTATTGAATAGTATTTTGGCCATGTTTTTTTATGTTCTTAGTACATATATTAAATTTCGTGCCAATCTTTTTTTTTTTAGAAAGAAACCTGGAAATATTATTAAGAAACAGAAGCCAAGTTGGCAAAATAAACAGTTGAAACTTGCGGAGGGGCATCTTCCATCCACACAAGAGAACTTGTGACATGACATGCATGTCTAGCAAAGTTGTGAGCTATAGAGTTTCCATCTTTACAAACATGAGAAAAATTAATACAATGAGAATGCTCTGCAAAAAGATTGATGTCTCGAATAAGAAGACTATAAGATGCTACCTAGGGAGGGGACTCTTTTAATGCATTAATCACTATCACAGAATCTCCTTCAAGAACAGCTTATTTACTAGTATAAACTTATTTTTTATGTGTAATTTAAAATTACAAAAAATTGAAATTTAAACATTTGATTAATGATATAACTATTGATTTTTAATTTTTTGAAAATTTTGCAAGAGTGAAGGATATAAGGGAAAAAAAAATGTTATTTAAAAGTAGATTTATCAAAATTCACGGTTACTAAAAAAAAATGTTAAGTGTAGTTATAGCCAAACTTTATCCTCAATCATATCTAATCATCTATTTCGTCAATCCATCTGTGGAAAGAGACAGACGCATACATATTCTGAAGCTTAGCCATCGTCTAGGACCTACCATGAGTTATCCAAAAAATAAAATGTATGACAATTGAAAAGGATTTTATATAATAATAATCGAGTTGCCAACTACTGCCCATGCATCCTCAAATAATGATGTGATATTTTTTTAACTTATTGCGTTCTTTAAGCACAAATTATTGAATGTAACATGAGGATCTGTGCGAAATATGATTGGATAATATTCTCTCTTAGACAATTGCTATAGAGAAATATGACAACAAACAATCAAGCATCGACAAGCTTGTAGAGAACGGTGGCCATTGATATATAATATAAACATTATCTTCTAAAAGTTGTCCACGTACGCTGACCAAAATTCTCCAATCGGGTAGTCTAAGCCATGCTTTTTGTGGAAAATCAAATGCCAATTTGCATGTGGTTACGGACAGAAGGAAAAGCCATTCTATTCTATATATATGTGCACTAAAATGATTCTCTACACAGGGATAAAATACCCAACAATGAATGGAACAAATTTCATTTTAAAACTTATTTAACTCCTATATAGACGTCAGACACATATTATTATTACACTATTTTCTTAATGAATTTCACTCTATACTCTACTAACCGCAGCTTGTCACATGCCCTTTTTGTCTTAAAAAATACTTATGATATACAATAGTTGGTGGATATTTGGAACACTTCTAGTGAAACATAAGATTTTTATTCCATATAGAGATCTAACACAATTGAGAGAGAGAGAGAGAGAGAGAGAGAGAGAGAGAGATAGAGAGAGAGAGAGTTCAATTTCTCTTGGTCATGTTGATCCACAAAATTTAACGCTATGTGGATTTTTCAGGCTATTACTTGATGCATTTGGTGGTAGAAAGTGAGGGACAGGGACGGAGATAAGATTCTGAGTTAGTGGAGGCTATAGTATATGTGGGGACGTAGGCCCAAATATATATTGAGCCTTGGGTCTCGTTCAAGGAGGCATAGTAGTTCAAGAATAGACCAACAATGAGGAATGAGTAAGACTAAGAACTTCATGAGCAAGCTATGACTGTAAAGGCTGAGAGAGGTAGGCTGAGAGTCGAGGAGGAGTATCTTCTCAGCTAAACAAAGAAGGGATCAGAAGGTGAGTTATCATCCAGAGTGATATTCCAGGAAGTTCTGTTGATAAGGATATGAACTATGAACATACGGGACAAAATGAGAGCTGAGAAATATCTAAGAAAGAGCTGCTACCACGTATTGAATGCTTTGCAGCTAACTTTCTGGTCGCATTTATGTGGAGAAGACTCCTGAACAGTGTTGTTTTGGTCGCCCCAACTCACAGAGGGTCTATGAAAGTGTCCGATGGGACAAGCATTCAAGTAGTGGCTTGAATGACCGACAAGTGAAGAGCTAAGATCATTTAAAGGGAGATATATAATGTAAGAAACCCTTGATGTAAAAGAGGGGGAGAAATTAAGGGAAAATGACTGTAGCAATTAAGAATTGAGCCTGTAATCAAACTTGAAAGAAATATATAAAAAATGATCTTCTCGGACTGTGCTGAGGACAGTTTTCTTTAGATTAAACTATTCTATCTACTTTTTCTTATGATTTGAATCTACTTTATTTGTTGACTGATTCATTAAAGTCCAGTTTTCCAACCCACTTTCTACAAATTCATTGTATTAGGCTTTTTGGGCCTAAGTTCATTTATCATTTGGGTTAGGGACTCAAACTTCGTCCTTTCAGTATAAAAAAAAAATTTATTATGAAACTCCAATTAGTATTAACAAATCAAGAGAGTCAAAACAGTACTTAAAGCTGATTCAATTTGGCCAAGTAAACTAAATATTTCAATACCAATTAATACCGGTATACCGTTTTAGAGTTACCTTTACTTATATATACATATAATCTCCACATTGTGTAATCCCAGTATATGAAGCTAAGATATAGTAAAATAAAAATATATTGCCAAAGTTTTTTAACTGAATTGGCACCTCTCTATGCATAAAGTGCTTGGGGGTGGTCTAGAGAGAAAAGGGTTTGAGTTGTAAGGATAGCAGCATGTTGTAATTATTTTTTAAATATATATATATATATATATATATACATATATATATATATATATATATATATTATATTAGAATTATATATATATTTTTAGTAATTATGGACTGATTTACATTTTTTTTTTTTCACTTATATCTCTACCATAATATATATAAAAATATCTCTACAATAAATATAATTGCATGGTTTTAGTTTTCCCACATACCTACATGCCTCATTTTTTAATTTTGTTTTATTCCCCTCCACCCATTATATACAATGGCCCAACAATAATTATACATTCATTGCTTGCCTGCAATTGTGGAATATTCAAGTGGAATTTAATAATTATTCAATGTGTTATAACAAGGTGCATACCTTAACGGAGGTCCACTCTTTGGCCATGGCAGGCTCCCCAAGTGGCTCAACTGCTGTGCGAAAATAAGCCTCCGGCGATCTTGGTTCTACTTTGAACTTCTTGCAGAATGGAAGCCAAATCTTGGAGAAACGTGAGGCCTCTAGCATAGCATAAAATGTCAAAACTGAACCACCATCATCTGATAGATAAACACTTAGCTTCTCAGGTGGATAGTCATAAGCCATGACTGATAGGACTGTGTTAATCACCATTGCTGGTGGTTCTATCGTGGGGTCAGCAGTGCATACAAATATGTCTATGCTTGGCAAGAACTTTTCGTACCTGTTTATTAATTAAACAATCACACTTGTGACTGAGCAAGGAAAAATATTCATATGTATGTGAAAGAGAGAGATATTCATATGTACCTGAGAGAGATGCGGTCTTTGAAAGTGTAACGATCGATGGGGTTCAATCGGACAAACGTAGTAAGAAACCAATAAAAAGAAAACCAAAGTTCTGAGAGAAACAATCCAATCCAAGCCCATCTTCCAGCTTCTTCTCTTCTTGGTATGTGGCTCAGTCTATATAAAAAGATGAAGCACACACCCACAAAAATCAGAATTGCATACAATTGGAAAAGGATGCGCCCCTTTGCTGACTTTGACACAAAAAGAGGAAGACCATTGTTGTCTCCCATCTCTCTTTCTCTCGCTCATGATTAAAATGAGTTGAATTGCATGTACTAATATATGGTGCCAATAGTTTATGTTTAACAACTTGAAACCTATATTTAAAGAATGAATGGTCAGAAGTTAGAACTAAGCAGAAGCTTGATAAGGGTAGGACCAACGGAATATAAATTTTCTGACCAAGTACATAATTGTGGAGAGTCTGGTGAGTTGCAATAATGTTAGAGTAAATTTTGAATGATATGTCTGAAGTTGCCAAATTTTGGTTGTTATAGTAGTAGTTAGTTCTCTTGATAAATTATTAATTGTTTCCAAATCCTTAAATTGTAACCATTGAAAAATACTAAAGTTACAACATGTTTATACTGTATAAGGTTGGAAAATGTTAAAGGTATTATAAATATTATTACATAAAGTTTATAAATTCATATAACAACAAATGTGATTGGTGTGTTTTAATCATTTAATAAATGAATGTTTGAATTGTGTTTTGGTAACTAACACATTAGAGTAGGGAGAGTGAGACACAAAATTAGATTCCTTTATATAGCAAAAGTTATAATATCTTTAGCATCACTCTATAAGGTGATTTTAATTATTTTAATATTTACCTATAATGTCAGGCCAAAATATGTTATTTTCGTCATCTTTTATCCAAGTTTAATATAATCTTATCCTAGACTAATAATAATAATAAATAAAAACTAAATATGTCCGTGCCACCCATAACACTATTCTGGGGGACATTTTCACGTTAGGTGTCTATTTTTTATCCCCAAAATGTCTATGTTTAACATATGATTATTGATTAAATATGATGTGTAATTGAAAATGAAAGAAGACCTAACAATGCTTAAAAAAAAATTGGTCAGCCTGTTTCACATGTGTGGTTTGTCGGCAAACGAAGAAAGCCTTTTTTTTTTTTAATAAATTATTTTCATTATTTTTTTAAGTGAAAATAACTAATAAGTAGAAATATATATTCAAAATGTATACGAAGGTGTATCACGAAATGGGGCAGCTTTGTCAAAATGTTGACAGTTCTTTCTCACAAATACAATTCATTAGGTTCATCAGCTAGTGCCTGTGTGGCAAAAATTAATTTTGTCAACTTATTTTACTATTCAATTTATTTTTTCTACTATTTATAAGTCTCATTGTACTTTTTGATATTATTCATGAGTTTCACTATACTATTTCAATTAACTTTTATATTTATTTACAGTACTTTCAGTAAAAAGTTTTCAATTTCAGCAAAATAAGCGGATCCCAAATAGACCCTTAAATGTTTGTTTGGATTAAATTTAATTAATTTTCAAAAAGATAATAAAATTATTATGTTTCATGATTAATGCAAGATTAAGGGACATCAAATAGCTTACGACATACTTATCCAATAGTCTACCGGCCCATAGGATAATGGGTGGCCTAACCCGGTACATTTGAGACTCATGAGTAGCCCACTAGCCTAGTAAGATGGGCATGTGCTGATTTTTCTGTCCATACCCACCCACTATAGTCAGCCTAACTAGCCCATGATTAATTTATAAATAATAATAATTTCGGGGGTTGAACTTGAGACATGAGAAAGGAATCCTTTAACTTTAAGACCACACTTATAACCACCAGTGAGAGGCCTGAGGACCGAGGAGTTCAAACCGAGGATTAATTTGCCCAATCCAGGCCAAAATGGGTAAGCAGTCTCCGAAGACTATGCCTACCAGAGGAGAGCATGAGAATCAGAACAACTGATATCCCTTAAAGGCCTAATGATAGGAGAAGAGATAGCAACTGGGGCAAGGATGGTGAGAGGAAGTTTCTTGAAGGAGATACCTCCCACTTCCACATTCAATGCCCTGCACCAACCTCTTTAGCTGCATTAATGTGGAAATGACTCCTGAACAGTGACTTCACAAGTAGCAACTCCTTTTACCACCTCCAAAAAGGTATTGATGAGACAAGTATCCTAAGAAGTGCCCTGAGATGTACATGTGGAGGGCTGTGATGCAAGTAAAGAAGCTATAAAAGGAAGGGAATTCCCCAGAAAATTGGATGAACATTCTCTAAGTAAAAAAGAAACCAGTGAGGAGAATTCATGATAACCTTGTAAGGAACTAGAACTAAACTTATATACAAGGAATTGATCCTTGGACTTGTCTGAGGAGGATATTATCCTTAATTATTGTTCCAATTGTATTTATTGGTTACTTTGGATTCTTCGGTCTTAGACTTCTTGGACTTATTTTTGTATTGCACTTGAGTTTTTGACCCACTCTTTTAAAAATTTTATTATTTGAGCTTGATTTAAGAGATAAGGTACCACTGTTCTAGATGGACTTGGGCTCTTATTTTCTGAGTCGCTACACCACCAATATATTAAAAGAGTTAAAATAATTAGTTTAAACTATACTTATTAATATATTTTTTGGTAGTAGTCTTGTAACTTTGAATTTAAAAAAAAAATAAAAAGGTTGGAAAATTATTTAATTAAAAGATAGAAAAAAAAACTATTTAAAGCTTTAATAAATAAGTTTTAACAGTAAACAAATTTAAATAGGCTTTTAATTTCTTGACTCTCTCCTTAAAAAACTAATTTGATTTTTTCATTAAAAAATTGAATTTTTTTCTTTCAAAATAAAATAAATATAAAATAAGATCTTAACATAAGCACGATGATAACCGATCAGTCCACTAAAGACAAAATGAACATTGCTCATTGGTTGGGATTTTCCCTTCAAGCTCATAAACTAGTCAGCAACCTACTAAGCCTGACCCACTAGGTTGATGGGCCAAGTAAAAACAGGTCGGCGTGGCCCATTACTGAACCTTATGCAAGCTTTTTGAATTTAATTGGAAGTTTTACCCATATTTTAATAGGTACAAAATTAGTAAATATGAAAGTATGGTACACTAGTTTTCAAAATTAAAACAACTTGGTGGATTGAATTAAATTATTTTTTGTGTTTTGTACTTTTGTTGGTGGAAGGTTTTATAGACACAACAAATTGTCACAATAGTTGAGATGTTAATTTGGTCAGAGTAAAATTAAATAAAATAATAAATATTATATTGGAATACCTTGCAACTGAAAACATTGTGAAAATATTATGACATTTTATTAAGTATTTAGACTTTCTCTTATTAGTTTATGCATGCAAGCTAAGGTAATCTATATTGTATTTAAGTTTAACCAGTAATGATATAGACAATAGTTTTCATAACAAATTTCGCAATTATTTTGTTGGTAAATTATTATTAATTCTCACATGGAGCTACACTAAATTTATTATCCACTCTTAACAATATGTCGCCTAAAATACTGAGTTAACCAAACAAAAACAACAAAGATATTTGCCTAATCACCTTACTCAAGATAGTAACAGTACTTACTAAATCTCGAAACAAACATTAGACTTGCAGTTGACCCCGCGTGAAGGAAAGGAACTGATACGAGCAAGTAATTGTGAGAGGAACAAGTCAGCAACACGCGAGATATGGGGAACAAACCAGCAGTAGGGGGTTGAGACATTCATGCTATTCTGATGCTTATCAATTACTTTAGTTTTATTGTGTATGTGTTTAAGTACAAACCAATTTTATGTCCGCTCGCAGTGAGTTAAACGTATGGGAGACATACGTTACACTTGTGACTCGTTATAAAAAGGATATGGGTTCGGTAACAGCCTATCTCAATAGGACTTTTTTGAGATAATACATAAGTTAACAATGAGAATACAGAACACAAAATATAGAATATTTATTATAGTAATCAAATTAAAAAGCTTACTATTATAATGCTTAAATTTAAGTTAGCAAGCTTACTCCTAGTTTATGCGAGGCATTGACACACTTACAAGCATGGAGCACTTACAAGTATGGATTGATAACCTCCGAATTTTAGGAATGAGAGAATCGATAACTTTGGTTCGATAGATGAGTGTGCGTATCTTGTGTGAGAGAGTGTTTTCCTCAACAAATTTCCTCCAAGTTGTCAAGGATCTTCTTGGAGTGCCAAGGGTTCTAATTGGTGCAAATAAGGAGTTCTTGGAGGAAATTTGTTGAGGAAAACACTCCCACACAAGATACGCACACTCATCCTAGAAAGGAACTTTGTAGTTTTTATGTCTCATACACTCACTTTGGGATCATAAGCAGACTGGATAAATAACTAAGGTTTAGCAATTTTGCTCAATGAATAAGAGTCACTAAATATTTCTCAATAGCTCAAGCTATGGATGGACATTGCTTCTATAAAAAATCGTGCAAAGGTAGCATTATATAGGTGCACAACTAGGGTTTAGAAATGACGACACAAAACCTTGTTTAAAAGAACGGAAAAATTAGATACACACAACCTCGCCCAAGCAAGCCTTAAGTGAGGGATAGGCAAAGTCTTAGGTTGGTTTATTGTTTCATACAAGCAAGGTTCTCTTTCATTTGAGTGAATGTTTTCACTTGAGTGAGTTTCGCTTTTGATGGAAATATTTTAGTGAATAAACAAGATTGATACAACAGAAAATAACCCGAATAATTAGTAAATATAGAAAATAAATAAAAGTTTAGAACGATGTTCTCACAATGCTATTGAATCATATTGTAAAAGTATTGTCCTTAAAAGATTGTTTTGTACCACTCATAATAAAAATTGGTATAACGAGTTCTCTTAGTTGAATCCTCCATCTCTTGGAAGACAATTCTGGATCGTACGGACCGATACAGTCCTAACTTATCGTTTCAACAGGTCAAACAGTACAGAAACATTACTGATTCTTACTGCCCAAAAAATAGGGGTATTTCGGCTCATTTCGGCAGTTCCGGCGAATTTTGGTTTGTTTTGGCAGTAAACTTGTTTCGGGCTGGTACAAGATGAATGAGTTTTTTTTTTTTTTCCCGAGTATTTTTGGTACTTACATATCTTTATCTTTGGAGTGTTGGATGACCATGATAGTCCAAATTTCAGCTTGCCGGATCATCCCTCACTTCTTCTTCCTCCTTTCAACAGACCAAACTGTTCAGGTGAACTATCCTTTTTCTTTTTGTTTTCATTTCAGCGAGCAACTCCCTATTTTCTCTACATCCTTGAAAGACAGTCCCATTTTATTTTAAAATGAGACAAGTTTTTATTTTCCGGTCAAAAGGGTGAACGTATTGACATGCACCTCAACAAAGCTTAATTTTTGTTTTTCTTCAAGGCCAGATGGATCATGTGCATTTACTGTGCACCATCAAGTTTTGACAATTGATGCGGTACTTGTGAAGTAACTTTTATTAACTTAATTATTTATATTATTTGTTTTCTTTGTAAATAATGTGCAATTAAGTTTTGTATTTTATATATATATATATATATATATATTTTTTTTTTTTTAAGTTGATGCTAAAGTTTAAAATTACGAATAACTTGTTTTGAATTTAGGTAGTGTTTTATGGTAAATATGGATTTTTGAGATAATGTTTTATGGTAAATAGAGAATTTGTGTGTGTGTGTGTGTCTATATATATATATATAAAATAGTGGTAAACTTGAAATGATACACCAGTATTGACAGGTATCGAAATATATCGTTCCACCGACTAAATCGGTACAGCTTCTGGTACGAAATTGACTCCCTTGCCTCCCTCCCCCCCCCCCCCCCGCCCCAAAGATTAGATTATAACGTTGATTTTCGTTATGGATGCACTTCCACTCATGGATTCTAAGAATAACCTTCTAATGTATTCTTAAAAAAAATATAAATTGTGTAAGGTTGAATTTATTCAACCATCTAATTGTTTTTATTCCATACCAAATTTGCTTGTATTTCAGCATTTAGTAACCCTGTATTTAGGTGGGCCTATTGTAAGGGTAGTGAGTGAGATAGAGTGAAATTTGCTCAAGAGTATGCAAGAAAACAGAGACTCACAGCTTGGCCTCGCAGGTGACTCGCAGCTGCAAGCCGCCAGATGCAGCACACGTGCCAAGCATGCCGGAAGGTGAACAGTCATGCTAGCTGGAACAGTCATGCTAGCTGGAGCATTACAGGACAAAACAGGACAACTAGCCATATGGTTATCTCGCGACTAGATCTCGCGACTTAGTCAAGTCGCGAGGTCAAGCCACGAGCCACCCCTGTTTTGTAAATCCTAACGTTTCACATTCCTCTCCCACTCCAGTATAAATACCCCTTTTACCCACAAATGTAAGAGAGCTTTCAGAGAGAATTTTGAGAGAGAAACCCTAAAGAAAAACAAGATTGATTCACCCACAATCTATACATCAGAGTCTCTTCAAATTCCTCAATTCTCTTCCTCTCCATTGTCAAATCCTTGAGAGACATTTTACCAAACCTTGTTCTCACCATATTCATCACTGTGAAAGGGTTGTTTGGATTTCTGGGAAGCAGTTAGGAAGGAATCAATCTTCATTGGTTGATGCTACGGTCTAGTAGTGGAATCTAGGAAGTTAGAAAAGAAAAAGGTTCGACGCAACTTCGTTGGAGCAAGAAGCTTGGAGGGCTTAGGTGCACTGGGTAGATTAGGCTTGGAGGGTCTATTGTTGTTCATGTATCCCAACTATATTTTCTAGTGGATTGTTTACTGTTTGGAGGGCGGTGGAGAGGTTTTTCGCCGAGGGTTTCGGTTTCCTCTTCGATAACATATCGCGTGTTGTCTTTGTGTTTGCATCTTCCTTCCCTTTTATCTTTGCCTTTTATTATCTGCTGTGGGTTGTGATTTTAATTTGGCTTAGATAGTTTATCCAATTCTATATTGTAGCTTATGTTCATTTTCCGCATACTATTTGTTTGACATAATGCTTGAATTGGTTAAGTTGTAATTTGGGGGTCTAAACATTCAAGGGTGTTTATACACATATTTGAACTTTCAAATTGAAGAAAATATATATATGTAAGAGAGAAAGGGAACCAAATTTGTGTACCTGGAAAACAGTGGCAAAAGAAATCTTATAGGAAATTGTGTTTTGATCATTATATAAGCCAAAAGTGACAACAATAGTCAATGGTTACTAATAACCCATAAATACCCAACAACTAGATTAGAGAGAAAAATAAAAAGTATTTGGAATATGCACTTGCATCAACAACTTTCACTCTTGTGAAATTGTTCACAATGTACTTTTTTGAGTAGCTTCAAGATACTTTTTATAAACCCTTTACAATGAATAGATTTTTATCAAAACTTGAGTTTTGATTACAACCAAAGTTATGGAATGGTTATCACATTAAAATCCTATTATATATGTTTCTAAAAAATAAAAATAAAAATTGTAAGTTCACATATGTATTTATGTGTGTATATATATATATATATATATATTTTAAACCCTAAATGTCTTGGAAATATTAGGAAGTACCAACCAGATGATCTATAAAGCTCTTTGCAAGTTCATATTTTTTTTAGTATGAAAGTTTACTTCATATGCAATGCACCTTAAAAACATAAACACACACATATATATTTATATAAACACACACACACACACACAAATCTTTTCATTTGCTTCATCTAAAAGACAAGCAAAATGTTTAAATTTGAAATTATGAGTTCTAGATAGTTCAAATTTTTGTTGTGGACATTGCATTGGATTAGCACACTTAAAGTTGCAATTAATGAGATTATTTATGGTAACTGTATCCTCATTGAATAGACTATTTTAAAAAATTTTATTTTGTTTTTTTCCCCTCAAAAGTTAGAAATAACTTGCTTAATTCCAAGTAAAAAATGTAACACTAAAAACAATCATAGCTCTCAGTCATAAACACTCGGACCGAGAATATGGAGGCATAAACTGGTTAAGTAATTTTCCTTAACTAAATTATGAATTTTCAAATTAGTCCTAAAATTTAATCTTTTTCTAAACATAAGACTAGATTATGGATTTTCAACTTAGTCCTAATTAAAGTCTTAGAGAATTAGGTCAGCATTATATCAATTAAGAACCAAATTTTGTTGCAATCAATCTACTTTGAGGGCGAATACAAATTGATATGAAGAAATATAACATGTTTTAGGAGATCTTGCTGACATAATTCGTAACCAGTGATATTCTAAATTTACAAGTACGCTACTTCTTGTAAAAAGACCAGTTTATATATAAAGGAAACTTGCTAAAAAACCAATAAAAGCAAAACCAAAACTCTGCTGACTTTGCTGACTTTGTTACAAAAAGAGGAAGATTATCATCGTTTCCCATTTGTGTGTGTGTGTGTATGAAAATGAAGTACTAGTGTACTACCAAAAAGATTTTAACAAAAAGAATGATGTAGGAGATGAGCAAACGTGGATAAGAGTAGGGCAAATGCAAACTTTGCTGGCCAACAAAATTGTGGAGAGATGGTGATCACCTCGTTAGTTTTAACAGTCATTAGAAAACAAAACAAAAATGGACAAAAAAAGTTGTTTCCTCGTGACTTTGATTCCTTTTTCACGGTGCAAGGCAATAAATTAAGAGATTACATTAAATACAGATTATATACGCATATATATGGTAAACTAAAACTTGCAATTTTAAGCCCCGGAAAGCAATTCCAAAGATATGTATTGAGGTTCCTAAACTAAAACCTTTGGATGAATGGCAATAAGTCAATCCCCATTTTCCTTAATCGCTCCCACAGTGCTTCAATCCAGTATGGGATGCCACATGGAATGGTAGTTACTCTAGATATACCTCAACCATATATTGCTTCATTTTCTCTTCAAGACACAACCAAATTACACAACCTTTACTAGTCCTTCAAACGGTTGAAGACCCAATTTGAAAAAGATGAGGAAAATCACAGGCGGTGTGGTCAGAATTAATATTGGAACGTACAAAACAGATCCATGACCACAAATCCTTGGAACATACACATTTATAATGTTATCCCTAGTTGACCTCATCTGTAGTCAATTAGAGATGAAGGGGAATTTCTAAGCCAGCTATAATATTAGTTTGAGTTTTTTAGCTGTTAGGAATTAGGATTGTCTTCTCTACCATTACTATTTAATGAGATTTTAGTCGTTAAGGGTCTATTTGGTTAGAAGAGTGAAAAATTAGGAGGATAGAAAATTATGAAAGGACGGAAAGTGGAAGGATGGAAAAGATTTAATTTTCCTCATGTGTGTTTGGTTGGAGTGATGGAAAAGTGATGAGATAGAAAACTTTTTTATCTAGTTGAGAAGAAAAATGAGATGATGAAAAATGAAATTGATTTAAATTTACAATTATGTCCATGTTAAATAAAACAAAAAATAACATTTTTAAAAAAATTGTGTAAGAACACTTCAAAATTTTTATTTTTTTTAAAGGAACACAAGCCAAAGGGAGATGAGCACCAAAAAAGGAAGAAGAGAAGTACAGGAAAAAAAAAAAAAAAAAAGAAGAAGAAGAAGAAGAAAAGAATAAAGGAAAAAAAACGCAAAACAAAAAGAAAAGATAGTACAACGGACAGATCGACAAAAATTGAAGGGAAAAAAAAAAAAGAAGTACAAAAGACAATAAAAAAAGAAAAAGAAAAAAAATGAATAAAGGGAAAAAAAATGAAAAACAAAAAGAGAGATTTTATTTATTTATTTATTTTTTTGGATAACCGCAAAAAAAGATAGTGCAGATGGACAAAAATCAAAGGAAAAAGAAAAAAGAAAAAAAAAAAAGAAAGAAGTCGAACAGGCAAATAAATGAAAACCCATTGTACCTACATATCAGCGTTTTTGTCTTCTCTACACACACACAGTTTTTATCTCAGTTTTCTCCCCATTTTGAAGAGAAAACATTTTGGTAGGGTCAGGAAAAAAAATCTAAGTCCTTTTTTCTTTTCTTTTTTTTTCGTTCCTCCCTCTCAACCAAACACAAACTAAAAATACTGTCTCTTTACTTTTCACTCCTCAATTTTTCATTCTTCCTAAAATCCCTTCAAACAAACATACCCTAAAGCTGACAAGACTTCCAACTCTAGCCAAATTCAGAACTTAGTTCTCCATGTTGAATCTTTAATGCCATAATTAAGTCTGAATTTATATTTTTTAATAAATTCAGATTTGGAATATGCACACTCAATCCAAACTTGTTATTTTTATTTTTGTATAAAAGTGAACTAAAATATTACACTAATGTGGCTCAATAAGAACATAACAACAATAAATATCAAATAGAAGTTTTGTGCGGCACAAACATAGAAATTAATATAGGGCTATTGCACAAAGCAATAGAGCAAAGATAGTTGATTGGTATGAAATTGAGGTGGGCAGGCTAGCAACGTCTTTCTTGAAGAAAAGTCCTTGGTAAACAGGAAGGTTGATTAAAACTAATAGACCACATAGAAGAATTTGTAATGCAAATCGCTCCCAAACCAAAGTTTCCAAATCTGCAATCAACTTCTTCAGTCCTCCGAAGAAACAAAAGGCATTTAGCAATGCAAGTGTCGCTAAAATGGTAAACATTGGAGAAGAAGTACCAAACTCCATGACCTCTTGCTCATATCTCTGTGACACATCATCATCAGCCACCTTTGTTGTGATGACAAAGGCTGACTTTGTAAACCCCAGTCGTTTTAGGATATAGTCCAACAAGCCAAAGAAGTAGGAAGTTGTTCTTTTATACACCCACATCCTTTGATCATTCCACCAACCTTCGAATGTGCCCCCAAACCAAATACATTCTCCAAGGCAGTATGCACGGTGGAGAAAGATGACAAATGCAAATGCGAGAACCCATGAATCTGAAATCTGTTAGTGCAAGATGATTCTATTCTTAGAAGACAGTTTAGCAACAATAATACACAACTTCAATTTAAAAAATAAAAGTCTATTACCTGTGGAAACAAGGATATGCCTCTAAGCAAGCAAAGGGATGGCACAGTAGCATAGTACAGTGTAGTCAAGCTGGTTGGAGCCCATAGTAAATAGATACAGTACGAAAGTTGAAGTTTTAAGGGAATCTTTTTATATCCAAGCACAAAGGGACAGTTCCTAGAGGCAAATATATAAAAATCACCTTCAGACCATCTCTTGTGTTGTACAAGTGACTGTAGTAGTGTTGTTGGAGCAACACCAAGAAAGCCCTTCCTTTCTGGATTGAAATATATGGACCTCCAACCTCGACATTGTATGGTTAATCCTGTTAATACATCTTCCACTGCACAGTTATACTTCAAACCTATCTACAAATAAATGTATAGGAGGTTCAAATGAATTGTGCACACACATCACAAATAAGAATATAGAAGGTTCAAATGAATTGTACACACACAAACCTCTTTTCCCCACTGAGTGTTCTCCTCATAGCTACAACTTGCAAGGATTTTGCTTGTCTCTTCTAGTACACTTGTACTCTCCTCTACACTTCTATTGCTCCATCTTTTCCAATCTGCCTTAGAATTCTTCTTATACTTTTTCCCAGAAAGAGTCTCCCTTCTATGGAAGCACCCCGTACCAATATAGCAAGGCCCTCCATTCCCATCAAATCCTGGCAACTCCAGCTTTATTGCAATATATAACACATGTATAAATTTTGTTAAAATGTCTTCTCTAATCAAGGGTACACATTTTCAATTCACACATATTGGAAAAACTATAAGTAATTTTTTTTTATACTTACCTCCATTATTACATTCAAGGAACTACTGTAAACATCATTTTTTGTTATGTTCTCAAATGCTTGTGGAAACTGTATGAAGCCAACTTCATTTCCCTTTTCTTCATCCATAAAAAAGCATAAAGCATCTCGCACTGACTTTGAATTGTTTGAATACATATCGCAATCCACATTAAGAATTATTGGACTATTGCTTATCCTCGATGACACCCTTATCTAATATGTTTGATTATGAAAAATAATTATGAGTACAAAATACTTACAAACTTATAATATATGGATTTTATGGCTATTGAGAGTTGAAACAACAAAAAATAGAACTAGTTTGGAGAAGCATTTTGCATGTGGACATGATGTGTGGCTTACCAATGCATTCATGGCTCCTGCCTTAAAATGGTGGTGGTATTGTGTTCTCTTTTCACGTGCCAAGTATACCAAAGTAGGCAAAGGTTGTCCTTGAATGTCCACAGCCTCAGAATCTCTCCCATCAATAAGTATCTATAAATTAGTTATTATTAATAAACTAAGCCATGAAATTGAATAAAATTTAATTATT
The DNA here is from genome assembly GCF_932294415.1 of Quercus robur. Taxonomy (NCBI): domain Eukaryota; kingdom Viridiplantae; phylum Streptophyta; class Magnoliopsida; order Fagales; family Fagaceae; genus Quercus; species Quercus robur. Next base: position 69,872,886 of record NC_065538.1, on the reverse strand, counting down.
CAATTAAGTATATTCAGCTCATGAGAAAAGAGAATATATGGTATGTACTTGAAGAATTGTTTGATGATCATGTCGGCTTGCAACCAATATCCACTCATTGAATCCCTTGTGTTCTTTGCTTATTTCTTCGGATATTTGACCTAGTTTTGTGGTGTTTTCAACCTGTTTCTTCATGTCTTCATATAACACCTACATACATGAAACATGATTTTTTTTTTTTTTTTTTTAATCACATGTGAATTGAAAAATAAACTAATTTCCAACCTAATCGTAAAATAGATACAAAATAAATAGACGACTTTGCAGATGTCACGTATCAAGAAGATACAAGATATATATTACAACCTTCCTAGCTAGAAGTCTTTTGATGGGTTTATAATGGTGGGTTATAATTGAGGGATATTATGGAAATTAAGTAAAGTAGATAAATGATTTCATTTTTGGGATTCTTTCACATGTTTTGAGATGGATTTACAATTGTGTGTCAAAATATATATATATATATATATATATATATATATATATATATAAAAGAACGTCAAAAGTGACATTTTTTTATAAAAAAAAAAATTCTCTCATTTGACATTCCACCTCATTTTTTGATTAATTCCATATATCAATCTTCTTTGAAAGGGATATAGGTATTATCCATTTAACCTCTTTCATTAAGTAAAGGTTTTAATGAATTAATTTATTAACCTTTTAACTAAGAAAATGGTTTAATAAAATATTTAATCTTTATTATTTATTTGTATTCAAAGATAAATAATTTTATTTCTTTAGTTTTATATTTTTAATTATAAAAACTTTTGGACAACTACTTAGCAAGAAAATAAGAGATACTCTAAATTTTTCCTTCCATATCAACAAAAATTTTAACCATTTTTTTAATTATTTTTAGTTTTTTTCCATTCAGCGAAAATATAATAGTGTTTTCTTTAATATTAATTTTTTTTAGTTATGTGTTTTTGAGATACATGAGCATTCCACTAATTATTAATATAAAAGATAATTTATATGTTTTCTTTTTCACACAAAGTGGGGAGGGGGATTTAAATTTAGGTTGTTCTTGGAAAGTATATGGTTATTATTTAAGATTTATATCAAAAAACAATTTATTTGAAATATGACACACATGTTCAAATTTAATAATTTTAACAACTGAAAAAAAAAAAAAAAAAAAACTAAAAAGCACAAAAGTAAAATATAGAAAATGTTTTGCAAATAAATTAGTCAAAGTAATTAAATATTTGTAAATTCATTCAAAAACATGTTCGTAAATGAATTATATTAATCACAAAAATTCATATTTCTTCTTTTTAATGACATGTGATACAACTAAGGCTCCGCTTGGAAGGAGGGAATGGAATGGAAATGAATAAAAAGAATAATTTTAGAATATTCTTCCCTTCTCTTGTTTGGGAGTTTTAATGGAGGGAATGGAAAGTCCATTCCCTTGTTTGAGAGTTTAAGTGACAGGGAATGGAATGGGTATGAGGGAACACTCATTCCTCTCTATTCCCTTAAAACCTCAAATTTTCATTCCCCCCGAAATTGGGAGGAATGGGAGAGAATGAAATTAGATTTAATGATTTTTTTACTAAAACTCCAAAAATACTCTTATATATTCAACTCTTTATTTTAAAATAGGAGTCTAATAGTAATATTGTCATAAAATGATTCCATTCCATTCTCTCTATGTTGCTCCCAAACATGATTACTTACATTCCATTCATTTTCATTCCTTTCCATTCCTTTATTTTAAAATATCCAATCAAGGTTACTTAATTTCATTCCATTCCATTCTTTTCCATTCCTTTTCCTTACTTAAATACATTCCATTTCATTCCATTCCCTTATTACCATTTCGTTCCATTCCATTCCATTCTTTTATGAACTCTCAAGCGGAGCCTAATTATCAAATATAATATAATGAATAAGTATTGTACATGAATTATAATTTATATGAACTTGCAATGTACTCACATATTGCAAGAGATATCCATTTTATAATGGTAAAAGTATTAGTCCTTTCCTTTTGACCAAAAAAAAAAAAGTATTAGTCCAACTTAATTCCCTAAATACTATTTAAGTCAGTTAATTACATTTTTCTTTAATTCTTTTAAGGGTTGACTTTTGGAACATCATTTTGAAATATTTTAGACTTCATTCAGTGATTTGTATTAGCCCAACCCTTGTTAATGGAATTTACCTATTTCTATTTGATTCGTTTCAGGACAGGCAATAAGGCTGTGTTTGGTTGCCGTAAAACGTTTTCCGGAAAATACATATTTTCCGGAAATGCTAATTTCTGGAAAAGGAAAATATTTCTGTGTATTTGGTTGCATTTCAAAAAATTTTCCGGAAAATATTTTCTAGTGTTTGGAAAAGAAGAAAGGAAAACACAAATCAGAAAACACAACCCAGAAAACACATCCAGAAAACCCGCCGGCGCGAAGGCGATCTCGCCGGCGCGATCGCGTTCGCGAGATCGCGATCTCGCCGGCGCGAACGATCGCGAAGGCGAGATAGATCGCCTTCGCGATCGCGTTCGCGAGATCGCGATCTCGCCGGCGCGATCGCGTTCGCGAGATCGCGTTCGTGAGATCGCGATCTCGCCGGCGCGAACGATCGCGAAGGCGAGATCGACGAACGCACTCGTCGATCGACGAGAGACGAGCGCGCTCGTCGATCGACGAGAGACGAGCGCGCTCGTCGATCGACGAGAGACGAGCGCGCTCGTCGATCGCGCTCGTCGATCGACGAGAGACGATCGCGCTCGTCGATCGCGATCGTCGATCGACGAGAGACGAGCGCGCTCGTCGATCGCGCTCGTCGATTGACGAGAGACGATCGCGATCGTCGATCGCGCCGCTCGATCGACGATCGCAATCGTGCACCGCGCCGCTCGTCGACGCGGTACGATCGTCGGACGAGCGGCGCGATCGTCGATCGCGCCGCTCGTCGACGCGATCGTCCCTCTCTCTCTCTGATCTGGGCTCTCTCTTCTCTCTCTCTCTCTCTCTCTCTCTCTCTTTTTCCGGAAGTAAAATGAAGTGAAAATGAAGGCAGATTTCATTTTCCGTGGTCAAACGGAAAATTCGTGGTCAACCGGAAATGATTTTCCGGAAAATAACGTTTTCCGTAACAGCCAAACACCGAATTTTCCGGAAAATCATTTCCGGAATTAGTTTGAAGTCAATTCAAACGCACCCTAAGTTGCATTGGCCGACACCAAAAAATCAATGCACACTGACAACTGTCCTGAGGATTTGGATAGTGTTAATTTTGGAGGGTCCCATTGAATGATGTCGTTTCTTGTCAACTGGTGACGCTGTTTTTGTAACTTTTTTCCAAAACGGACCAAGAATATAATATAGAAAGAATATGATGAGATTATTGAACACGGAAGACAACTTTTGTGCGTGTGTGTGTGTGGCTGTGCTTGCACAGGTAAAATACGGAAAGTTTGATTTTGACGGGGCTAATAGGACATTTTATATCTCAGTCACTGGAATCAATAATCAGATGCCAAATTATAGCGCAAACAAAGAATATTACACTCCATGTGCCCTACAATAATACTTTTCTCCGTATGTTTGTCTACACGCCTCACCAACTTATACCATCATTAATTAAAGATCCGTTTGATTAGAGGTGTAAAAAAAATAAGAGAATAAAAATTGAATGAGGATAAAAAAAAGTAAAGGGATAGAAAATTTTTTAATTTTATCTCAAAGTCTTTAGTTTGAGAGTAAAAAAATAAATAGAAAAATAGAATATATAATTTGTATAAATTTTCTTTTATGCCTCTAATAGATAAAAAAATAACAAATAAGAAAAAAAATACAGATGAACAAAAAAATAAAAGCACCAAAAGTGTACAGAGAAGGACAAAAAAAAAAAAAGCTTAAGAAGGAAGTTTTTAAATTAAAAAAAAAAAAAAGGAAAACGACAAAAAAAAAAAAAAAAATGAAGGAGATTAAAATAAGAAAAAGGACAGAAAAACTAAGGAAATTTATTAAAAAAAAGAAACAGCTCACACGTATAAAAAAAAAAAAAAAAAAAGACAACGTGTAAAAAAAATGACAAAACGGAAAACAAAGTAGGAAAAAAAAAAAAAAAAACTGTGAACTACACCTAACATGTTAGCTGAGGGGAGTTTTTTGTCCAAATATTTTCTCACTTGTTTTCTTTTCATGTTTGAGAGAATTTTTTGGTAGGCTCAGAGAAAAAATACTTGAGTCTCACCATTTATTTTTCTTCCTCTCCACCCAATCAAACATACTCTAAAAAATTTTCCTTCTTATTTTCTCTCCAAAGTTTTCCATTCATCATATTTCACTTCCAAACAAATATACTCTAAGAAAAAAAAAAAAAAAAATCTTGTATATATCCTATGCATAATATTTATGTGAGGCTAACATGTGGGCTCCACAGACTTATGTAAAATTGACAAGTAGACATTGTAGGGCCCATATGTTAGTTTCACATGAGTCTTATAGGCCAAACTAATAAGATAACTTTTTTAGATGAAGAGAGCATAATACTTAAAAAATTAAAATTGAATTAAAAGAAGAAAAAGAAAAAAGAGAGTCGTATGCCCGGGAGATGTAACAACAAAATTCTTTACTAGTATGTTTGCATGATATGATTTGAGTATTTGGATTTGGATTTAGGTGATTAAAATCCAGATAATTAACTTGTTTGGGAAGTTCAAAAAAGGTCAAAGATTTGGATTTGATAAATCCACAAAGAATTTTAAACCTTTAAAATGCTCGGATTTGAAATAACTCCTAGAATCTCTGGATTTAAAATCCCTTGACTTCAAATATATTAATTTCAAATCTAAATCCAAGTTACTAAACTCAACCTACTAGTATTTACAGCGTATTGCTCAAGTTGCATATCCTTACTTTTATGCATGGTATTTCACCCGTCTACTTGTAATAAATTTCACTACAGTATTTTTTTTTCTTTTTTGACAGTTATTCACTTTAATTCTTCTTGGTCATGTTGGCCTAGCTAGTAAGGTTTTATTTTTAAGTTGGGTTGAATGAATTTCAACTATAAATGTCTCTGTTAAAAATACTAAAAAAATAAAAAACTACCATTAAATTGTAAAACTCTTAACAACTACTCTTATTAAAGTATATAAATGTAAATAAGGAAGTTAATTTCGTACCGTACCAGCCGGTATATACCGTACTGACTAGTACACTGGTATAGAGACTCTCTTGTTTCGTACCGAAAAAATACCGGCCATACCGGCCTCATACCAACGAAATTCAACTGTTTCGGTCGGTTAGTGGATACTAGACCAGTACCTTTTCTCACGCCACATTAAACTTCTGACTCTCTTTGCCTCCTCTATATCATATCGGTGACGACGAAATACCGATTGGTGGTGAGGAGAGGCGTTGGTGATATTGATTCATACACTGGAAATCGGTTTGAAGTGAAGAAAAAAAATAGAATGGACTAATGCTAAAAGAGTTAGACTGATCTGAATTGTGTGATACTGTGAGAGAGAGAGATAAATAAATCTGTAACTAATGGGGAAGAAATGAAATAAAAATTGAAAGAACGAAGACAAAATTAATTTGAAAGAGGAAGAGGTAATAATGTGTGGTTGGAAAGAGATAGCGTGTGAAGCTGTGATGTGTTGGAACTTGAAAATTAGAAAGATAGGTTGGCACTGCGATAAGAGAGAGCTATGAATTCTGATAGATTGGCAGGCAACTAGCTTTACTGCTTCAGGCGTGCCTGCCAATTTTTGGAAGATGTGAAGCATCCACAGTTCTTTGTGGAAAATGTGGAGCATTGGACAGTAGATAATGAATGTAGTTCTTTTTTATACTAGCAAAGTTAATATTTAATGTCAAAAAAAAAAAAAAGTTTCAAACGTGCAACAGTAGAAAAAAAATAAATGAAAGGATAAAATAAATGTGGGTCAAGGAAAGAGAAAACTAAAATAAGAAAAGTGTTGGTTTTTTTTCTTTCTTTTTTACAAGTACTCAATATTTGGAATGGCAATATTATTAACTTTTTTTTTCTTCTTTTTTATTTTTTGTGTATATATATATATATATATATATATATAAAATTAAAATAAATTCAAAACGGTATACCGGTATTAACTGATATCTGAAATATATCGTACCAGTGACCAAATTAGTATAACTTCTGGTACGATATTGACTCCTTTAAATGTAAGACTTTTATATACTTACATTGTAATTTTAATGTAAATTTACACTATCAATACACAAAAGGTGACAAATTTTATACTTCTCTGCAAAAATAGCTAAATATTGTACAATTTTTGCAAAGGCATACAATTTTTGCTACTTTTTTCCGTCACTACAATATAAATTTACATGGTAAAAAAAAAGAAGTATTTCTCATAATAATATATATGTATATATTTATATATTTGTGATCTAAGAAATAATAAAACATCAATAACCGTGAAGTATGGTCTTTTTTTTCTTTTTATTTTTTCAATTGAAATGATGATGGTCATATTATTCCATCCAACAATGAATGGTGTTTTGCAAATGATGAGGAGAGAATGATAGTGTCAGATTTACCTTGACAGTTGACCACTCCTTGGCCAAGACAGGCTCCCCAAGTGGCTCAACAGCTGTGCGGAAATAAGCCTCCGGCGATCTTGGTTCTATTTTGAACTTCTTGCAAAATGGCAGCCAAATCTTAGAGAAACGTGAGGCCTCCAGCATAGCATAGAACGTCAAATCTGAACCACCATCATCTGATAGATAAACGCTTAGCTTCTCAGGTGGATAGTCATAAGCCATGACTGATAGGACTGTATTAATCACCATAACTGGTGGTTCTATCACAGGGTCTGCTGTGCAAACAAATATGTCTACGCCCGGCAAAGCCTTTTCATATCTGTTTATTATATACAACCACACTCAGCAAGAAAAGCATGTAATAGACAAACGCATACATAGAAAATCAAGTTTGCATGCAATATATATAAGCTAGCTAGGCATGTGAAACAGAGAGATATACCTGTGAGAGAGAAGATCTTTGAAAGTGTTACGATAGATGGGGTTCCATCGGACAACCGTAGTGGCAAACCAATAAAAACAAAACCAAAGCTCTGAGAAAAACAATCCCATCCATGCCCATCTTCCTGGTTCTCCTTTTGCTGGTATGTGGCTCAGTCTATATGCGAAGATGAAGCATGTTCCCACGAAAATTAAAAGTGAATAGAATTGGAAAAGGATTCGTCCCTTGGCTAACTTTGTTTCAAAAAGAGGAAGATTATCATCTTTTGCCATCTCTCTCACTCTTTCTAGCTCCTATGGTGCTTTCAATGAGTTACACTGCATGAATATATATATAGTACAGCCAGAAGATAAAAAAAAAAAAGGATGGGGAAAAAAGGAAAAAAGTGATAGTACTGGCAAACGTTAAAAAGAAAAAGGAGGGGGAAAGGCATGTATAATAGGAGCCAAGCAGAAGAGTAGATAAGACTAGCAAGTATGATTGATTGACCAAAGGGTAATTATCAATACAAACCGTACACACAAATAACAAGGTTAGCTAGAGCAACAAATTTGTGGAGGGGAAAGCTGACCTTGTAATCCCAGCCAATAGAAAAGACACATCATTGAAAACAGCTGATATCAACTTCCCTGCCACGTCACTGCCACGTCACTGAAAAACAGTACACACTTAAACTTCCGTTTATCCAGAAACGTTAACCTTCTGTTGAAATTCAAATTTTGAATTGGAAATTGGGCGGGTTCGGTCAAGGTAAAAACTGAAAAACCAAAAAGCTTTTCATTTTCAATCTTCATTTTTTGAGCTCTCTCTCTCTCTCTCTGTTCATCATCACCACTACCGTTTGGCTGCCACTTCCTTCCATCTTAACGTTGGCAACATTTCTGCACTTGTAAGGTACCAATTTTGCTCCTTTTTTTGTGGTACAGAAACTGCTTGTTGAAACTACTATGAAACCTGCTTATTGGAAGGCCAAAAGTTTAAATTTTTACTGTGTTTCTGTTCTTGCAAAGAAATTAGTTCTTATACCATTTAAAAAAGAAAAAAAAGAAAAAGAACAGTGGACATTAAATTACAAAATTATGTTCCCTCTGATGCTTTTGTGTGAAACATTGTTCATTATGCAGGAGTGGTAAGTTGGATTTTTTATTCTGTTGTGTTGTTTATTGTTTGTTTGTGTGGGCTGCTGTTAAAGTATCTTAACTTCATGCACTTTTTTTTTTCAGGTTTAGTATCAGTCGGATCAATATTTAGAAAAAAATAGAGAATACGTTGTTGCTGAACGACAAGATTTGTTGAATTCTTTCACTTGTCCGTTTGTAGCAGGCCTTTAACCTTCTCTATTTACCCTGTGTTCATGTCTCTTGTTTGAAAGCTAAATTGGGACACAAGACGATGCCTCTTTCACTTTTGCCGTCTGTCAATTCTCAAGGCATCCTTGCCTCTGAACCTGTGGTTGTTCTGCAGACTAGATCATGCCAGCTACGCAATAGAACCATTACTCAGCTTTTGATTTAGTGGCAAGGGGGCTCCTCTGATGATGCTACTTGGGAGGACTTGTTTGCTCTTACGCAGCAATTTCCACATCTTGTGGGCAAAATGTTTTAGTGGAGGGGGTAATGTTAGGAGTCTAGTTTAATGGTGTACTGAAAGATTGGTGTAATGCATTGTATGTTAGTATTACTGAATTGCTGGTATGTGTTGGTATGTTAGTTATTGGTTTGTTAGTTGAGGTGTTCAATTGGTTTTTGCGGGAAAAGAATTAAGGAACTCTTGTATATAACTAATAAGCAACATAATGAGAAGCATCCAGAAAATTAACCAAATTGTTCTTATCTCTCTCTCTCTCAATTCAGGATGTTGGTTACCCTTCAAGTAACTATTTCTTCTTCTCTACTTCTAAAATTCTGATTCACCAAGAGCTTAACTTAACAACTCTTCTCAATTAAGTATATGGACAGGACTTGACGTTAGAGTGCTACAGGCCTTTATTCCTTTACACAAGATGAAAATGACCAATTATCACTTTCATACTAGACTATTGAGAAAATTTATGATACTTTAGTGTTAAAAGATTTATTGAACACTCAAAACATCAAAACAGATTTCCAATGACTTGTAAAATAAATTTGCATAATAAAAGCAAAAACAAATAGTTTTTCTTCAAATAGATTGTAAAATAATCCAAATAAATGACATAATTCACAAATGTGATTTATTTAAGTGTCATTTAGCCAAAATAATATCAAATACAAAAGAACCAACAGGATATACATAGACCAAACACAATATAATGTCTACATCAAATCTTGAACAAATTTTAGCTACCCCCAACGCTTCTAGCTACAACCAACAAGAGGAGAATTTCTAGAATTAATGTCTACTTTATTATTCAAATCCCATTGTTTTTTTTTTTTTTTTTTTTTTACAAGATAAAAATTATTTTTTTTTGTTTTTTCAATTTTTACCTTCACCTAATCCCGCCCAATTTCCAAATCAAAATTTGAATTTCAACAGAGGGTTAACATTTTTGTATTAACGGAAGTTGAAGTGTGTATTGTTTTTCAATGACATGGCAGGTAAGTTGATATCAGCTGTTTTTAATGATGTGTTTCTTTTCTATTGGTTGGGACTACAAGGTTAGCAAGCTGACCTTGTAGTCCCGAATCACCTAATAATTTCCCTTCGTGGAGAGGCTTAAATGGGTGCAGCTAGCGTTGGTTGAAGTCAAAGTTGAATAGTATCAATTTTGATAAACTAACAAAACAAGGAGAGAGAGGGAGAGATGACAGGCCATGATCGTGCCTGCGACGTTGCAAACAAATATGAGGCTATTATACAAGGCTACAACACAATCACGTTAAAATAAATTTGAGTTTGTGTGATTATTAAAAAAAAGAAAAGAAAAAAATTGAGTTTGTGTGGGTTATCGTGGAATAAGAAACTTGTGTTCAAATTCTACTTGCACAAAAACGTAACTCTCAAAAGCTGAGTAAAAAGTAGAGGTCCTTTAGGTAGTGGTGTTTAAGTATTGGTATTTAAAATGATATGAAAATTTTGGTTTGTCACGTATCATGAAAACACTTGTTTAAATTACTTATAATACAAGAAATATGTTTAATACCGTATTTTAAATAACATATTTTAAAATGTGAAAAAACATAATTGTGTGTTTGAAATGTATCTATATGTTATTACTATTTATTTATAATTTTTTTGAAGTGATGACTTGTATAGTTAAAGTATAATATTTTATTTAAGGAAAGAGAAAAAAAAAAGAAAAAAAAAAGAAAAGAAAAGAAAAGAGAAGGAGAACAGGCAGGACGAATCGTGGCAGAAAAAGAAGGAAAAAAAAGAAAGAAGTTGAAGTGTGCGTGAGAGTTCCAATTATGTTTGATTTTGTGAAGTGAGTCCCACGGTTTTCAACTTATTTACAAAACGGCCACTCAGCAGTGTTACTTGAACAATAAATACTGATATGTATAAGTTCTCAAAATATGTGTTTTAAATACCATAATTTGAGAATTGTAACTCAAAACGCTCTTAATAAATTATTCTTACCAAACACTTTATATTTTTTAAATACTGAAAATTGTTGTTTGAAATTTATTACCAAATAAGCCATATTTCACTCAAACTTTGCTCGAGTGTAGAATTGAGCAAAACAATTTGAGATTTAAAAAATTTGTAAGATTACGTAAAATATATGTGCTTTAAGCGAGGGATGACTATTTGAAGGTTGTGGTTCGTCAATTGTATCTTTTCATTTTTTTTTTTTTTTTTGAGAAAGTATCTTTTCATTGGTATCTCTTTATTGACTATTTATATAATTATTCATCCTCTTATCATGCATTTCATATCTTTTGACCTAAAATTTGGGGTTTTTCAAAATGTTTGGAATTTTTCAAAATTGCTGAGTTATTTGCAAAAATTTTGGGATGGGTTTGTGTTCAAATGATGTAAAATCATCATACATTGCATTACATGAGCATTCTAACTATATTGTCATGCATTTTAGATGTGTGCTATATATGATGTCTCATTGTGTGCTGCTAGGTTTGGATTAGGCTAAGCCCATGATATATTTGTGTTTGCATGTCACATGTTCATGCATTTTCATGCATACATACCTTCAAGTTTCTATATTTGTTATATTTTATCTTGTTGGTGCTTTTTTTATTCTCTCTCTCTCTCTCTCTCTCTCTCTCTCTCTCGTGTTAGTTGTTTCATGGCACTCAAATGCCAATCTACTTCGTCTTAGAACCCTTTGCGTTCTGGGGCTTCCTCTTCCTCTGACCCCACTTCTTCTGTTTGGTTCCATGATGAGAGGGCCCATAAGGACTACTTAGAGAACTTTTCTAGATGAGGCATTCATTCAGAACGCCAAGTCATCCGATCGAATTTTTCCAATACTGACCTACCTATTGTCATCTGCAATCGGGGTTGGGAGTCACTGTGTGGCGTCCCTGTCACATGTCCCTCCGTGATCATACAAAAGTTCTACTCCAATATGCACAGATTTGATTCTTTAGTACCTCAATTTTCCACTCGCATTCGAGGTACGCGCATTGTGGTCACTCTGGATATTGTATCCGAGGTGCTCCATGTCTTGAGGGTAGTACATCCTGACTACCTCGGTTGTGATCGCCTGAGGATTGTGTCCAAAGATGAGCTTATGTCTTTATTTTGTGAGACTCTTTCTTTTTGGGGTGATCGTCAGAGCACTCGTTGCTTAACCTTTGCTAAAGGTCCAAGATTTTTGAACATGGTGATGACATTTATCCTTCATCCTTTATCACACTATAACACTATCATAGAGACTCGTGCTACTTTTTGTTGTCCCTCATTGAGGATCTATTTATTGACTTTCCTTTTCACTTTATCTTTTCCCTCATAGATGTCTATAGGGATATGACAACCCGTGATAAGCTCATCTTTTCTTCAGCTATCGTAGGATTCTTCACCATTTTTCTATCTCCCATCCTCTGTTCGATCACTTCTTCATCATGGGTGCCATTGACGTAGCTACTATTAAATGGAGTGATGCTCAGCTTTGCTTGAGGCGAATGCAAACCGAGATAGTAACTCCTCCAGCTTCTTTAGCTCCATCCACCTCCACTTCCTTTTCTTCTATGGGTGGAGTGACACTTGAGGCCATCATGGCATAGCTTGTGCTTATGGATGCTTGCGCTTATGGATGCTTGCGCTTATGGATGCTTGCGTTGACACTCTCAGTGATGAGTTGTGTCAGGTGAACACCTGTGTTAGTCGTATCGCACGACGACAGACTGTCATGGGTGGTTTCTTTGTGGCCTTCTCTCCTTCTCCCGTGGCATCTGAGGATGATGATGATGACTTTGATGGCGATGATGCTGATGAGGATGATAGTGCTAGCTTGCCTAGTGATGATGAGATGTCTACTTGATGTACTTGCGCTTTGTCACTCGTGACAAAAAGAGGGAGTAGTTTTGAGATGAGAGTAGTCATACTCATATGGGGAGGGTTAGCATAGGAGATTTTTGTTAGTTTTGGGCGTGCTCATATTTTTTGAGGGATGTAGTGAGGTTCTTATGTATTTTCTTATAAAAATCACCTTCAGACCATCTTTTGTGTTGTACAAGTGACTATAGTAGTGTTGTGGGAGCAACTCCTAGAAAGCCCTTCCTTTTTGGATTGAAATATATGGATCTCCAACCTCGACATTGCATGGCTAATATCAATAAATCTTCTACTGCACAGTCATACTTCAAACCCATTTGCAAATAAGTTTATAAGAGTTTCAAATGAATTTTACACATACACACACATCACAAATAAGCATGTAGGTGGTTCACATGAATTGAACACACACACACACACATGCAGACCTCTTTTCCCCATTGAGAGTTCTTTTCATAGCTAGAACTTGCAAAGACTTTGCATTTCTCTTCTAATACACTTGTACTCTCCTTTACACTTCTATTGCTCAATCTCTTCCAATCTGCCTTAAAAATCTTGCTATACTTTTGCCCATAAAGAGTCTCTCTTCTGTGGAAGCACCCAGTACCAATATAGCTACATCCTCCATTCCCATCATATCTTGGCATCTCCATCTTTGTTTCAGTGTATAGCACGATAGAAATTTCGTTACAATCTTCTCTAGTCAAGGGCATGCATTTTCAATTCAACATATTGAAATCACTATAAGTTAAATTTTGATGCTTACCTCCATTATTACATTCAAGGAACTACTATAAACATTATTTTTTGTTAGGTTCTCGAATGCTTGTGGAAACTATACAAAACTAACTGCATTTCCCTTTTCTTCATCCATAAAAAAGCATAAAGCTTCTCTAACTGACTTTGAATTGTTTGAGTATATATCGCAATCCACGTTAAGAATTATTGGACTTTTGCTTATTCTCGATGTCATCCTTATCTAATTTTTTTTATTAGGAAAGATGATTATTAGTATAACATACTAACAAACTAAGAATTAGCTTGGTGAAGCATTTTGCATGCAGATATGATGTATGGTTTACCATTGCATTCATGGTTCTTGCCTTAAAATGGTGATGGTATTGGGGTCTCTTTTCACATTATACCAAGGTAGGTAAAGGTTGTCCTTGAATGTCAACAGCCTCAAAGTCTCTCCCATCAATAAGTATCTACAAATTTTTTATTATTAATTAATTAACTAAGCCATGCAATTGAATAAAATTTAGATACTAAAGTATATTTAATTCTTGAGACAAAGAGAATATAAAGTATGTACTTGAAGAATTGTTTGATGGTCACGTCGGCTTGCAACCAATATCCACTCATTGAATCCCTTGTGTTCTTTGCTTATCTCTTTAGATATCCGACCTAGTTTTGTGATGTTTTCAATCTGTTTCTTCATGTCTTCATCAATATAGCTATTTTCGGCCCTTAATTCAGAAATAAGTTTATTTTTTAGTTCATAAAGGCCCATACCCATCAACAAACAAACATTCCTTCTATTTTCTAATGAAACCCATCACCATAAAGATCTTATAATTAGCTACAATTTGGTCTCTCTTCACCATGGCCCAAATTAGCAAAGTTTCTTTACCATTTTATTCCCACATCACCATATATTTACTCACCCATTCATATAAGAGTAGTTTTTTTCATTTACCATACATCCTTCCACATATTCCATTATGGGCATAAGAACCTTGGTTAAATATTTGCTGCACTAAGTTGGGGGTCTCTCTCCTTTCATTCGATCCTAATTTACCTCTTTTACTTATAATAATGAAACCTTTAATCATTGTTTATTTCTATTATAATGAAGGTCATAATATCTTGGATATGATGGAAATTTTCCTTCATGTTAACTTAATAATAATGAGGAAAATATGTGATTTTTATCATGTAAACACATTTATTAACTAATCCAACGTTACAACTAGATGTTTATCATATTCACTACTAGACCATTTTCCTCTTGTGTTAATGGGCTCACTTTTATATTAACTGACTATGTAAAAAATGCATAATTTTTACTATGCGAATACATTTATTAATATTATAGACATCTACCCCTGGACATTTCTCTTATTTACCACTAGACTATTAATTAAGCACTTATTATGGTAAGTCATCCATTGTGCTAGCTTGTCTTTGTAGAAAGTATTTTTTGGAGCCTTATTATAAAACTAGGCTTTTCTTGCTTCATTGATAGCCTTTACGCCATATTCTAAGCCTAAAGTGGAGTCTTGGTCTTGGCTTCCCAGATATCATATTCATAATGAAAAAACTCCTTCTGACAAAAGTTTACTTACAATGCATCTAAAAAAACATAAGCATATATATAAGTTTATGTTTATATACACACACACACGAAGTTTAGCATTTTTGCTTCATCTAAAAGATAAAAAAAAAAAAAAAAAAGGTTTATTTTTGAAATTATGAGTTCTAGATAGTTCAAATTTTTATTAATTTTGGACATTGCATTGAATTAGCACTTAAAGTTGTAATTAATGAGATAATTTATGGTAATTATATTCTCATTTAATTGACTATTTTAAATAGTTTTATTTTGTTTTTTCCATCTAAAATTAGAAATAACTTGGTTAAATCCTAGTAACAAATTTACACTAAAAACAATCATAGTTCTCAGTCATAAACACTTGGACTGAGAATATGGGGACATAAACTGGTTAAGTAATGTTCCTTGACTAAATTATGAATTATCAAATTAGTCCTAATTAAAATCTTAGAGAATTAGGTCAACATTATATCTATTAAGAACTAAATTTTGTAGCAATCCATCTACTTTGAGGGTGAATGCGAATGTATAAGTTGAGTGGAAATATCTTTTTGAAAACTCATAATGACTACGTGCTTCGTAACCTTTGATATTCTAAATTTTCTTATAAACTAATAATTGTCAAAAGACTAGATTATATATAAAGGAAACTTACTAAAACCTTTATTCCATTGAAGTTGAAAAAGAAAATTACAAAGTAGAAGAACCCTTTTTTTTTTTTTTTTGAGAAAGAACACTGTAATTTTATTCAAAAGATGCCAAATTGGCTTGAATAAAAGATGTGGAGGAACACCCTTTATCCACACCATATACTCGCCAAAATGTCTTGCATATTTAGCAGTGTTATGTGCAGCACAATTGCACTATCTGCTAACATGACTATAACTCACCTCAACAAACTGACTTGACAGCCACTTAGCTTCCTCTATCAGGTTTCCAAACCCAACATGCTCCATGTTATCCCCTAACAGAGCGTCAACGATAATCTTGGAGTCCTCCTCAAGGATGAGAGATTTAAGACCAATGTCTCTAGCAAATCTTAAGGCTTTTATTGCAGCGAGAACTTCCACTGCAGTAACCGAGTAGGGGAGTGAGATCTTTTCCACAATTACAGCCACCATAAGACCGTTATCGTCTCGAATCACGACACCGACACCTACTAAGTCGTTCTCCCTAAACATAGCCCCATCAAAGTTCACCTTGAGTCTCGACCAGGGTGGAGGTTTCCAGATGACCCGATCTGAACCTTGAGATGATGGGTGAGGGGGTTTAGGTGGAATGGAGTGAACATAAGCAACTCGGACTGCCCGCACCTCAGGAAGCACTTGCTGAATCGGGAAGAGCTTGTTGGTAGTTCTCAAAGCATTCCTCCAATGCCACACCATCCACACAATAGTAGCAAAGTTAGCCAAATCCAAACCTTCCTCAATAATGAGCTCAACCAAGTCCCTGAAACTCTGAAATGTCCTGGTATAGCAGTTCCTCCAGCTTTGATCATGAGACCACACCTGAGACAGAAAGGGGCATGACCACAATGCATGTAAGGTATTCTCTGAGGTGTTATGATAGTGATCGCAGCAGTCACTTAGGACTAATCTTCGCCGTTTGAGATTACTTTTTGTCGGAATGGTGTCTTTAATAGCATGCAAAAGAAAATTCCTAATCTTTGGCTGCATGGCGAGCCCCCACACCTTCTTCCATATAACATCACTGTTTGGTTGGTATGAATGGTCATCAAAGCTCTGGGACTTGCATAGAAAATGGTACCCGACTTGACAGAATATATGCCTAAAGGAGTGAAGGGCCATAGGAGCTTGTCTTCTACTACTTTGTTGCTCAGTGGGATAGACTTGATTAAAGCAATGTCTCTTGGGAGGAAAAGAACATGTAACAGAGGAGTGTTTCAAGACACCTTCTTCCATATTCCATCATTGTTTGGTTGGTATGAGTGGTCATCAGAGCTCTGGGACTTGCATAGAAAATGGTACCCCGACTTGACAGAATATATGCCCAAAGGAGTGAAGGGCCATAGGAGCTTGTCTTCTACTACTTTGTTGCTCAGTGGGATAGACTTGATTAAAGCAATGTCTCTTGGGAGGAAAAGAACATGTAACAGAGGAGTGTTTCAAGAAGCTGATTTCGGATTGATAAGGGCAGACACAGTCACGTCTTCAAAGCCACTGACTGATAGGGAAGTAATATAAGGATAGAATTCTGATGGAAGCCAGGGGTCAAGCTAGGCCCGGATCTTTGCACTCGTGCCCACCCTCCATCTCATCCCCTCTTTTAACACCTCCCTACCTACTAAAATACTCCTCCATCTGTATGAACCCGAGTAGCACTCCGCTGCCGCCATGATGGAACAATGGGGAAAGAACTTAGATTTGAAAACTTTATAGAAGAGGGAATTTGTGTTATGGAGTAATATCCAAGCTTGTTTTGCTAGGAGGGCATCGTTGAATAATGCTAAGTCCTTGAAACCCATCCTACCCTCACTTTTAGGCTTACAAAGCTCCTCCCATCTTACCCAATGTATTTTCCTCCTATCTCCCCTTTGACCCCACCAAAACTTCCTAATAAACCCCTCAATCTCATTGCACAAACCAATAGGAAGCTTGAAACAACTCTTTGAATAGGCAAGAATTGCTTGAGCCACTGCCTTTATCAAGATTTCTCTACCGCCTTGAGAAAGTAATTTTTCTTCCCAACCTTAAAGCTTCCTCTACACATGCTCCTTGATGTAGTTGAAACTGCTTTTTTTATTTCTACCCACTAAGGATGGTAGTCCCAAGTACTTTTCATAACTCCGAACCTCTTCCACACCCAAACAATCTTTAATCATTTGCCTACTCTCTTCATTGGTGGATTTGCTAAAGAAAACTGTGGTTTTTGCTTTGTTGAGTTGTTGACCTGAACCCACTTCATATATTTGCAACACTTCCACAACTTTCCGACATTCCCCAACATTAGATCTGCAAAACAACAAGCTATCATTTGCAAAAAGTAGATGGGCTAGTGAAGGGCTCCTCTTATTAAGAGAGAAACCATGTATATCTCCCCTCGAGGCTGCTTAAGAGAGTAAGCCATGAAGGCCTTCGATGCATAATAAGAACAAGAACGGGGAGAAGGGGTCCCCTTGCCTTATTCCCCTTGTAGGTTTAATGAACCCCATTGGTGCACCATTTATTAGGATGGAATACGATACAGTTGAGATACAAAGCATTATAAGTGATATCCATTGCTTATGAAAACCCAATTTCCTCATAATAGCCTCTAAAAAAGTTCGCTCCACCCAGTCATATGCCTTACTTATATCAAGCTTAAGAGCCATGTAACCCTGCTTTGTAGAATTATGAATTTGCATGCTATGAAGGGACTTAAAAGCTAAAAGGATATTATCTGTAATCAACCGGTTTTTTGTAAAGGCACTTTGATTTTTAGTGGTTATATGAGGAAGGATTCTTTTCAAACGATTTGCCAACACCTTGGAGAATATTTTATACTAAACATTGCATAGACTTATGGGGCAAAATTCAAACACTAACTCTGGATTTTTGACTTTTGGGATTAAGGTGATAAAGGTGCGGTTTATGTGTTCCGGAAGGGAAGCAGAATTTTTTTAAAAAAAAAAAAAAAGAAAAAAGAACAGATTGAGTGATATCCTTACCCACCAAATCCCAATAGTGCTAATAGAATATGGGGGGCATCCCATCCAGACCCAGAGCTTTCAGAGGGGCCATTTGATTAATAGGCACATGCACTTCATTCTCAGAAAATTCCTCCAAGAGCAGCCTATTCATATCATTGGTCACAATGCACTGAATTGAGTCCAATACCACTTTGGGTTGCCAGGTTTAGGGAGAAGAGAACAGGTTACTGTAAAAATCTAGAATTGTCGAAGCCACCTCTTTTGGATCCGAACACCACCTTCCTTATGAATCCTTGATCCCATCAATCCGGTTCCTCCTAAGTCTTTGGGTTGCCCTCCAGTGAAAGTATTTAGAGTTTTTATCTCCATGTATGGACCACAAAGATCTAGACTGTTGGAACCACATCCTGGTTTCCTTGTCAAAGAGATCGTTCACCTCGGTTTTGAGCATTCTGGCTTTAAAGTTCACTCCCATGGTAAGAGCTTCCAACTCTACTTGAGCCAACAGTTTCTATTTGTGCTTCAGTTCTCTATAGACACTGCCAAAGCTATTACAGCTCCACTTTGTTAAAGCTTTACCACAATCCTCAATTTTCTTGACAATACTCGATGGACTATTGTTGTTTTTGCACTTCCCCCACTCGGCCTTGACAGTATCTGAACACCCTTTCTCAGCAAGCCACATTTCTTTAAAACGGAATGGCTTGTTTGAAGTAACCGCCACTAGATTTTTGGGTATGATCCATAGGGGTGAGTGATCCGAGGTATTGCAGGTCAGATGATGCATTGTAGATCCCCCAAAGCAAACCATCCACTCATTGTTTGCCAAACACCTATCCAGTCATTCTCCAATTGTTCGCCCATCACTAAAAAATTTCTTCCATGTGAACGGATGTCCCTTATAACCCATGTCTAGGAAGCCACATTCATCTATAATGTCTCTAAAAAGTTGCATTTGTGTTTGACTTCTAGTACTCCTTCCCACCTTCTTCGATCATCTTAAAATCTCGTTAAAGTCACCATTACACAGCCAAGGTAATCCAAATTGCCTATTTAATCGTCTCAACAAATCCCATGACTCAAACCTTTTATGGGTGACTGGCTCACTATAGAATCCCATAAACCGCCACACATCTTCACTTCCCTTTCCTATGATGCAATCAATGTGGTTTTTTGGTGAAGTTTCCACATTCAATTTGATAGAATCCTTCCAGAGTAGCACAAGTGCCCCACCTCTATGAATCTGAGGGACAATGAACATGTGATTGAACTATAACTTATGTTTTATTGTTTTTAGCCTATCTTCATCTGCCCATATTTCAACAATAAACATAACAGAGGGATCTTTTGCCTGGGAAATCTCACAAAGCTCTTTCTCTATCACTAGGTTCCCAAGTCCATGACAATTCCATACTAGTAGACTCATGGCTCTTGGCGGGGCTGCCCCACAGCCTCCAACAATACATTGGATGTGTTCTGATCAACTTGAACAACCTGCATGATTTTCTAGGTACATTGTGCTAACCTGTTAACTCAGTGCATGATTTTCTTTTTTTCCCTTGTTCAACTTTGGACTGTGCCTCACTAGGTTTTGGTTAATGCATGATACATTTCCATGTTCTGAGATTGGAAGGTTTTGACATGTCCTCATTAATGACTTGGATTGAAGGCGCATTGATGGTAGGGTTATGAGCATGATTGGCAGTGTTAGAGTCAACTAGGGTTTTTTGCATTAACTCTGGAACCCTACTAGTGGTGGCTGACTTGAAAATCTTGGGATTTAAATTTGCATCTCCAAGATTAATGCCAATATTTAATGCACTTAACGTGATCTTTTCCTCAACGGATCTTGTTGAGTTGGGCACATTCATTACGTCTTCAGTCGCGTTAGGTTTTGCTGGGAAACCCGTATAGTACACCCCATCTTGTGCTTCAAAGACTGCGAGATATTCGGAATGGAGTTGATGTGTTTAAGGCTTTCCTTTGTAATGGACTCCCCCCCCCCCCCCCCGAATTAATAGGAGACTCTTGGCAAGTAACGGCTTTAGCATTCAATACTCTGCTTGTCCACTCCACTTCCATGTCAGGCTCTACATCCACTGGTTGCGCCACCATTGTTCTGCCTTGAGGTTGCCGAGCTTTACCCTAAAAAAACCCCGAGACATAGATAACATCTCTACCCGCTGTCTTATATGGTGGTGTTCTTAGATTCGGACCAGACTTTTGCTGATTAGTGGTCAACGTGCCCTTACTTTCTATCCAAAGCTCACAATCCCTGTCATTGTGCTCCAATCGCCCACACCAATATCACACATTCAACAGCCACTCGTACTTAAAATTTACCCAGCTCTTGCTTCCATTGGTTAGAGAGATGACCCTTCCTCTGCACAAAGGAAGAGTGATATCCACCATAACCCGAACTTGGAAAAAACTACCTCCATCGTCGTCCACTGCGCCTATTGATTTCTGGACATCGCCCACTATATCACACAACTTTGCCACCTTTCTCGTTAAAAAACTATAGGGGATATCATGGACTTGCACCCAGAATGGAACTTTGTTAAAAGCTAGCTCGTTGACGGGAACATCATTCGTGTACCTTTGCATGATAATCAAGTGTTTGTCAAAACTCCAAGGTTGATTACTCAGGATTTTATCAACATCAGCAAGGTTATTAAAGACAAACAGGACGATATTGTTCCCTTGATTGCGAATTTTGAATCTGTTGTTGAAACGCCATAACTGCTTAAAAGTTCTTGCTACTGCTTCCATCTGAAGAAAACGCAAAGTGAAGAACTTAGCAGCAATTACAAACTCTACCTTTCTATGATCCTCAGGGAGTGTGAAATCCATTCGCTCCTTATCTGAAAGTGACAAATTTTCCCACCTCCTGGTCAGTTGCTCCATTCTCTTCTGATGATAGGATCACGCGAGAATGAAAGGAAAGTATATGAGAACTGTTTCCCAAACCCCTAGAAAAAAACCCCCACAAGCTCTAAGAGTATTCGTGATACTCCCAGAGAACAATGAAACAACACAAGAACAAACTCTCCTTCCAAGAAGGGACAAAATTTCTACAACCTAAGAGAAGTAGAGAAACCTACTTTCTTAGCGACAGAGAGATTTTTGAATGAGACCTTTGACTAACTAACTGAACTTAAAATAGAATAAAAGAGGTCCTCTTTCCCATTACTAAGGTAGATATAAAATTCGGCAACCGGTTTGCAGTACAAAACTATTTATTATCGAATCAACATACTATTATTTTTTTACTCATTTGACTACTTCATTATTATTAATTTTAAATATTGATTCTAATTTTTTTTTTTAATATTTCTTATGCTGAAACACTTCATAAAGGATTTCACTTATGTTTCTATATAGACATGTCTTGAACCAACTAGTGAAACTTCTCTCTTTTTGTGTGCAATTAATATTAAATGTAGGGTTGTTGATGATGAATTTAACAAGAGCACTCTAAAGTTTCACACATTTGTGGGCAATGAATGTTTGTGTTTATGTATATATATATATATTTATACTTTTCTCACATATATGCATTTATGAACATATATGTATGGTTATGGTTATGTACTTGCTACCATATGCATTGCATGTGAAATAAAATTTTCATATTGATAAAAGTCATGAATTAAATTAGAATATATATATATATATATATAAAATACTAAGTATTTTAACACACACACATGGGGAGATGGGAGAAGGTTTTAGAGGAACTGACAGTGGTGTATATTAATTAATTTAAAAATTAGATTGTTCTAAAACAGGTGAAACCAATTTCTCACATAGAGAATATATATATATATATATATATATATATATATTTATATTATGTGCTCATAAAATATATTTTCAAATTTAATTTAACATATTATGAATAAATCAATAAATATATAAAAGTATGAACCTTACTCATAATGACCTAAGATTTTGTGACGCATTCATTGGGAATTCTTTTTATTTAGCCTTCCATACCATCAAACACTCACATTTGTTTGAAAGTATTAATTCATTATTATGTGTTAAAGGATATACACATTTATTTATATGCACTAATTATTTCTTACCAAGAAGTTTATGTGATCTCTACATATTAATTATAGTCCCAAAACCAGTACATCAAATGAAAAACATATAATTACAGCGACATCCTAAATTATTACAGGTTTGAATCGTAGGTTTTAGTTTTACCTTTGAATGTGGATCGTAGAGGAAGAGAGATATGAAGCAGGAGAGAAGCTGTGGAACCTATGTGAGTTTTCCTTTATAATTTGTAGAGATTTTAGGGAATTTGATCAAATACATATAGTTTATATTTTAGATAGCTTGAGGTTAATGAAAACCTTTATGAATACGGGTCCCTTTGGTTGCCAATTGTACCACAACATTGTTAGCCAATAAAGCATGTGTTTCAGTTTTGTTTTTGTTTTTTTTTTTTTGGGACAAAATTTATGTATAGTATTTTAGGTATTATTCCTTAGATTCTCTTTTTAAAATTCAGTCATGTGGCTATTTAACTAAAAATACACTTCTATCTCATGAGAAAAAAACTACATGACTGAATTTTAAGAGAAGAACCTAAGGAATTACACATAAATACTGTACCTAAGTTTCATTCATATATATATATATATATATATAATTTATTTTATAGGTAATCAATAGAAACCTTTAAGCTAAATGTTGTAGAAACCTTTAACCTTCAAGGCACATTTTACAATACTTTAGGATAAAAAATGAACTTTTAACACTACAAAAAAATGGGACTATTCCAACGTTTGCAAAACAGCTAGGATAGCCCCAAAAAGTGCTAGAATAGGGTCAAAATGCCTATCCCGGTGCTTCAAACTACCAGGCAGTAACAATAGATATAGGGTCGTCGGACTTGTACCAGCGTTTTTCAAAAGCGCCGGAATAGGTTTCGGTGCTTTTCAGACCTTGTTCCAGTGTTTTTATTTGTGCCAAGACAGTATTTACCAATAGCTTTGAAAACTTGTACCGGCGAATTTCAGGGGCTATACCAACGCTTTTAAAAGCGCTGACATAGGAAGTACCTATTCCAGTGTTTTCAAAAGCCCTGGTATAGGTTTTCAATGGATATATCAACTGAAGACCTATACTAGTGCTTTTAAAAGTGCCGGCATAGATAGTACCTATGAGCTTCAATGATAATATTAAAAATTCTACCATGCTCTAAAAGAAAGTTATGCAGCTTTATTCAAATAGTATTCATATTTTGGACCCTTCTTTTCAAAACTTTAAATCATAAGTTAAGGTTTTTAAATGTAGCCACAGGTTTTGGATAGAAAGAGTTATTTCCAAAGTAACTATACTGATGGATATCCATTTCTCATCAAACCAACAATACCAGAAAACAAATGTGGTTCTCTGATGCACACAATTAGTCTTTAGCCGACTCCTCTCAAATATTTGCATAAATTTAGTTTTCTTGTGTTGCTATGAACTGACTTTCATAAAATTTTCAAAACAATATGTGTGAGGAGGATTTTGTCAGAAATTTTGTACTACTTAACGAACCTCTAACTATCTAATGTGACATCACAATCAAAATCATTTGACACTTCTGAAAATTACCATTATAGACTTATGAAGCAAGAAAAAAGGTAAAATACAACCTTATAAGGCCGGTAAGATTCATTGAAAAGAAACTCACAGCTATCAATATTGCAAGATAAAATTGGCAGGAAGCAGAGAGGAAAATGGACCTATTGCAATGGACTCTGTCTTTATTTCCATGCTGACATATTCCACGCCACTTTGATGGGATGGGACCAATCCCTTCATCACTAAAGCTCTTTGATTCAGGCCAAACGCCCATCACAACCACATTATAAAAGGTGATATGCGAAAAGGTGTCAAAACAAGATAGCAATTGACAATGAAACAGTGGGACAGATATGTACCACACAAAAGGGAAGCAAAAGCAAATATGATTAGGCCAGATCTTTTTTTTTTTTTTTTTTTTTTTTTTTTGACCCCATCACTATCAAATGATTGGTATTATACAAAAGAGAAAATATAGTTATGAGCGCCGCCAATAGAAATAAATCGGTATTTACTTGAGTTACAGAAAATAGATATTCACTTCTTGTACATCATCACTCTTATTGGTAATAGTTTTTTTTTTTTTTTTTTTAGAAAATTATAGGTTATAGTTAATAGGCCATATTAAGATAAAGTTGATTTTATATGCTTCTAGAATCCAAACTCCTAAACATTAATAATCAGCACTTTTCACGTCCTATTATTTTTACAACTCGCTTGGCTACACCATCTACACCTCTTTAAACTCCATTTGATTTTGGGAAAATTAGCTTCCCGACTAAACTAAACTCCATTCAGTAACAATGTAGACACACTTAGGGTCCATTTGGATTGAGCTTATTTTTGCTGAAACTGAAAATTGAAGCTGAAAATACTATAGCGAAATAATTTTTAAATGTGTAAATAGTGCTGTAAGACCCATTTTTAATGAAAAAATTGCTGAAAAGTGTAATTTGTGAGATCCGTGAATAGTGCACAAATACACTATTCACAATTGACTTGTCAACAATTGCGGGTTGAACAAAAAAAAAAAAAAAAAAAAAACACTTGTAAAACGCAAACGCCATTTTAAGTTGAATCCAAACGGGTGCTTAGTATAAGCATGTAGATAAAGGAAATAGCTAGAGCATGAGATTTGACATCTAACAAAAAAAAAAAGGCATATTGGAGTATATGCTTTAATATACCACTATTTACTCTCACTCTGGTCATTAAAGAAAGCTAAACATAGAAAAAGTGCACAATCTGAAATCATTGATAGACTCTTTGTTCGATCTAGCGACACCCATGCTCTCACACGCTTGAATGAGCTTAGAGTATTTGATAATCTCTTTGCCTTCCATAACGAGCTTTCTCTTCAATGCTTCCACATTCACCAATCTCATCAGCCTCCTCGCCTCCATGAATGACATTGCACTATCTTTATCTTTATCATTATCATTATTGTTGTTGTTGCTATCGCTGTTGTGGTAACCATCGCCTCTTGCTTCTCCTCCTCCAATACCACCACCACCACCATTGATGGTGGCAGCAGAATTGCATAGTGTTCTCCTCAAATACACTAAAATCGACAACGTTGCAGCCAAAGATCCATTACCTACTATAATAATAGATCCCAGTCGATCTCGTCGGACCACCACCACTACTCCACCATCGCCTCCACATTTTTTCTTTCTTTCTTTCTAATTTAGTATCAATTTGGTTTCGACAAAATCAACAGCCACAAACTCTTACATCTTACTTCCCAATCAAAGTAAACCCTAATATTGCTTTTCAAAATATTCTCAAAGTTTCTAATAGTAAATAACAAGAAAAAGAAAAAGAAAAAGAAAAGAAAAGAAAAGAAAAACTCTCTATGCTTCTCTTTATTTGGTGGTATTGATTATTTAAATTGTAATTGAAAAATTAAAATTAAAAAAAGAAAAAAAAAGAAGAAGAAGAAGAAGAAGAAGAAGAAGAAGTGGACAGAGAAAAAGTATACAGGCTAGCTTAAACTCCAGCAACGGGAAGGTAGAAGTTGTGAATTGTGAGCAGAAAGCCTTACAACTTTTACAACGGTGGGCTGGGTAGGCCAAGCGATGAGGGAGTAAGGGGGAGAGTGAGGAAGAATGAGAGAGAGAGAGAGAGAGAGAGAGAGAGAGTTTAGGAATTTTGAGTGTTTGATTTTATTGAGAGAGTAAGTCAGAGACCCTAATTTTTGACAAAGTGTTGAAACCTAAAAATTTTGGTGGGAACCCCAAGAGTTTTAGAGGGAATTCAATATATTTTTATTGTGACAAAATTTTGACCTATTATAATAGATTTAAAGCCACTGCAATAGAGAAAAAGTTGGCTAAGGTTTATTATGAAAGGAATATGACTTGTTGTGGCGAAACTCAAGTCCGCCGTAATAGCTCTTTACGGATTTTTCTAATAAAATAATATTTAATACTTCAAATTAATAAAATATAATTTAATAATTAAAAATATATAATTTATTCCTACAAATTAACAAATATATAATTTAATACTTCAAATAACTAAAATAAAACTTAATACTACAATTGTCAATAAAATATAATTTACTAATTAATAACAATGTAGTTAATACTTCTAATTATGTAAATATATTTTAATACTCCAAATTAATTGAGTATAATTTAATAATTAATAAGATTTAATATAATACTTCAAATTAATAAAATATAATTTAACACTACAAATTAATAACATAAAATATATTAATTAATAAAAATATAATTTAATATTACTTTGGAATGACTAAAATACCTCTAAAACTAAAAGAAGGCCAACTTACCTCCATAAACATAGAAAATGACCGAAACACCCCTACCACCCAAAAAATGGCTAAAACACCCCTGAAGTAAGAAAAATAACTGAAATACCTTTGAAGCCTAAAAAAAGACCACAATACCCTTGAATCCTAAGAAAACACCAAAATTGGAGGCCAACTGACCCCTAAGACTAAAAGGAGGCCAACCTACCCCACAAACTCAAAAAATGGCTGAGACATCCCTACCACCCAAAAAATAACTAAAATGCCCCCGAAGCAAGAAAAATAATTTAAATACCATTGAAGCCTATAAAATGACCACAATACCCTTGAATCATAACAAAAAACCAAAATTGGTGGAAATATAATTTAATATTCATTAAAAATGACTGAAATACCCCTAAGACTAAAAGAAGACCAACCTACCCCCACAAACTAAAAAAATGGTTAAGACACACCTACCATCCAAAAAATGCCAGAAATACCTCTAAAGTAAGAGAAATAACTTAAATACCATTGAAGCCCTAAAAAAGACCACAATACCCTTGAATCATAAGAAAATACCCCAATGTTTGGGGGTATTTTGGTCATTTTTAGGTTTTGGGGAGTGTTTCGGTTGTTATAATTAACTAATTAGTAAAAATATAATTAATACTTCCAATTATGTAAATATATTTTAATACTACAAATTAATTTAGTATAATTTAATAACTAATAAGAAGTAATATAATACTTCAAATTAATAAAATATAATTTAACACTACAAATTAATAGAATGAAATATATTAATTAATAAAAATATATTATAATAATTTAATTTAAAAAAAATTAATTGAATTTAATACTTCAAATTAATAAAATATAATTCCTTGCTACGAAATACTAAAATATAATGATAACTAAAAAAAAAAAAAATGTAAGATGAGATTGGAGGACCAAAAAATTAAAATATAATTTAATATTACTTTGGAATGACTAAAATACCCCTAAAACTAAAAGAAGGCCAACTTACCTCCATAACCATAGAAAATGACCGAAACACCCATACCACCCAAAAAATGGCTGAAACACCCCTGAGCAAGAAAATTAGCTAAAATACCTTTGAAGCCTAAAAAAAGACCACAATACCCTTGAATCCTATGAAAACACCAAAATTGGAGGAAATATAATGTATTATTTGGTGAAAACGACTGAAATTCCCCTAAGATTAAAAGTAGGCCAACCTACCCCACAACCACAAAAAATGGCTGAGACACCCCTACCACCCCAAAAATGACTAAAATACCCCCGAAGCAAGAAAAATAATTGAAATACCATTGAAGCCTATAAAAAGACCACAATACTCTTGATTTATAAGAAAAAACCAAAATTGGAAGAAATATAATTCATTATTCATTTAAAAACGACTGAAATACCCCTACGACTAAAAGAAGGCTAACCTACTCGGCAGCTGAAAATGAACCAAATACCCCATATGCATTAAAAATGTCCACTATACACCTTAAGCCAAAAGGTGACCAAAATACCCTGGAAACTTTGAAAAGGACCAAAGTACCCCTAAACTCTAAAAATGGCAAAAAATACACTCTAAGACTAAGAAAATGACCAAAATAACGTAGAAAATGACCAAATACCCCTTATGCATTAAAATATTTTACACATATACATCCTAAGCCTAAAAAATGACCTAAATGCCCTTGGAAATTAAAAAATTATTAAAATATTTAAAGAGTATGAGATCATTTCTTATGTTTTGGGGCGTATTTCGGTCATGCTATAACATTTCTCTAATTTTTCTGTCATTATAACGCTGCCTTCACAAGTTCTTTGATCATTTTATATGCTTTAGGGTGTATCGATTATTTTTTAGGTTCCAAGTGCATTTCAAATAGCTCCAATGATTACGAGGACATTGTGGTTATTTTTTTTTATAGGGTATATTGGTCATATTTTACTCATCGAGGGGTATTTTGGTCTTTTCAAAACATAGGGGGATATTTATGGTCAGTTTCTATGTTTCGGGGGGTATTATGATAATTCTATGTGCTTTTTTGGGGAGGGGGTTCGGTCATTTTTTAAAGTTTGGAAAGTGTTTCGGTCATTATTTAGGTTTCAAAGGTAAATCGGTCTTATGTTTGTTTGTTTGTTTGGTGCATTGTTCTTTCTTTCGATATCGGGTGTATTTTGGACATTTTTTGTGGTTACGAGGGCATTGTGGCCATTTTTTCGATTTATAGGTCTATTTAGGTATTCTTCAAGTAATCGAGAAGTTTCCACCCTTTTCAGGCATGGGGGGTACTTTTGTCATTTTCTAGCTTTTAGGAGGTATTTCGGTCATTTCGATGTTTTGGGGATATTTTGGTAATTTTTTATGTTTCAGGGGTGTATCAATCTTTTTCTGGGTGTCTGATGTGTTTTGGACATTTTTTTTTTTTATCTTTCTAGGGGAATTTTGGTCATTTACCAACTTATAGGGGTATTTTGGTCTTATTTAGGTAATCGAGGGTATTTTCGCTAGTTTTAGGTACAAGGGGTGCTTGGGTCATTTCTGATGTTTTGGGGGTATTTTAGTCATTTATTAGATTTCGAGGGTATATTGGTCTTTTTCTAAGTATCAGGGGTGTTTTTGCTCTTGTTCGATGTTTTGGAGGGTATTTTGGTCTTTTTCTAGGTTTAAGGGAGTACTGGTCATTTGTTAATTAACAAATCCCTATAGGTGACCTATCCTAGCGATTTTGGAGCGTTGGGATAGGTCTTTATCCATTCCTTTATGGAGTGATCCTATCCTAGCACTTTTGGAGCGCTGCAATAGGTGGACCTTGTTCCAGTACTTCCAAAAGCCCTGGGATAGGTCTCTCTCCATAACGGAATGGAGTGATCCTATCTCAGCGCTTTTGGAGTGCTGAAATAGGTGGACCCTATTCTAGCGCTTCAAAAAGTGCTGGGATAGGTCTCTCTAAATAAGAGAATGGAGTGATTCTATCCCAGCGCTTTCGGAGCACTGGAATAGGTGGACCTTATTCTAGCGCTTCTAAAAGCACCGGGATAGGTCTTTCCTATAAGGGAAATTGGTAACCTCATTCTAGCATAATATAGCTTCCTATACCAGCGTTTTGGAAAACCGCCGCTATAGGCCTCTTATTGCAGCGATTTGTAAAGCGCCAGTTTTGAGCTATCGTAATAGGGTTTCCTATACTAGTGGTTTCAAAAAGCATTGGTACAAGCTTCTATATTACGGTGGTTTTTAAAAGCGCCTGAAAAAAACGCTGGGACAGGACAATTTTTTTGTAGTGTAAATTGTAATCAGCTGCGTTCTTATTTTCAAGGCATTTCAATAAACTAAAAATATTAGATAGTATGATTTTGAATAAAGTAAAATCACATAACAAAATAGATACGATCATTTTTAATATGAGTCTGTAAAGTTATGATTTACAACTATGTTTTATGTTGGCTTTATTCCATAACAAAAAGTGTTTTAATTGCTTTAATTTATTTTCTTGTATTTTGTGGGATCTTATTGTATTGGGTTTAGAATTAAGTTGGTGAAGACTCAAGCTTAATTGAAGACTAGTGCATTTCACGACTAACTCGCGAGAAGTTCTCGAGAAGGGTTCCCGTGAAAAGGGCATGTAAGAAGCACATGACTGGAAGTTGAAGAGTCTACCAGGCTATCAATTTCACGTGTATTTCGTTGGTAAGGCCTTCCTGCGAGATACCCTTAAGACTCTCTGCCTGGAGGATTTTTAAGTGTGACTTTCTTACCCTTCACCCATACTATATATACCATCATTACCCACAAATTGTAAGAGGGCGATTCAGAGAGAAAAATCCTAGATAGGTTTTCTACAACATGCACACCCATCTTTTAGAGAGAGAGAGCTACCCATCCTTAGTGAGAAATCATTGTAACTTCTTATCCTTTCCTCTCCCATTGTCATACTTTGAGAGGAGATTTGTACCCAAACACAACCCACACCTATTCAAAGTGTAGAAAGTGTTTTGGAGTTTAGGAAGTTTTAAGGAATTACCAAAAGAGTCCGGTGAGGCTTAGCGGATGCAATTAGGCGTATTGTGGAATCCGGAAAGCTAGACAAGACACGATTCCGAGAAGCCTTGTTGGAGTAGGAGCTTGGAGGGCTTAGGTACATTGAGTGGATGAGGCTTGGAGGGTCTCTTACTATTCGTGTATCCTAACTTATTGTCTAGTGGATCGATTTACCGCTTGGAGGGCGGCAGAGAGGTTTTTTGCAGAGTTTTTTAGTTTCCTCTTCGATGAGATTTGGCGGATGCAATCGGGCGTATTGTGGGATCCGGAAAACTAGACAAGACACAATTTCGAGAAGCCTTGTTGGAGTAAGAGCTTGGAACGCTTATGTACATTGAGTAGATTAGGCTTGGAGGGTCTCTTGCTATTCATGTATCCTGATAGGACATATGTGTTTCACATGTTAAGAACATATGTCATGATTTTATGTAATTGGCTTATCCTTTGACAAAAGACACTTTACTTGTATTTGGGTAGATTTAGGATGTTTTAAATATTTCAAGAAACCTTGTTTCAAGATCATGTATTGAAGCTTTCAAGTCTGTTTACGAAAACAAGTTCAGAGTGTAAAATCATTAAAGCTCGACTGCTAGTCGACAACTACATCTATCGAGCTTAAGGAAGCTGTTCTTCATTCGGTGTGCTCGACACTTGCTCGACACCTACTATCTGTCGAGGTTTAAGATTTTCAGAATTTCAATATGATTTTCTTGGGATCCATGAATACGTCTTTGGGCCCTCTTTTTTTCTAAACCTAGACATATAAAAGGATCAGTTTAAGGGCCGTCAAACAGTTTACAAGTTGCACAAACTTTGAGCAAACTCTGCTCAAGAAAATTGTGACCGGAGACGAAGTTCTTGCCCTAGTTCATCTCTTTCTCTTGAAGAAGTTACTGTGTATGTGCACCGTAGGGTTTTTTGACCAAGCATCTTCGTGATCTTCATCATGTGGATGAACTGAAGAACTTTGCAACCAACGACCTTCTTAGTTGGTGATTGAAGTCGCGTACTGGGATCCGCGCAATTGGTTAGTCACGTACTGGGAGTCATGCATCTGAAAGGGAAACTGTCACTACAGAACAAGTTCAATTGGGTATCGGGGTAAGGGTTCAACTGTAGGTTGGTAAGGTATTTGGATTCCTTTACTTGTAACCGCTTATTGTGACAATAGTGAAGTTTCGGGAGTGGTGACCTGAAAATCACCCGGTGGGGTTTTTACCATTAGGTTTTCCCCATTCGTAAACAAATCACCGTATCTTCTATTTTCCGCTGCACATTTAGTTTATTGGTGATTTGTTTGTGCTACCACGCATTTGCATGATAAATTGATTAATTAATAACTTAACTAATTAATTAATTAATTTCTATCATAAGGGGTCATTCAGTTTGTGGCCTATCATATCCCAACTTATTGTCTAGTGGATCAATTTACCGCTTAGAGTGCGACGAAGAGGTTTTTCGCAGAGTTCTTCGGTTTCCTCTTCGATAACACATCGTCGTGTTATTTTGTGTTTGTATCTCTCTTCCCTTATTCTTGTGCTTTACTTTTATTATTTGTTGTTCATGTTTATGCACTAGAGTAGTTATCGGTTTATTACGCTTTATTTACTTTTGTTTTGCACTTAGATAAGTTAAAGTAAAAATAATCTTGCTGTAATTTTTAATTGGGGGTCTAAATAAGTTCTTGTGTTTTTACACATTTTCGAGCTTTCAGAGTCTTTTGAGGACCCTAAAGTTTTGAGTCTAAAACTTGGTTGTTATTGTAGTTGTTTTATTCCCTTCAATTTCTCTTGGTCATGCTGTTCTCGAAAATTTGATGTTAACAGGTGAGAGTCTGAGGGATATATATTACAATAAATATTGAGTAATGCTACTGAAAGTTCAAATAGTGTATAAAACACCCTTGAATGTTTAGATCCCCAATAACAAAAATACCAATTCAAGCTTTGACAAACAATAAGTGTGCGGAAAATGAACACAAGATATAAACAGAATTGATAAACAATCTAAGCCAATTAAAATCACATCCACAGCAGAAAATAAAAGGTAAAGATTGAGGGAAGAGAAATACAAATACAAGGACAACACAACGATGTGTTATTGAAGAGGAAATCGAAACCCTCGACGTAAAACCTCTCCGCCACCCTCCAAGCGGTAAGTAATCCACTAGAAAATGTAGTTGGGATACATGAACAACAATAGACCCTCCAAGCCTAATTTACCCAGTGTACTTAAGCCCTCCAAGCTTCTTGCTCTAACGAGGTTGCTCCGAACCTATTTCTTTTCTAGTTTCCCGGATTCCGTTACTTGACCATAGCATTAACCAATATGAAATTGGTTCCTTCCTAACTACTTCCTAGAACATCAAACAGCCCTCTCACAGAAATGGATATGATGAGAAAAAGTTTTGGTAAAAGGCCTCTCAAAGATTAGCAATGGAGAGGAAGAGAGTAGAGAAATTTGAAGAGTTTCTTTTGTGAAGATTGTGGATGAATCAATCTTGTTTTACTCTAGGGTTTCTCTCTCAAAATTCTCTTACTTTCGTGAGTATGAGGCGTATTTATACTTGGGTGAGAATGGAATGTGAAAAGTCAGGTTTTTCAAAACAGGGCTGGCTTGCAGCGTGGCCTCGCGGCTTGACTGAGTCACGAAATCTAGCTGTGAGATAACTGAACGGCCAATTGTTCTATTTTGTCTTGTAGTGCTCCAGCTAGCATGACGCTTCAACTTCTGGCATGTCTGGCACGCGTGTAGCTTCTAGCGGCTTGCAGCTGCGAGTCACCCGCGAGATTTAGTCGTGAGTCTCTATTTTTCTTGCACACTCTTGAGCATTTCTTCACACTATCTTATTCACTACCCTTACAAAAATCTCACCTAAATACAGGGTTACTAATTGTTGAAATACAAGCAAATTTGGCACAGAATAAAGCCAACAAGATGGTTGATTAAATTCAACCTTACAATCTCCCCCTTTGGCTATTCTGTGACAAAACTCTAAAACAGACTCTAGACTTAACATGTGAGTTGGGAATAGTTGAACATAACTCACACACACCTAACTCTAGAAACTATGAAGTTTTTGAATCATATGAACATGAATCTCCTGAAACATAACAATACACCATGATCGTTGTATGCAGAAAAGCATGAAATGCATATGAAGCAGGCATGATGTGATCAAGCAAAGATGGAGTAAAGAAACAAACCATGGCTTGATCAAACAATTAATCACTACAAGGTAGTGACCACAATGCTCATTTACACTTGGAATGAATACTTGGACATACAAGCTAACAAAAACAATGCAAGTCACTTGTATCCCCAACACTCAACCAATGCATAATACACTAAGTATGTGCATCTAGGAACAATCCTACAAGGGCACAAGAGTGATAGTGCTTAACAAGAAAATACATGACATTTAGTTAGAAGTACTGATTTAACAAAGCATAAAGGCTGCATAAAGCAAGGTACAGACCATAAAGCTTATAGAATGAAAAGAAACCCTAAAAGCTTACAAAAGCAACATGGGTACAAACCACATTATATACTGAAAAACATTATCAATATATAAAAAGTAACAAAGTTTCAAAACCATCCATGAGTTATGAG
This sequence comes from Quercus robur, assembly GCF_932294415.1. Taxonomy (NCBI): domain Eukaryota; kingdom Viridiplantae; phylum Streptophyta; class Magnoliopsida; order Fagales; family Fagaceae; genus Quercus; species Quercus robur. The sequence goes on along the minus strand of NC_065538.1, from coordinate 69,838,406 downwards.
TTTGAACCAAACATAAACCATAACCATAGTGTATCAAATCCATAGTAACAACAATTATCCAAACTATAATACTATAACCATAAACATTAACCAAGTAAACAAGATAAACATAGTTTTTTACTGCTCCCCCTCAAATTAGTACTCCCCTTCAAAGGTTGCTTTAAAAAAAACTTCTCCCCCTTTTTGACTGGAATGGCCAAAAGGTCACTACTCATGATGTGTGGTGATGCTGTCAAATTTTGCTGTGAGAACATTAAGTTGGTCCTGCATGGCTGCTATCCTCTCAGACTGCTCGGTTTGGACCTCTTTGAGCCTATCAAGTCTATCCAAGATGACCTAAAATGCATTTGGAGGTATATCTGAAGAAGTTGATGCTCTAGTCTTTTTGCCTTTCCTTTTGGGTGTTGAAGTTGATGCTTGACCTGCTGCCTCTGCCTTAGTCTCCATTGGGACGCCTTCTCCTTCATCACCTTCATCTTCTTCACCTAGAAGATGAACACTTATCCTCTTGAAGGTTTGCTTGTTAATTGCTAAAGGTGTAGACATGGGACTGATGTCTTGAGGGATTGCAACACCCTTCTTTCTGAAAATCCTCATGAGTAGGCTAGAAAAGATCAGTTTAGGCCTAGAAGTGGTTCTAGTCTCATCCACAATAGTATCAAATATGTGGGAGCTGATATCAATGAATGCTTTTTCCTTGAGCTCCATCAGAAAAATAGTTTTGGCATTGTTAATTGTAGTCAACTTCTTTATAGGATACAGGTTAAACATCATGATAATAGTGAGACACCTCATGTCCACTGGAAAGGTTATGGTATTAAGGCATTTCCCTTCTGTTTGTCCACCAATCCTCTACTGTATAGTTTCTATAGAAAACATCCTATCCTTATAGTTGATGGAACTCATGATCTTCTAACCCCTCAAGACCTAACACATCATCAATGTCTTGTGCATCTAAGGTGAATTTTGTTCCTATAACCCGGCAGCTCAACTCTTCTTCCCTTATCACAGCATTGGAGTAAAACTCCCTAATTAGGGGTTCACACACAACTGGTAAATCACTTAGCAGCTTTTCCCATCCTCTCCCCTCAAAACAACTAGGGATAAAGGTGTCTCTCAAATCCTCCAAATCCACATACCTTTCTTGCATGATTCCTGCCTTTAAGAAAAAAATTCTTGTATCTCTCAAAATGGGAAACAGACCTAAACAGATTATGGTCCATTTTCATTCTCTTATTTGCTTTCTTGGTAGGTGTTTTCTTCTTTGGGAATGAAGGAGTCATCTATAGACAAGCAGAAAAGGCCACAACAACAAAGCACAGTACATGTATAAAAAAAATTAGTACTCTGTTAGTGTCATAAAGAGATAAGAGTAGAGTAACAAGACCAAAGATGGCTTAAAGGCAGGTAAAGAGGAAATGGCTCAAATCATAAACCAACAACTCAAATGAGTGTACCCATTGGTAGATACTCAAGACCAAACAACATTTTGGAGAAAAGTTCTAAAGATGCATAGAATAACATCACACGGGGCAAACATATGTCAATGAGACATATCTTGATGAGAATGAGATGACACAAAATACTCAAGACAGAAGCACACACAAGATATACAAACACATAATCAAATCAATATATCCCAACAAACAAAACTCAATTATTTTGAAACAACAAACCAAAGTAAGATCAAACAAAATGGGTATAAGTCTATCAACAAACCCTAAGCTTAGAGTAAGACAAATGATAATGAACAAATCTAGCAACCTAAACAAGTTCATATAAACCAAGATCCTCAACACGCCATACAAGGACAGAGCTCAACACCGAATCACTAACCCAATGCAAATTAGAAAATCAACTCATAGAATCAAGAGGGAAATGCTCAAATCAAGAAATATTGAGTGAGAAAGTGAGAACCCATACCTTTTTCTTGAAGATTTTGAGTTGAAATGAAGCAAAAATGGATTTGGTAGAGAGTGACATAGAGTGTTTGGGTTAGTTTCAGTCGAAAGAGAAAGTGAACAATCACAAAAAGTTCGAGGAAAAATTGAAAAAGATTTTAAAAAACTGCCCTTACTGTGCAAAACACGCGTTTTTCGTGACTGAGATAAGTCGCCAACATCACCTGCCAAAAACACTTCAATTCAAAAGTTTTGAAAATTTTGCTAAGTGTTTTTCACGACTAGAAGTCTCATTCACAAGGGTGTCACGAGTTGAGCTGCGAAAATCTCTGTGTACCCCTCACGACTGGACCTTCTACTCGCAAACAAGTCGTCAAAACTGACCCGCGAGCTCGTGATTGTGGCATGTGACTTGATTGACCCGTAACTGAGTCGCCAAAATAGGGCAACACTGTTTTTGAAATTTTCAGTTTTTGTGAGAACAAAATACTTTCCAAAACCAACTAAAACGCTCAAAAAATCTTTTTGTGTTTGAATCAACAAAGATTGAGCATTTGAAAACACATTTTATCAAGTACAATCACACAAATGAATTTGGTATTCATTGAATATAAACTTGTGTATTGTGTGTGGATATCAACAATGAGATAGTCCTTAGTCTAATGTGAAGTTTCAAGGATCAATTCAACCAAGGCATACACAATTAGCACTAGATTATGTGACCCATCTCAATTATAGAAGTATGCATATATGACCTCCCACAAGACTTGATTACATAATTTGTAACTTTACATTTTCCTCTACTTTCAATCATAACATTTGATCTTTTTGATCCTATTGAAACAATCACCTCTCATTGTGAGAATGATATTTGATATTTCAACTTGATGAGATAGCCTTTGGCTTTTTGAACAATCATACACTTTATTTTTGGTCGCTTTCCCTTTTTCCTAGTCGAATACTAGTATGTGCGATAGGCTTTTGCAGCTCAATATCTTTTTACATTTGGAGATTTACATTTGGTCAGCTCTTTTTAGCAAAAAAAATAATAATAATAAAATAAAGAGTAGGAAGATATATAGCCACAAGTCTATGCATGTCTCAAGATCAATATAACCATTCACTAATCATTCATGACAAGTTTGAAGATCTATTTACAACAGTCACATAGATTTCAAGATTTCTTCCACAGTGATAAGAGTGCAAAGGAACAAGTTACACTCGTAAATGCACAAGGCCATTAGCACAAAGGTACACGGCAAAATAAGTTTTGAGACAAAACTCAACAATGTCGATCAAACTTTTTGATTTTCTACTTTTTATGTGGTTTTTGGATCTTTTGACACAAGATAAGGAAAAGATTGATCAAAAGCAACATTAAAAAAATTTTGAATGATAGAATGCAAAAACAAACAAACAAATTTCAACCCACACAATTAATAAGCAAACAACCAAACAAAGTCACAAAGTATAGGAAGTATTGATGCATGAACATGTTATAATACTTATGCATGAGTACCCTTTTTTACCCACACGTCACTTGTGTTTGGGTGATTTCCTTATAGGATTAGGTACGAGATTTAGGGCTTTCAAACCTTCGTGCAAAGCTTTCAAAGCAGTTGGTGAAAGCACCAATTATCTTTATTACGTCCATTTGGGATCACCACTTTGATCTCTTGATGGTTCACTAGCCCAATTTCTCCTATCATTTCTAGGTCCTCGTGACTTTGGAGCAGTTGCACTATTCAATGCTCTCAGCTTTTGACAATTTGGTCGAGTATGCCTTTGAAGTCCGCGGTGATGACACACATAGTTTGATCTAGGACCTCTTTGTGGTCGTGAACGAGACTTGGCTCGGGATTCAGACCTGCCCACAGATTGATTACAAGGGTTGTTCAACATCCGTTGGTTCTCCACATTCCTCTTCTCCTCCATCTTGGACTTCTCAACAGTAGGGTCAACTTCAAATGGCTCCTTGGCCTTTATAAACTTCACTTCTTTGGTGATATTGCCAGATGGGCTACTCCCTCCGGTATATCCCAACTCGGATTTGTCTGAAAAATGTTTTTGAGATGAAATAACATCATCTAGCTTCTTGGTGGAGACCCTCTCTATCTTAGCATTTGCTTGAACAATCTCTTGCTCAAGAAATCTCACTTTTGTGTAGGCTTCTGACAGCTCACCATTCAGTGTCTTTATCTCACATTTGACCTCCTTGTAGCGAATTAGGAGACTTTTATAGTCCTCTTCTGCCTTCTTCATCTTTCTCATAGCTGCCTTGACCGCCCTTGTGCACTCACCCGACTTCTCTAAGAATGAGTTATAATTTTTCTTGAAGATTGGCTGTGCTTTCATCTTCTTCAGCATCTGATTCTTCAACAACTGCCAGTTATTTTTCATCACTATGTTCTCTAAGTTCTCGTACAAACAAATTCAATTCGTCTGAAGACTCAACATGGGCAATAGTCATAAAAGCAGAATAATTCCCTTCTTCGTCACTGCTTTCCTCAGAATCTGAGTTGGATGAATCTGAGTCACTCAGTGTTGTGGCATGCACCTTGCCTTTCGATTTCAAATAATTCGGACATTCTTTCTTAAAGTGTTCATACCCGTTGCATTCAAAACAAGTGACACCTTGTGTAGATTGGGATTCTTTTCCATATTTCTTTTTGAATTCCCTTTTCTCCCTTCCTAAACTTTGGAATTTCCCTTTATCACCAAATTTACCATTATTCTTGAATTTCAAGAATTTTCAAAAAAATTTCACAATGTATGCAACATCTTTGTCAACCACATCCTCATCCGATGAGTCATGAACTTTCAACTTCTCATTAATGGTCTTAAGAGCAAGAGATTTGCTCTTCCGTTGAGTGGGTAGCGACATTTCATAAGTCTGAAGAGAACCAATCAGCTCTTGGACTTTGATGTCATCAAGGTCGTTACTCTCTTCAATCGCTGTCACTTTGGCACGAAAACTTTCCGACAATGACCGAAGGATCTTCCTTACTATTTTAGAATCCTTCGTTTTCTCCCCTAAATTGAACTTTCTAACAATCACCTCATTCAGCTTGCTATAGAAAGAGTCAAAGGACTCATCTTCACTCATTTTGAGCTCCTCAAACCGAGTGGTCAGTATCTGTAGCTTGGTGTCTTTCACTTTCTTTGTGCCTTCGTAGGTGGTCTCCAATATCACCCATGCTTCTTTGGCAATGGTAATGTGAGAAATCCTGTGAAACTCATCTGAAGACACACCACAGAAAATCGCATTAAGTGCTTTACTGTTAGCATTAGATGCGGCAAGTGATGCCTTATCCCATGTGGATTTGGCTTCCTCAGGCCTGGTCCAACCTATATCAACAACATCTCAAACTAATTCATCAATGAAATATAAAAATGCTCTCATGCGGACCTTCCAAAAAGCATAATTACTACCATCAAAATATGGAGGTGCATTTAGGGATTGAGACCGGTCCATCTCAATATGGGGTCAAGGATCACACTATGGTAATGAAACCAATAAAAGTGTACCTGTTCTGATACCAATTGAAAGTTCAAATGATATATAAAACACCTTCAACGTTTAAACCCCCAATAACAAAAACACCAATTCAAGCTTTATGACAAACAATAAGTGTGCGGAAAATGAACACAAGCTATAAACAGAATTGGTAAACAATCTAAGTCAATTAAAATCATATCCACAGTAGAAAATAAAAGGCAAAGATTGAGGAAAGAGAGATGCAAACACAAGGACAACACAATGATGTGTTATCGAAGAGAAAACCGAAGCCCTCGGTGTAAAACCTCTCCGCCGCCCTCCAAGCGGTAAGTAATCCACTAGAAAATATAGTTTGGATACATGAACAGTAATAGACCCTCCACGCATAATCTACCCAGTGTACCTAAGCCTTCCAAGCTTCTTGCTCCAATGAGATTGCTTCGAACCTATTTCTTTTCTAGCTTCCCGAATTCCGCTACTTGACCATAGCATCAACGAATGTGAAATTGGTTCCTTCCTAACTGCTTCCTAGAATACCAAACAGCCCTCTCACAGATATGGATATGGTGAGAAAATATTTTGGTAAAAGGCTTCTCAAGGATTTAACAATGGAGAGGAAGAGAGTAAAGGAATTTGAAGAGTCTCTTTTGTGATGATTGTGGATGAAACAATCTTGTTTTACTCTAGGGTTTCTCTCTCAAAATTCTCTCTGGAAGCTCTCTTACTTTTGTGGGTATGAGGGGTATTTATACTTGGGTGAGAATGGAATGTGAAGAGTCAGGTTTTTTAAAACATTGCTGGCTCGCTGCTTGGCCTCGCGGCTTAACTGAGTCGTGAGATCCAGCCGCGAGATAACTGAACAGCCAGTTGTCTTATTTTGTCCTGTAGTACTCCAGCTAGCATGACGCTTCAACTTCTGGCATGTCTGGCACGTGTGCAGCTTCTAGCGGCTTGCAACCGTGAGTCACCCACGAGTCTCTGCTTTTCTTGCACACTCTTAAGCATTTCTTCACACTATCTTACTCATTACTCTTACAAAAATCTCACCTAAATACAGAGTTACTAATTGCTGAAATATAAGCAAATTTAGCACAGAATAAAGTCAACAAAATGGTTGAATAAATTCAACCTTACAGCTACCGTCACAAATTTAATAACAATAACAAGGTGGATACCCTAACGGAGTTCCCCTAATAGGCTTCCCAAGTGGCTTAGCTACTGTGTGGAAATTAGCCTCCCGCAATCTTGGTTCTACTCTGAACTTTTTGCAGAATGGAAGCCAAATCTTGGAGAAACATGAGGCCTCCTGCAGCATAGCATTAAATGTCAAAACTGAACCACCATCGTGCGATATATAAACACTTAGCTTCTCAAGTGGATAGCCATAAGCCATGACTGATAGGACTATGTTAATCACCATAACTGGTGGTTCTATCATGGGATCTTCAGTGCAAACGAATATGTCTATGCCTGGAAAAGCCTTTTGGTATCTGTTTATTATATATACAATCACACTCAGCAAAAAAAGTGTAAACACACAAACGCATACATAGATTATGAAGTTTGTATGCAATACACATGTACATACACATATTATAGCAAGCTTGTTAGCATGATAAATATGTACATGCACATATTAGCTAAGCATGTGAAATAGAGAGATATACCTGTGAGAGAGGTGATCTTTGAAAGTGTTAAGATAGATTGGGTTCCATTGGACAACCGTAGTGACAAACCAATAAAAACAAAACTGGAGCTCTGAGAAAAAACAATCCCATCCAATTAAAAGCGAATAGAATTGGAAGAAGAAGACTATCATCTTTTGCCTTGTACAAATAATCATTGGTTTATGATTTTTGTGAAATTGGCTCCTGGCTTAAAAGGTTTAGGCTTAAAAGGTTTGGTGAAATTACTCTCTTGTCCCTTGCCGTCGCCTACTTCATCCCAATTCCCAAGCCATTGCCTTGCCTCCCTTGCTATCACCATTCCCTCGTGACTCTCTGTGATTGTGCCCAGGTAAAGTTTTTCGGAATCCTTACTCTCCATAATAGTTTTTTGGGTCCTGTCTTTTGCTAGTTCTGTTGCCATGTTCTGAGTTTTTCGTTCTCTGTCAATTTGATATCTAATGATCTTGATTTGTATGTTTTGGAAAAATGTGAGGATAAGAAGATTGAACTATTTCGTTTACTGGTTGTTGAACTAGAACAAAAATTTCATTCAGTTAAGTTGCTTAAATTTTGATTTTCATTCCTAAAGTTTAAAAAATTCTTGTTTTTTGTCTCTAAATTATTAAAAATGTTACATCTGTCTTTCGGTCCATTCTCGGTAGTTTTTATTATTCTACCTATCGAATTAGGTGACATTATTTTTAAATTTTAACCTTAGACAATTTGACACGTACGCCTGACCTACCCGATAGAGTGATGACAAACATTTTGATTCTTCCTGTTGTTCTAAACCCATTTGATTAAAAGGAGATACAAATTAATATAATCCGATCAATTTCTATTATTACTCTAAAATCACTAATAAATTAATATATGGTTTTGTAACTTTTGTCAAATGCAAACGCATTTCTTAGCCAGCAAAAGTTTTAAAATTTGTATAAAGTAAGGAAGTTAATACCGTACCGATACTGGCTGTATCGGCCGGTATGTATACCGGTATCGAAACATCAATGTTTCGTATCGGTTTAAATACTGGCCATACCGGCCATGTATTGCCAATTTTGGGTAATACCGACTGGTACCAGGCGTACCGGTCGGTACTGAAAAATGATGTTGTTGTTGTGTTTTTTTTTTTTTTTTTTTTTTTTTTTTAAGTTTTGTAATTTTTGAATTTTTGTTAAGGCAGAATGATAACTTATTTGCATTAACTTATTAGTATTATTTGTTTTCTTAGTATGCAATGGTAACTTTTAATCTTTCTATTTTTAATATTGTGTTTTTCTTTTTCTTTTAATTGATACTAAAGTCTAAAACCATGAATAATTAGTTCTGAATTAAGAAAATGTTTTATGGTAAACTTTTATATTTATTATAATACACACACACACACACACACACACACACACACATATATATATATATATTTATTTATTTATAAATACAAAAAATAGCGGTAAACCCGAAACGATACACCGGTATTAACTAGTATCCGAAATATATCGTACCGCTGGCCAAACCAGTACAGCCTCCGGTACGGTATTGACTCCCTTTGTATAGAGTGGACAAATTTCACAATTGTCTGATATGTCAACTAATTAATCGTGAATAATAATAACTTGCCAACTCATTTGTTGTGATTTTTTTTTTTTTTTTTTTATTTGGCAGCAATACTCTGTTTTGCATGGCAATAACAACTGAGTGTTAGTTTGGATGAGTGTTATGACGAATTTAACCTGTTTTTTCAACTTATTTAGTTTATTTACAAATCTTTTAAAGTTTTATTTTTTTTAATAATCATATTTTTATCGAACTTATTTTTTAAACCCAATATAACAACAACAACAATAATAATAATAATAACTCTCTCAAATGTGAGACTCAAATAATACAATCATTGTCATTTGCAAAATAGGCAAGACATCCCTCGATAGCTATGCTAAAGTTAGTATTAAAGATGATAACAGAGATCTAAAAGTTGTTTAGGTACTACTAATCAAAAACCATGTTTATTGGACCCTAGGAGGGCAGGTTGGATGTTTTTTTTTTTTTTTTAAGATTTTTTTTTTAACCCTTGTTGGGTTTAAAACTTTCCAACTAATCATATGTGTAAAAACCAACCTAATAATGGATTAGTGGGTTGTAGTTATTTTGTTTTATGCCTTGTAAAAGTTGGACTTTTTTTTTTTAATGAATTTTTTTTTTTTTTTTTGTTGAACTTTCATCAATTATTTAAGAAATATTTTCAAAAAATTATTACAATTTATGTAAGTCTAAATTATATTCCAAATTTTGAAATCCATCAGAAGCCAATTCTTAAAATTCCATAATAAATCAAACTTAAAATATATATATATATATATATATATATATGTGCATAATAAAATAAACTTATATGTATTGAGCCTTGAAAAAGCTATTAACCTAAACTAAATCTAACCCAAGGCTCAAAATAAAATCACAACCTAACCCATCAACTCTTAAAAAACCAACCCAATGCAAATAGGTTGGGTTGGGTAGCTTTCATCAGGTTGAATCAATTTCATCGGATTGGTAGGTTAGATACACACCTCTAGGCACTAGTTTCTTTTGGTTGTAAGTGTTGAGTGTAGTATGACTATGACCACAATAGGGGGATGATTAGGAAATGTGTTTGTTCTTTTCACCCAAAGGTAGGCTTGAATCCAACTATATTCATTTTGCAATTAAGCGTGAAACTTAACTCTTTAGGGTCCATCAAATTTATTCTTAATACAAATAAATCTAAACTTAATTTTTTTTCTTTTTCATAATTTTGTTGTGATTGATACATAATAAAAAAAATACGTTAATGGACCCATATAAAATGACATTATTTTGATTTCTTTCATATAAAAGTGATATTAAAGGTGTGAGAAAAAATTATTTCCTCTTGGGGATCTTTTTTGGAATTGAAATAAGGGTGCCAAAGTTTCTCGTACCCTTCTCTAAAGTGGGCCATTGTTGGGCTGATATCCAAATAGGGAATACATTTGTTTGGGTTTGGGCGCATATGTACTAGGAGAAATTGTGGATTCAAATTTTCATATAAGCCCAAAGGAAGCAAGGTGGTTCAATGGATAACTGATCACTCTTAGGGACACTTTCCACATATATATTGAGATTGTTTTATAAGGAAAGCACTTCATTATTTTGGGACGGAAGTATTAGTTTTAATGATTTCATGTAATAGGTTGATTATTGCTTCAATCCAACTCAACCTTTCTATATGAGTGCCGTGACTGCAATGCGTCACTTTTCATAACCATTGACATGACATATTGTTAATCATAGAAAATATCACGATATCACTGATTAAAGTAAAAAACTATAACGTTTATAGCATTGATAGCAAAGGATATGACAAATAGACAAATAATTAACAATAATACCATAGATATGCCAAATTTCATACTTAATTTTCATAATATGTTAAAGTGGTTAACTACAAATGATGAATTTTTATAAAAATTAATAGCAAGAAGGTATCAATTACTCACAATCAACCACTTTAACATACTATGAAATTGTCTACGGTTACAACTATTTCCATAACTAAATCCATAACATGTTCAGATACTAATTAATGGCTATGTATCATCACTTGCACATAAATCAACATTGGTAATTGTGAAAAAGTGAATTTGAGTGTATCAATCACAAGCTAATACTTGATTATGTTGTGAAATTTGGGTGTGAAAATAATTGTCCTTAGATTTTTTTCGTAAAAATTTTGTGTACCCCAATTAATTAAAAAATAGATAGAAACATCATTTTGATCCTTCTATTTGTTAATAATTTCCATTTTGGTCCAATTGTTTTACCCTAACTATATTTTGGTCCCAAAACTAAAAATTATTCTCAACATAAGGACTACTTATTTTGGTCCAATTGTTTTTTTTTTTTTTTTCCTTTTTTGCAGTTATATTTACTACGTCATAATTGTAACAAAAAATTATAAAATATTTTATAGTCTTGACTTTTTCATTCCGGACAGAGTCAAGCGGTGGAAAATGGAAAGCACACAAGTATGTGACTCGATAATTTGATGGCATTAAATCTGGAGGATCCCAAATGAATTATGTTGTCTCGTACATTTAATTTTGACTAAAATACCAATTTAGTCTACTATCGTAGATGGAGCTGGTCTTTTTTCACAAAAAAAGAAAAAAAAAAAAAAAGAGACTTACATCTATGTACACTACAGTGATACTTTCATGTTTTAATGTTTTATCATATTAACTATTAAGACATTCAGCAAAAAAAAAAAAAAAAAAAAAAAAAAAAAAAAAAAAAACCTATTAAGACCAACAACGATAGGGAAAAAATCTTGACTTCTATACCCACAATAGATTGAAATCATATTATATATTCTATGACTCACAACGTTTCATGATATATCAGCAATTGTTGGATATATTTAAGAGTTACCTAGCTTACAGGCATAGTTTACTCTTCTTAATTAGGAGAATTAAGATTCAAATCCCCTCTAATTATAATAACTCTCAAATTAAAAAAAAATAATAATAATAATAATAAATTACTAGTTTCATTTTTTGGTTGCTGGCATGGTATTAGGGTTGTTCAACTTGACAAACCGATCGATCCCCAAAAAGGTGCAACAAGTTTTAAAAATTGGGCTATAGATTAGGTGTCAATCTAAGAACTTACTAGACAAATCTGGCTTGATCAAGTATACATGTGACAATGTTTTTTATACATAGTTAATTTTTGTTAGAGATACTATTGTTTAAGAGGTAAAAACCTATATTATCAAACCATGCACTATAGTACATTATAAGGTTAATAAAAAATAGTACAACATAAATAAGCATAAAAAGAAATTTTTATAATAATCCTTTAAGAGAAATCTTTTCAATTAACTAAAAACTACTTTTAAAATTCATAAATTGCATAGGTATTATTCTTAAATAAAAAGTTAATTTAGTAATATTTAATATGTTGAGAAAGATGACATAGAAGTTTAGAAACTATAAATCATGTAAATTTAATATAAATTTAATAATATTGCATATTAGCTCCCAAGAAGAGTACTTGGTCCGTTGGTCATGACTTTAGTCTTGCTTACAAGGTGTGAGAGCTTAGGTTCGAATCCTCACAACTCACTGAAACCCAGTTCTCTAAGCTTAAAAAACTGGATTTCAGTCCGGTTTCCGATTTTCCCGATTGGACTACCTGGTCCGATTCGGGTTTCAGAACCTTGGATGTGGGGACCCAATTATGACCATGCTAAGAACATCAGCAAGTTGGCAACCTTCAAACTAATGATTTTTTCTTAATTTTTATAGAGGGTTTGGTTTCATGACTGCCCCTAGGGCATACATCAAGAAGTATTTTGGTTTCACAACTACCGTACATTAATGTGGCTATTTTGCAATGAGTTGCACATGTACAAGGTTTTGCCATGTCAATCAGACATTAGTGTATCACATCACTCATCATGTTATCAATGTCATGTTAGCATAAATATCACACCAATTATCGTGTCAGCGTCTCACTTAAGCCCACATGCCATATCTCCGTCATCCTATAAGCCCATGAGCCTTTAGCGTCATACGGGTCCCTATGCCAACAAAAGATGATCATATATGCTCTTATGCACAAGCATCTCAAATTACCCCTTAACTTTGATCATTTTTTTACCTTTTGAGGTTAGAAGCGCCCCAAGAAACGCATTTAGTGCAAGCACTAACACCTTTGTCCAGACACGATACTTCCATCTATTACTATAGTAGTTGAGAATTGGTATCAATCATCATCATCAACTATGATTGTTCGCTATCATCAACATTATTTTTTTTGATAACTATCACCAACATATGTTTTGTGTGTTTCTAATTAGTCACTTTACATTCAAGACTAGTCACATTTTTTTTTTTTTTATGAGGGATCTATAGTCTTGTTCAAGGTGATTAATGATTATCATTTGCTTTTTGGTGATGTCTAACCTTGATGGGTTTGATTTTCTATAATGGCAAAGATAGGGTTTTATTTAGGTGTATTTATTTGTCTAGTTATTTTTTCCTTAAATACGAACAAAATAAAACTGGTTAGCCTTATTTCATGGCAGCATTAGATAACAACACACTTACTACATGCTAAGTTCGAGTCTATATGGAATTGTAATAACCTATTCCACGGATTGTACTCTATTTTGTATTCTATCAATCATAATCATCCACATATTCACTATTAATAAGAATCTAATCTCAAACAGAATAGTAACTTTTGTTAATTTTCACACTGTTCACATCTCTTTTAGTCTTTCTTTGTCGCATTTCTCACCCAAGAGAAATTGCCCTACTAAAGTATTAGGGGTTGAATCTACAATCTAACTTCACCTCATTAAAATAACTTTTTCTAAGGTGTTGCCTTTTAGAGCCTTGGCAGCATGGGGCATTAGAGAGTCTAGGCCCCGACATAACGAGATAGCCTCTAGAAGTAGCATACATTTATCTTAAGAACAATCCCTTAAATCCTTGGGGGCGACAAGGAAAACTACTTTGGAATCCACTAGAAAAATAAGTGACACTCTCAAAATTTTTAATCCTGAGTAGCCTGAGAATCCAGTGGGCTACAACCAGTAATTTATATTAGAAGATATCTTAAACAATTTTCAGAGGATTAAGAAAGCTTTAGTGAAACCCTAATTTGTGTTAGGAATGAAATTATACTAACAAACGTGAAGGTTATTAAAAAAAAAAAAATGACACAATTGGGAAAACTACATAAACTACTATTACCGACTCTAAGAAACATCATAAAATTGACAAGACCTTATTTTGAACTTTGATTTGAAAATTAAAACAAAAACCGATAATTACTAAAAATAGTAAATCGATAAAATGGAGACTTAAATGAAGGATTTGATGATAAGAAAACAAGTATTACCTTTATATCACCAAATATCACATGATTCTATAACATTTTTATTAGTGTCTTTTACTTTCTAAAATTTTTGTGCATGATCAGACTTGAGATTATCCTTTTATTCAAGGAAAGTTTGAGTTGTGTGTTCTATGTCAATTGAACTTGAATACTCGAATTTCAAAAGAGGGCTTAACCTTCACCGATGTCTAGAAAAAAGGATGACGGACTACGTGGAATATGTTTGTTTTAGCTAAGAAATATGTGAAAGACTACAAAATAGGTTGGACCGGATGGTTAGGGTTACCTTTTAAAATCTGTTTTAATTTTTGTTTTTTTGTTTTTTTGTTTTTTTTTTTAAGAAAAGAACGAGTGAATAATATTGATTGATATAACATATAATGACATGAATCTTATGGAGTATGTGCGCGCGCACGCACACACACACACACACACACACACACATATATATATGATTTTATAAATTCATTAGTTGCAACGGGCAGCAATGAAGTTAATAATGTCTCTATATAGAACCAGGGGCAGCTCCAGATTAAAGTTAGGGTGGTCACAGTCATAGACCCACACAGTACTACCCTAACCTGGAAAAAAATTATTATTATATATAATATTTAAAAAAAAAGGTGAAAACCACATTTTCATCCCTACATTTTCACGCGATTCTACTTTGGTTCCTAAGTTTTATTTCTACTGCTTTTAGTCCCTATCCTGAAAAATGTGTCTCATTTTTGTCCTTGTCGCTATATCAAAGACAGAAAATATACATGTGGCAAACAAAATGCACTATTTGCACACTAAAAGCTGACGTGACCATTAAAATAATAATAAAAAATGTTATTTGGCATTAAAAAATGCCACGTCAACACCTACATTAAAAAAATTAATTTATTAATTTTAACTAAATTAAAAAATTAAAAACATAATTAAAACCAAAAATCACATGAATTGAATCTAAGTGTGTCTTGAACAAGAACATAAACCCAGATCCAAGATCACAAACCCAAAAAATAAAAATAATAATAATAATAATAAAATAAACAATAAATCAAAACCCAGCCAAATCAATGACAAAACATCTAAATCATTGAACATCAACAACAAAACAACATAGCACCAATCAGACCACAGATCATCAACAAACCCTAGAGAAAACCCAATCATAAACCCAAAATCCATAAATTACATCATCAAACTACAAATCCTCAACAAATCCCAAAGAAAACCCAGATCCTCTATGCTTCTCTCTTTCAGATCTGGACTAATAGACCACCCAATCACTACCAATTGGCCATGGGGATAAAGAGAGAGACAAAGATGATGAGTTAGAGAGAATGAACTAGACATCAAGAGATTGAACTAAGAAGATGAAAGATCTAGGTTTTAATCATAGAGCGAGATCTTGGTGTAAAGCTCTTCGGGATTGAGATTGTAAGAGCAATCTAGCAAATTCTTTGAGAAGGTTCATCCCAGCCTCGCAAAGCTTCTCCGCTACCAAAACTGTCGGCTTTGCATCCAAAGAGCCATAAGCTTTAACAATCACCACCAAGGGCTTCGAGAATCACCGGCTAGGACGGAAAGCTACGAAGAAAGCCGAGCTGAGTGACTTTCTAGAAGACAGTGACAACGACGGCGTTTTGAGAAATGGAGTTGTTCAGAGATAGTGTGGTATTTATTTATATATGGTGTCACTGGGGTTTGGTTGGTAGAGATCCTAAGGAGAAAAAGAAAAAAGTCAAACTAGCAAAGAAACAAAACTCATGTGCACCTGCACATGGGCATTTTTGGCTTCTCTATACACAGAGTTTTCCTTTCAGTTTTCTCCCCATTTTGGGTAGAAGACATTTTGGTGAGCCTGGGAGAAAACACCCAGCCCTCACCACTTTTTTTTTCCTCCATCCCTCCCAATCAAACACCCACTAAAAATATTCTCTCCACTTTTCTCTCATCAATTTTTCATATTCCGTAAAATCCCTCCAAACAAACACACCCTAAAGCTAGCAAGACTTCCAACTCTAGCCAAATTTAGCATTTAGTTCTCCGTGTTGAATTTTTAATGCCACAAGATTGAAATCTATATATTTTTTTTAATAAATTCAAATTTAGAATATGCACTCCCAATCTAAACTAGTTATGTTTCATTCATAAGTGTATAAAAATGGATTGCATTGCTATAATGATGTAGTTCAACAACAGCATAACAACAATAAATATCAACTTTCAACTTCTAAATATTAATAAATTTGAGTAATGAAGCCAAAAAAAAAAAAAAAAAAAAAAAGGAGACGAAGAAATAGAAGAAGAACGAAGATAAAAATCAAATCCTGATAAATTCTTTTGACAAGATATGGTTCCATCAGAGTATATCTTAGCAAGAAGAAGTTTTGTGAGGCACAAACATAGAAATTAATATAGGGCTATTACACAAGCCAATAGAGCAAAGATAGTTGATTGGTATGAAACTAAGGTGGCAGGCTAGCAACGTCTTTCCTGAAGAAAAGTCCTTGGTAAACAGGAAGGTTGATAAAAACTAACAGACCATATAGAAGCATCTGTAATGCAAATTGCTCCCAAACCATAATTTCCAAATCGGCAATCACCCTCTTCAGTCCTCCGAAGAAACAAAAGGCATTTAGCAACGCAAGTGTTGCTAAAATGGTAAACATTGGAGATGAAGTACCAAACTCCATGACCTCTTGGTCATATCTCTGTGACACATCATTATCAGCCACCTTTGTTGTGATAAAAAAGGTCGACTTTGTAAACCCCAGTTGTTTTAGGATATAGTCCAACAAGCCAAAGAAGTAGGAAGTTGTTCTTCTATATAGCCACATCCTTTGATCATTCCACCAACCCTTGAATGTGCCCCCAAACCAAATACATTCTCCAAGGCTGTATGCACGGTGGAGAAAGATGACAAATACAAATGCGAGAACCCATGGATTTGAAATCTGTTTGTGCAAGATGATTCTATTCTTAGAAGATAGTTTAGCAACAATAATACACAACTTCAATTTAAAAAATAAATGTCTCTTACCTGTGGAAACAAGGATATGCCTTTAAGCAAGCATAGAGATGGCACAATAACATAGTACAATGTAGTCAAGCTGGTTGGAGCCCATAGTGGATAGATACAATACGAAAGTTGAAGTTTTAAGGGAATCTTTTTATATCCAAGCACAAAGGGACAATGCCTAGAGGCAAATATTTGAAAATCACCATCAGACCATCTCTTGTGTTGTACAAGTGACTGTAGTAGTGTTGTGGGAGCAACTCCAAGAAAGCCTTTCCTTTCTGGATTGAAATATATGGATCTCCAACCTCGACATTGTATGGCTAATCCTATTAATACATCTTCCACTGCACTGTCATACTTCACACCTATCTGCAAATAAATGTATAGGAGGTTCAAATGAATTGTACACACATCACAAATAAGAATATAAGAGGTTCAAATGAATTGTACACACAAAAACCTCTTTTCCCCACTGAGTGTTCTCTTCATAGTTACAACTTGCAAGGACTTTGCTTGTCTCTTCTAGTACCCTTGTACTCTCCTCTACACTTCTATTGCTCCATCTCTTCCAATCTTCCTTAAAATTCTTGTTGTACTTTTTCCCAGAAAGAGTCTCCCTTCTATGGAAGCACCCAGTACCAATATAGCAAGGCCCACCATTCCCATCAAATCCTGGCATCTCCATCTTTATTTCAATGTATACCGTGGGTATAAATTTTGTTAAAATGTCTTCTCTAACACATTTTCAATTGAACATATTGGAATTAGTCCAAGTAATTTTTTGATGCTTACCTGCATTGTTACATTCAAGGAGCTACTGTGAACATCATTTTTTGTTAGGTTCTCAAATGCTTGTGGAAACTGTACAAAACCAACTTCATTTCCCTTTTTTTCATCCATAAAAAAGCATAAAGCATCTCTCACTGACTTTGAATTGTTTGAATACATATCGCAATCCACGTTAAGAATTATTGGACTATTGCTTATCCTCGATGACACCCTTATCTAATATGTTTGATTATGAAAAATAATTATGAGTACAAAATACTTACAAACCTATGACATATGGATTTTATGGCTATCGAGTGTTGAGACTACAAAAAATAGAACTAGTTTGGAGAAGCATTTTGCATGTGGATATGATGTATGGCTTACCAATGCATTCATGGCTCCTACCTTAAAATGGTGGTGGTATTGGGTTCTCTTTTCACGTGCCAAGTATACTAAAGCAGGCAAAGGTTGTCCTTGAATGTCCACAGCCTCAGAATCTCTCTCATCAATAAGTATCTATAAATTAGTTATTATTAATTAACTAAACCATGAAATCAAATAAAATTTAATTATTCAATTAAGTATATTCAGCTCATGAGAAAAGAGAATATATGGTATGTACTTGAAGAATTGTTTGATGATCATGTCGGCTTGCAACCAATATCCACTCATTGAATCCCTTGGTTCTTTGCTTATTTCTTCGGATATTTGACCTAGTTTTGTAGTGTTTTCAATCCGTTTCTTCATGTCTTCATATAACATCTACATATGAAAGTTCAAAAACGTGTACAAAAACACTTTTGAACGTTTAGACCCCCAAAAACCAACTTAACCAACACAAGCAATATGTCAAACAACTAGTGTGCGGAAACTTAACATATGCTATAATATGGAATTGGTTAAACAACTATCTAAGCCATAACAAAATAAACCACAGCAGATAATGTAAAGGCAGAGATAGAGAGGAAGGAAGATGCAAACACAGAGATAACACCAGATGTGTTATCGAAGAGGAAACCGAAGACCTCGGCGAAAAACCTCTCCGCCGCCCTCCAAGCGGTAATCAATTCACTAGAAAATACAGTTGGGATACAAAGACAGCAATAGACCCTCCAAGCCTAATCTACCCAATGCACCTAAGCCCTCCAAGCTTCTTGCTCCAATGAGGTTGCGCCGAACCTTTTTCTTTTCTAGCTTTCCGGATTCCGCTACTACACCATAGCATCAACCAATGAAGATTGGCTCCTTCCTAACTGCTTCCCAGAACTCCAAACGACTGTCTCACAGAGATGATGATGGTGAGAACCAGGTTTGGTATAATGCCTCTCAAGGATTTGACAATGGAGAGGAAGAGAGTGAGGGAATTTGATGAGACTCTAAGGTAGAGATTGTGGGTGAAACAATCTGGTTTTTCTTTAGGGTTTCTCTCTCAAAATTCTCTCTGGAAGCTCTCTTTCAATCGTGGGTTAAAAGGGTATTTATACTGGAGTGAAGAGGAATGTGAAACGTCAGGTTTTTCCAAAACAGGGGTGGCTCGCGGCTTGAACTCGCGGCTTGACCAAGTCGCGAGATCCAGTCGCGAGTTAACCGTATGGCCAGTTGTCCTGTTTTGTCCTGTAGTGCTCCAGCTAGCATGACTGTTCATCTTCCAGCATGCTTGGCACGTGTGCAGCTTCTGGCGACTTGCAGCCGCGAGTCCACCCGCGAGTCCCAGCCGCGACACTCTGTTTTCTTGCACACTCTTGAGCAATCTTCACTCTATCTCACTCACTACCCTTACAACAATCCCACCTAAATACAGGGTTACTAAATGCTGAATTACAAGCAAATTTGGCACAGAATAAAGCCAATTAGATGGTTGAATAAATTCAACCTTACAATCTCCCCCTTTGGCTATTCCGTGACAAAACCCTAAAACAGACTCTAGACTTAACATGTGAGTTGGGAACAGTTGAACAAAACTCACTCACACCTAACTCTAGAAGCTGTGAAGCACTTGAATCATATGAACATAAACTCCTAAAACACAACAATACACCATGATCATTGTAAGCAGAAAATTATAAATGCATATGAAACAGGCAATATGAGATCAAGCAAAGATGGAGTTAATAAACAAACCATGGCTTGATCAACCAAGTGAACACCACAAGGTAGTGATCACAGTGCTCATTCACACTTGGAATGAACACAAGGACATACAAGTTAACAAGCACAAGGCAAGACACTTGTATGCTCAACACTCAACCAATGCATAGCACACAAGGCATATGCATATAGGAACAATCCTACAAGGGCACAAGAGTGACAGTACATAAACCAAAATGCAGAACATTTAGATTAAGGTACTGATTTCAACATAGCATAAAGGCTGCACTTAAGCAAGGTACATACCATAAAGCCTACAAACTATGCATAAAACAATAACCCTGAAAGCTTACAAAAGCACATGGGTACAAACCAACAAATACCTGAATAACATCATCAAACATATATTAAAGTTTAAACCAAGAGTATATGAAAAGAGTTAGAAACAGCTATACACCAAAACACAGTGTATCAGAACCATAAAAACCATAAGTTTAGAAGATAAGACTAAAAGCAAAAGTATGACAAAAGTATGTGTGTACTCCCCTTATCACTATGCACACTTCCCTTTGAACTTTTCTCCCCCTTACTGAATGCTCTCCCCCTTTTTGTCACGAATAGCTAAAGACTCTCGTCCAACTTTCGTTGAATCTCATCTAGCTGATTCTCCATAGTCTCAAGGCACATTTGGACATGGTTGTTTGTGGAGTAGAGAAGTGCCACAAGCTCATCAACGCGTTTCTGAATATGCTCAAGTACACTGCCAACTCTGTCAGTATGAAAAGCAGTTTGTGCTTGCGGAATACCAGCCGGTGAAGCTTCAGGAACAACACGAGATGCAGATGTGGTATGTGCAGGTGTCTCTGAGTCAGGGGCAGATGAAGTAACCGGAGAGATGTGAGCACTTCTTGGTGATTTGGAGGAGTGACTTCTGCTCGCTTGAAGAGTGAACAAAGAAATGGGACGTTGACGAGTCAACATTTTACCATCTGCAGGAGGAGTAATGCCTGCACTAAGAATAAGTTTCATGACGAGACTGCAAAATGGAATGATTCCTCGAGCTGTAGATCGACACGCGGTCTTCCTCAAGTTGTAGTAGATGTGAGCACATATATCAATGGGGGCTCCGGTAATGAGATCACACAGAAATATAGCTCTCCCAAGATTGATGAATGTAGTGTTGGACAGTGGGTAGAGATTGGTGAACATGATCAACTTCAGTGTGGTCAGCTCAGGTGCAAATTTTGCGGTGCTGATGGAAGTTCCTGCACTGGATACCTCATGATCGTGTCCTAGGATTTGTAAAATTTCTCCAACCTCTGGATTTCGTTCATCATAGGGAGTTAAATTCACATTCTGAGGTCTGGTGATGCCGAGAAGATTTGCGATGGAGTCTGGGGTAACACTAAACTCTGTTCCTCTGACCCAGAAAATGAGGATAGGTCCAAGATCAGATGCATTGGAGAAGCATTCTTTGACCAGCTCATCCATTGGATCATCAAAGTTTCCGAACAAGTTTGCCCAGTCTCGTTTTTCAAAGATTCGAGGGATGAAAGTAGTCCCTAAGGTGTTGAACTCTACTACCCGCTCCACTATAGTTGTTGACTTGTCAAACACATTTGAGTAGGCGTGTGAGTTAAGGGGAACTCTGAATCTATCCTCATTGGGATCTTGAGATGCTTGAGATGATAGACGAGTCCTTTTAGCAACTGGGGTTGCTGGTTCGTCAGCAACAATGTCTTTACCCCTGGTAGATCGACGAGACATCTGCAAGAGAACAGGCCAACAGAAAAGAACCAAGCAACAATACCCCACAAAAGATTGTCAACAAGATTCAGTGTAAATAATATTTCAATATATAAACCCAGACTGAAGATAGTGCAGACCCAACCAAAACTACCAACAATACTCAGAAGCACAAACTAATACGTGCATCAAACTTGGTGAAAGTGCACCAAGACAAAGATAGACAACACAACTGACAAAACTGTCATTGAGACAGGTTAACATGACCATGATATGCAATAAGATACAGCATTTGAACATTTAGAGCAGATAGCATAAATCACTCCATCAGAGACATGAACATGGGGAAAATATTTCAATCAAGAAGGAACCAAACATCCACACTGGAGCACGTGGTTGATAATCATACATTATGTTATCATATCAACTCAGCAACCAAAACCAAACACCAACATCAATATTCAGGCAAGTGTAACGAGTAAGTCACATAGACACCAAACCCATTTCAGACACTACAAGAAAACTGAGCATTTGCGGCGGGCCTATTACGGCGGGTGCAAAAACCGCCGCTATAGGTCACCTATTGCGGCGCATTTTTGACCTGCCGCTATACATGAGATCTATTGCGGCGGTCCATATGCCCGCCGCAATAGCTCTAGTATTTTGCGGCGTACTATAGCGGCGGGCCAATGACCCGCCGCAATAGACCTGTTTTAGCGGCATTTAGCTTAGATATAGCGGCGGGTCACTTACCCGCCGCAATAGCTCAAGTATTTTGCAGCGTGCTACAGCGGCGGGCCAACGACCCGCCGCAATAGACCTGTTTTAGCGGCATTAAGCTTAGATATAGCGGCGGGTCACTGACCCGCCGCAATATGTACACCTTTTTGCGGCGGGTTGGACCGCCGCAATAGACATTTAAATTTCCCACTATTTTTTCATCTTCCCATTTAAAGATCAAATAGTAAATTACACCCGATTGGCATGAAAATTGGCATGCATGTTAAAAACATATAGAAAATGTGATCCAACGGTTGGATTTTCAAAATTTGAATTCAAAAATAAGTTATTGGTTGGTGTAACATTTTTTAGAGTTACATCAAGTGTAACTAGAACCCAACGATATATTTCTTAATTCGATATAAATTTTGACAAATTTACCGTTAGATTACATTATCTTCATATATTTTTCATGCATACAAAATTCCAAGGTGATCAAAGATTAATAGTCATGTAATCAATCAATTATTTAAATTCAAGTTTTTGTAATTTAAAATAACCCATAAAAGATGAGTTTAAAGATCAATGGTAAATTACACCCGATTGGCATGAAAATTGGCATGCATGTTAAGAAAAAATAGAAAATGTGATCCAACGGTTAGATTTTTAAAATGTGAATTCAACAATAAGTTATTGGTTGGTTTAACATTTTTTAGAGTTACATCAAGTGTAACTTAAACCCAACCTTATATTTCTTAATTTGATGTGAATTTTGACAAATCTACCGTTAGATTACATTATCTTCATATATTTTTCTTGCTTAAAAAATTTCAAGGTGATCAAATATTATAGCCATATCATCAATCAATTATTTAAATTCAAATTTTCATAGTTTAAAATAACGCATAAAAGATGAGTTTAAAGATGAAAGGGTAAATTACATCCGATTGGCAAGAAAATTCGCATGCATGTTAAAAACATATAGAAAATGTGATCCAACGGTTGGATTTTCAAAATATGAATTCAACAATAACTTATTGGTTGGTGTGACATTTTTGGAGTTACATCAAGTGTAACTTGAACCCAACCCTATACTTCTTAATTCGATGTGAATTTTGACAAATCTACCGTTAGATTACATTATCTTCATATATTTTTCATGCTTACAAAATTTCAAGGTGATCAAAGATTAAAAGGCATGTCATCAATAAATTATTTAAATTCAAGTTCTTATAGTTTAAAATAACGCATAAAAGATGAGTTTAAAGATCAAATGGTAAATTACACCCGATTGGCATGAAAATTGGCATGCATGTTAAGAACAAATAGAAAATGTGATCCAACGGTTAGATTTTCAAAATGTGAATTCAACAATAAGTTATTAGTTGATGTAACATTTTTTAAAGTTACATCAAGTGTAACTTAAACCCAACCTTATATTTCTTAATTTGATGTGAATTTTGACAAATCTACCATTAGATTACATTATCTTCATATATTTTTCATGCTTAAAAAATTTCAAGGTGATCAAAGATTAATACTCATGTCATCAATCAATTGTTTAAATTCAAGTTCTTGTAGTTTAAAATAACGTATTGAAGATGAGTTTAAAGATCAAATGGTAAATTACATCCGATTGGCATGAAAATTGGCATGCATGTTAATAACATATAGAAAATGTGATCCAACGGTTGGATTCTCAAAATATGAATTTAACAATAAACTATTGGTTAGTGTAACATTTTTGAAAGTTACATCAAGTGTAACTTGAACCCAACCCCACATTTCTTAATTCGATGTGAATTTTGACAAATTTACCGTTAGATTACATTATCTTCATATATTTTTCATGCTTACAAAATTTCAAGGTGATAAAAAATTAATAGTCATGTCATCAATCAATTGTTTAAATTAAAGTTTTTGTAATTTAAAATAACGCATAAAAGATGAGTTTAGAGATTAAATGTTAAATTACATCCGATTGGCATTAAAATTGGCATGCGTGTTGAGAACATATAGAAAATGTGATCCAACGGTTTGATTTTCAAAATATGAATTGAACAATAAGTTATTGGTTGGTGTAACATTTTTTAGAGTTATATCACATGTAAGTTGAACCCAACCCTATATTTCTTAATTCGATGTGAATTTTGGCAAATCTACCATTAGATTACATTATCTTCATATATTTTTCATGCTTAAAAAATTTCAAGGTGATCAAAGATTAATTGTCATGTCATCAATCAATTGTTTACATTCAAGTTTTTGTAATTTAAAATAACGCATAAAAGATGAGTTTAAAGATTAAATGGTAAATTACATCTGATTGGCATGAAAATTGGCATGCATGTTAAGAACATATAGAAAATGTGATCCAACGATTGGATTTTCAAAATATGAATTCAACAATAAATTATTGGTTGGTGTAACATTTTTTAGAGTTAGATCACGTGTAACTTGAACTCAACCCTATATTTCTTAATTCGATGTGAATTTTGACAAATCTACCGTTAGATTACATTATCTTCATATATTTTTTACGCATACAAAATTTTAAGGTGATCAAAGATTAATAGTTATGTCATCAATCAATTGTTTAAAATCAAGTTTTTGTAATTTAAAATAACGCATAAAAGATGAGTTTAAAGATCAAATGGTAAATTACACCCGATTGGCATGCATGTTAAGAACAAATATAAAATGTGATCTAACGGTTGGATTTTAAAACTAAGAATTTAACAATAAGTTATTGGTTGGTGTAATATTTTTTAGAGTTACATCAAGTATAACTTGAACCCAACCCTATATTTCTTAATTCATTGTGAATTTTGACAAATCGTCCGTTAGATTACATTATCTTCATATATTTTTCAAGTATACAAAATTTCAAGGCAATCAAAGATTAATAGTCATGTCATCAATCAATTATTTAAATTCAAGTTTTTGTAATTTAAAATAACGCATAAAAGATGAGTTTAAATATCAAATGGTAAATTACACCCGATTGGCATGAAAATTGGCATGCATGTTAAGAACAAATAGAAAATGTGATCCAACGGTTAGATTTTCAAAATGTGAATTCAACAATAAGTTATTAGTTGGTGTAACATTTTTTAAAGTTACATCAAGTATAACTTGAACCCAACCTTATATTTCTTAATTTGATGTGAATTTTGACAAATCTACCATTAGATTACATTATCTTCATATATTTTTCATGATTAAAAAATTTCAAGGTGATAAAAGATTAATAGCCATGTCATCAATCAATTGTTTAAATTCAAGTTTTCGTAGTTTAAAATAACGCATAAAAGATGAGTTTAAAGATCAAAGGGTAAATTACATCCGATTGGCAAGAAAATTGGCATGCATGTTAAAAACATATAGAAAATGTGATCCAACGGTTGAATTTTCAAAATATAAATTCAACAATAAGTTATTGGTTCGTGTGACATTTTTTAGAGTTACATCAAGTGTAACTTGAACCCAACCTTATATTTCTTAATTTGATGTGAATTTTGACAAATATACCGTTAGATTAGATTATTTTCATATATTTTTCATGTTTAAAAAATTTCAAGGTGATCAAAGATTAATAGCCATGTCATCAAACAATTGTTTAAATTCAAGTTTTCGTAGTTTAAAATAACGCATAAAAGATGAGTTTAAAGATCAAAGGGTAAATTACATCCGATTGGCAAGAAAATTGGCGTGCATGTTAAAAACATATAGAAAATGTGATCCAACGGTTGGATTTTCAAAATATGAATTCAACAATAAGTTATTGGCTGGTGTGACATTTTTTAGAGTTACATCAAGTGTAACTTGAACTGAACCCTATATTTCTTAATTTGATGTGAATTTTGACAAATCTACCGTTAGATTACATTATCTTCATATATTTTTCAAGCATACAAAATTTCAAGGTGATCAAAGATTAATTGTCATGTCATCAATTTATTGTTTAAATTCAAGTTTTTGTAGTTTAAAATAACACATAAAAGATGAGTTTAAAGATTAAATGGTAAATTACATCCGATTGGCATGAAAATTGGCATGCACGTTAAAAACATATAGAAAATGTGATCCAACGGTTGTATTTTCAAAATATGAATTTAACAATAAGTTATTGATTGGTGTAACATTTTTTAGAGTTATATCAAGTGTAACTTGAATCCAATTCTATATTTCTTAATTCGATATGAATTTTGACAAATCTACCGTTTGATTGTTACCATTGTTGACTAGAATTAACCTTTCATTACACTCTTCAAATCCAACGGTTAGATTTCAAATCTAAGTCTAATGCATGATGGACATATGCTATGTACTTAAATGGTTATGTTCTCTCAATCTGACCATCGAATTAGTCATATTATTTTTTTAAAAAAGTAAACATAGTTAGTCACATATTAAAATTCTTACATAAATTTAATAATAGCTATGATCATTTTTTTTAAAATTTTTAATAAGAAAGAACGTGTGATAATTTTTGTTATGTGGTATATTTTTTTTTTTGAGAAAGTTGTGTGGTGAATTTTATTGAGTATATGTGATTGTTTTTTGTTTTTAAATTTTATTTCATAGCTCATTAATATTAGATTCTTAATATTTTGCACTCATTAACTCACTTAGATATATAGATGAGTTTGATTCATGTACAATTACAAAATGCATAACAAAATGGTAATTCCTAGTAAAAAATGGTAATTAATTAAACATTGTCTTCTTTTATTTTTATTTTTTTCCTCAAAATAAATCTATCTTCTTTTATTTTTCCCACCCAAAATTTTCCAAAAATTTGTTTCCCTCCTAACGTGTTTCACTTATAGCTTTTTTCCCCCCAAAGCTGACTAATATTACTATAAAATATTTAATATTACTATTTATATTAAATATAAATATTTATATTACTATTTATAAATATTACACGTGCCATGTAGATTTTCAGGGTCCTGTCCAAGGTTGTAACCTCCACAAAAGCTTCTTTTTTTTTTTTTTTTTTTTTTTTTTTTTCAATTTTTAAGTTATTATTATGAAAACTACGTCGTTTTGATTCTATTTAAAACAAAACATAAAACCCTAACGTTTCTCATTCAGCCGCCCCTCCCTATTTCCCATTTCCCCTAGTCTTTTTCATTTTCTCTCTCTCTCTCTCTCTCTCCCTCTCTCCACCGTTCTCTGTTGTGCTCCATCGCCGCCGTTGAGAAGCTCGCCTCGCCGCCATGGTTCACTCTGACCATCGCCTCGCCGCCGTGAGGACCTGTGAGGATTCGCCTCGCCGCTGTGAAGATGCCGTGAGGAGTGAGGACGCCGTTGAGCTCCATTCTCTTCGCCTTACCGCCCAAACCTCGTCATTTGCTCCTCAGTCTCAGCCTCTGCATCTCTGAGCGTAGCTGAATCGAGCACAACCCAAGGAGCCAACCGAATCGGGTCTTTGATTGTTGGGCTGCCAGTGGCTTCGCAAGTGAGTTTAATCTTTCTGGTACAGTTCAAATGGGTTCAATTTATTTATTTGATTAAAATAATTAAAGCTAATTTTTTTTTTCTGATTGTTTTCAGTTTGTGCATTTCGAAATTGATGAAATCGGGCTCCACTTGTCCGGTTTGTAAAGTCCCATATTGGCGTAGAGGTATGATACTCATGACTTTTCAGTTTTATCACAAGGGTAGTTTAGTTTTAGT
The DNA here is from genome assembly GCF_932294415.1 of Quercus robur. Classification (NCBI taxonomy): domain Eukaryota; kingdom Viridiplantae; phylum Streptophyta; class Magnoliopsida; order Fagales; family Fagaceae; genus Quercus; species Quercus robur. Next base: position 69,810,392 of record NC_065538.1, on the reverse strand, counting down.
CATTTAATGTCATGAACATGATCTGTTTGTGTAAAGTACCATAATGTTTTGGGGAACATGTTGGCTTTGTGGCTAATTAGAGATAGCACAATAAAATGGGAATATGGAAAATTAGATATGGTTTAGCATTAAGCCAATATAGCCCATTAGATAAGTAAAAATTGTAATGGGGATTTAGTCACAGGATTCCCAAAGGAAGAGGCTATTGGGAAGATCCTTAGACTAGTAGCTATTCACTGGAAATTTTAATATAGTTTCACCCAATAAATTAACTTTCTTATAATAATGAATGAAATACATTCCAAAAAGTCAAAAACAAATTAATTTCCCAACGTGTAATATATAATAGGTTGAGCCACTTGACAGTTGACACAAACACAATAGGTTAGATGTAAATTTTATTTATTGTAATAATAATATTTGAAATGTTTGGTCATAAAGCTTTATTTGGAGTTGGTTTTTTAAATTTTGTTAAAACTTAAGTAATAGAATTCTAATTGAAATAAATCTGTCTTAATAATAATAAAAAAGATACCATTTGATATTTTATTTTTTGAAGGCAATACTAGTTGATATTTTGATTATAGAGTTTTATTTATTTTATTTAAACACAATATAACCATTGCTTAAGTCACTAGTTGCAACATGTATGACAGAGCATGAGCCATTTGTGCTGTGTCCGAGTTTGACTCTAAGATGTGTTGGTGGGGCCTAGGATATATCTGTACGCGCATAAACCGATGAAGGAGTTGACAAAGTTCATGCTATAAGAATTCTTCTTCCTTATTTCTCGCAGCGTTTACTCTGTATATAAGTTATAAAAATGCCACCGAAGCCTTAACTCACACTACTACTTTTATGTTCTCTGACTTCACAGTACACAAAATACAAAAGCAAAACTTTTGGCTCTTCAAATACCTCTGCTCCGCTCAACTTAAAAGCGCTGGTTTGAATCTGATCCTTTGTGTCAGCGAGTTTTGGCCATAGCCAGGTAACCATTATACTCCATTCATCAGTTGGGGTCTGTTTTTTTGTTGTTTAGAAATCTAATGCTTTGATGGGTTGCGTTTGTTTCATTATTAGATATATAGATATTGAGTACTGTGTTTTGTGCATAGTAAGGAAAACACACATGCATATGCATATTTCTAGGGACTGGTTTTGTTTAGAGATTTATTAAATGAAAATTTATGTAAAGATTGGTTATTGAATTTAGTGGAACATTGATTAAGTGGGTCAATTTTATCAGGTAAAAATTGTGTGTGAAAGCCTTAATAGAAGCAGTATATTTTTGGACTTCTTTTCCTGGTTTATTTATTTATGATCAAAACTTATTATTGAGTTTCAGTTTGTTTGAAGTCAAGAAAAAGAAAATTGTATATTTTAATCTAGATATTTCTAGGGACTGGTTTTGTTTAGAGATTATTAAATGATAATGTATGAACCATGTTCTGCAGAGATTGGTTATTGCATTCTCAAAAAAAAAAAGAGATTGGTTATTGAATTAGTGGACCATTTACTTAAGTGGGGCAATCTTATCAGTTAAAAGTGGTGTGATAAATGCCATATAGAAGCAGTAGTTTGTTTGGACTTGTTTTCCTGGTTTATTATTTATTTTTTGTGATCAAAATTTATAAATGAGTTTGTGTTTGATTGATGTCAAACTCAAAAGTGGGACATTAAAATCTATGCATAGATTGGTTATAGAATTTAGTGGAACATTAACTTAACTGGGTCAATTTTATCAGGTAAATTTTTGTGATGATAGCCTTAATAGAAGCAGTAGATTTTTGGACTTCTTTCCCTGGTTTATTTATTTATTTATTAGACTTATGGATATCATCTTTAGAGAATATAATTATCATTAGAGATGGAAGGTGGGTCTCCACCATGTGTTCGCGTGTGTGTGTGAGAGAGAGATTTGTAGGTTCAAAGTTGTTTGGTATGATCTAGAGAATGCTAGTGGATTCTTTTGGTGGTAAACAAGGAATACCATGCAAACTAATGTCTAATGTTTTAGATTTTGAGTCTGATAAGATGTCTCTCTTTGCAGGCTTTGAAGTAAACTAACTTTTGTAGACTCTGCTAAAGCAAAATGGTTTCCAACGCTACAGCTGGACTAACATGTCCATCCCCAATGAAACCTACCTCAAATGGCATATTTCAGGGAGATGATCCTCTTCAATTTTCACTGCCTCTTGCCATTTTGCAGATATGCCTTGTAGTTGTAGTTACAAGGGGTCAGGCTTTCATCCTAAAGCCATTAAGACAGCCACGAGTTATTGCAGAGATCATTGTAAGTTCATTATTTCTTCCCATGCAATAAAATTTAATTAAAAGTCAGTTTCTCTTGACTGATATGACATACTTTTGTGCATCCACTATCACTTTAATCCCTTAAGGCAGATACTAAAGATTACTAAGTTTTTATGTCAATTTGTTAAGAAAATTTCAAGCACTATTCTTTCTCTAAAATTATTTTCCAGTAAAGATTTTTATTTTATATAAGGAATCAACAATATTAATGCTGATTTGGCAGAAATGTGTAAGCCTTATTGTGTTGTTTATCATTGTTATTTATCTAGTTTTCCTTTGAATTTTTTTAGTATTTATGAAAGCCTATATATATATATAGATTTTTGGTGTTAAATTTTGGGTATAGGAGCTTTGGGATTTGTAAGGGTTTATATTGTGTTGTAATGTGTTTAATTTTGTGCGATATAGGCCGAAGGTTTCATTGGCACTTTTCTTCAATTACAACACCTCATTGGGACCGCCTTATCGGGTTTTGGTAGATACCAACTTCATCAATTTCTCTCCAGAATAAAGTGAGTGATTAGTAGTTTTATTCCATTTTATTTTAAGTGGGTTTGGTTCATAAAAATGCATAGTTTGAGAGAAATTTTTATTGTTCATGACTTACTGAATGTGTGTAATTACCAATTGAGAAGGAAAAAAAAATCTAAGAATGAGATAGAAATCCTTATTCAATTCTAGAGCTTGTTCTCTTCCCATTAATGCATTGAAGGATATGTTCTGGAAGCATGGATAAAAATAATAACTTTATGTATTTTGACTTGGTAACTTTGCATTATAGTCCTAACTTATGCAATTTCTTTCATTGTTGTGTAGCTGGACTTGGAGAAGGGAATGATGGACTTCCTATATGCAAAATGTGAGTTTAGAATCATTGGTTTCTTCAATTTAATGTGAATATTAATTTGCTGCAAGAATTGTTGTGCCGTGTTGATGAGGTATCCTAAGTTCAACATAGTTGTTAATGTGGTTTTATAACAAGCATTGAGTGCCATTTATCATTGGCAAACACTTAAATATGTGTTGGTTGCTTAATGATATTTATCAAAATATTACTCTTGGTTGTGTGGATGTCCATAAGAATGCTTAAGGAATAAAATGAGGAACTTTTTTTAAATTATGATTTTATTGAATCTGCCTAGCTTGTGGATTGAAGGCACTCCTTGTATCACGCAATGTGTGATGGCACTTCTTCTGTGTAAAAATGACCACATTTTTTCTTTTGTTAATTTTATGATAAATAGACATTGTTATGTATTTGATAATATATTTCTATGTTAATATAATGTTAGTTTTGAGACAATTGTGGTGTTATCTGGTTAAATTTGTGGTATTGTCTTAGTGGGGGCTAAAATTATTACAGGATTATTTGTAATAGAAATGTGGTTTTAAAACCCACCAGAAAAGGAAAAAAATAGACCTATAGCGGCGGGCAAAAACCGCCGCTAAAGGTGCGCATTTTATGTTTTAAATGATTCCCTATAGCGGCGCTTATCGCCCGCCGCTACAAGTGCAATTAGTTTGTTTTGATTAATTGCCTATAGCGGCGCTGTTTGCCCGCCGCTAAAGGTAGACACCAATAGCGGCGGGGTCATGCCCGCCGCTAAAAGTCAATGCCATGAATTCTGAACACGTATGGCGGCGGTTTTATGCCCGCCGCAATAAACCTTCACCCGCCGCTAAAAGGCACATCTATAGCGGCGCTTTTTGCGACCGCCGCAATCGACCTATAGCGGCACTGCAACACTGACGGGATGGCCCGCCGCAATAGCACCCGCCGCTATAGGTCGATCGTACCTTTAGCGGCGCTTTTTTGGGCTTTAGCGGCGGTTTTCGCCCGCCGCAATAGCCCAGTTTTCTTGTAGTGAGAAAAGATTCTCAGATTCAATAATAAGCAAAAATCAGAACAAAGAAAAACACATTGTGACTGCTCAGCATGAAAAACAGGTGAGAACAATAGCAAACACGACACTCCATACCCATTACACAAAAAGATAAGTATAACGAATACAATACCAGACCAAACAGTAACAGAAATATGCAGGAAAAAGAAAATGAGATTGAGAAAGCAAAACCCATACCTTTTCTTGATGATTTGGATAAGAAACGAAGCACCAAAGGGGTTTGAAAAATGGATTCACGAAGTGTTTGGAATGGAAAAGCAGTTTAAAGAGAAGATGAACAGTTTACAAAAGTTCGAGGGAAAAACTGAAAGAGGTTTAAAAACTGCTCCTGTTTCTGCAAAACACGCGATTTTCGCGACTGGATTAAGTCGCCACATAGTCGCCAGCTCAAGCCGCCAAATCACTCAAGAACAAAATTTTGAAAAATTTTTCTAAGTGTTTTTCGCGATTGGAAGGTCTACCCGCGAGTGAGTCGCGAGCTGAGCCGCGAAAATCTCTGAGTGATCCTCGCGACTGGACCTTCCACTCGCGAACAAGTCGCCAAACATGACCAGCGAAGATGCGACTGAGGCTCGCGACTTGACATACCCGCGACTGAGCCGCCAAAACAGGGCAAAACTGTATTTTTGAAATTTTCAGATTTTTCCAACAAAACACTTTCCAAAAACACCTAAAACACTCAAAAATCTTTTTGTGCTTGAATTAACAAAGATTGAGCATGTGAAAACACATTTTATCAAGTACAATCACACAAATGAATATGGCATTTATTGAACACAAACTTGTGTGTTGTGTGTGGATATCAACAATGAGATAGTCCTTTGTCTAATGTGAAGCTTCAATGATCAATTCAACCAAGGCATACACAATTAGCACTAGATCATGTGACCAATCTCAATTATAGAAATATGTATATATGACCTCCCACACAACTTGATAACATAACTTGGAGCTTTTCATTTGACTCCACTTTCAATCATAACATTTGATCTTTTTGATCTTTTTGAGACAATCATCTCTCATTGTGAGAGGGATATGTAACATTTCTCTTTGAAGAACAGGCCTTTGGCCTTTTTGAATGAAATTTCACTTTTAATATAAGGTCGCTTACCCTTTTTCCTAGTCAAATACTAGAATGTGCGACAGGCTTTTGCAGCTCAATATCTCTTTTCATTTGGAGATTTACATTTGGTGAGCTCTTTTTAGCAAAAAAAATAAAAAGTGGGAAGATATATAGACACAAGTCTATGCATGTTTCAAGATCAACATAGCCATTCACTAATCATTCATGACAAGTTTGAAGATCTATTTACAACAATCACATAGATTTCAAGATTTTTCCCATAGTGATATGAGTGCATGAAAACAAGCAATGCTCGAAAATGCACAAAGCCATTAGCACAAAGGTACAAGGCAAAACGAGTTTTAAGACAAAACTCAACAAAGTCAATCAAGCTTTTTGATTTTCAAATTTTTATGTAATTTTTGGATTTTTGACTCAAGAAACAAAAAGATTGATAAAACACAATTAAGAAATATTCACAAGAAGACAAGCAAACAACCAAAGTCAAAAACAACAAGCATACCACACAAACATAGTCACAAAGCATAGGAAGTATTAATGCATGGACATGTTGTAATGCTTATGCATGAGTACCCCTTTTCACCCACACGTCACTTGCGTTTGGGGTGATTTCCTTAAAGGATTGGGTACGGGAGTTAGGGCTTTCAAACCTTCGTGAGAAGCTTTCCAAGCAGTTGGTGAATGCACCAATCATCTTCATCACGTTCATCATTCCGGGATCTCCATTTTGCTCTCTAGGTTGATCACCTGCCCAAGTTCTCCTATCAATTCTTGGTCCTCCTGACCTTTGAGGAGTTGCACTGTTCTTTGCTCTCAGCTTTTGGCAATTTGGTCGAGTGTGCCCTTGAAGTCCGCAATAATGGCACACATACATTCCTCTAGGACCTCTTTGTGGTCGTGGACGTGACTTGGCACGAGATTCAGACCTGCCCACAGACTGATTACGATGATTCAGCATCCGTTGGTCCACCACATTCTTCTTCTCCTCCACCTCGAGCTTCACACCAGTAGGGTCAGCTACAACTGGATCTTTGGCCTTCACAAACTTCACTTCTTTAGTGACATTTCCAGATGAACTACTTCCCCCGGTATATCCCAGTCCGGATTTTTCTGAAAAGCTCTTTTGAGATGATATAACATCATCTAGCTTCTTGGTGGTGACCCTCTCTATTTTTGCATTTGCTTGCACAACCTCATTCTCAAGAAATCTCACTTTAGTGTAAGCTTCGGAGAGCTCACCATTCAGAGTTTCAATCTCGCATTTGGCCTCCCTATACCGGATTAGGAGACTTTTGTAGTCCTCCTCAGCCTTCTTCATCTTTCTCACAGCAACCTTGGCTACCCTTGTGTATTCACCCGACTTCTCCAAGAGTGAGTTGTAATTTTCTTGAAGAGTTGCTGTGCTTTCTTCTTCTTCAGCTTCTGATTCTTCAACAATTCCTAGTGATTCATCATCACTATGTTCTCCAAGGTCTTGTACAAGCAAATTCAACTCATCCGACGACTCAACATGAGCAATAGTCATGAAAGCTGAATAGTTCCCCTCTCCATCACAGCTTTCTTCAGATTCTGAGTTAGACGAATCTGAGTCACTTAGGGTCGTGGCATACACCTTGCCTTTCGATTTCAAATAATTAGGACATTCCTTCTTAAAGTGTCCATGCCCGTTGCATTCAAAACAAGTGACACCTTGTGTGGATTGGGATTCTTTTCCATCTTTCCTTTTGAAATCCCTCTTCTCCCTTCCAGAATTTTGGAATTTTCTCTTATCATCAAATTTTCCATTGTTTTTGAATTTCAAAAACTTTCTGAAATTTTTAACAAGATAGGCTACATCTTTGTCCACCATATCTTCTCCCGATGAGCCTTGATCTTCCACCTTCTCATTAATGGTCTTTAGAGCAAGGGATTTACTCTTCCGTTGATTTGGCAGCGACATCTCATAAGTCTGTAGAGAACCAACCAGCTCCTGTACCTTGATGTCGTCAAGATCCTTGCTCTCTTCAATAGCTGTCACCTTAGCACGAAAACTTTCCGGCAATGATCGAAGGATCTTCCTCACAATCTTTGAGTCCTCCATTTTCTCCCCCAAGTTAAACTTACTGACAACCACTTCATTTAGCTTCCCATAGAAAGAGTCGAAAGACTCATCCTCACTCATCTTGAGCTCCTCAAACCGAGTGGTCAGCATTTGTAACTTGGTATCTTTCACTTTCTTCGTGCCTTCATAAGTTGTTTCTAGAATCTCCCATGCATCTTTGGCAATGGTAATGTGAGAAATCCTGTGAAATTCATCTGGAGACACACCACAGAAAATAGCATTTAGTGCTTTACTGTTAGCATTAGATGCAGTAAGTGCTGCCTTATCCCATGTGGATTTGGCTGCCTCAGGTTTGGTCCAACCAATCTCAACAGCATCCCACACGGATTCATCAATAGAGCATAGAAAAGCTCTCATACGAACCTTCCAAAACGCATAATTACTTCCATCAAAATATGGAGGTGCATTAAGGGATTGAGACCTATCCATCTCAAAAAGGGAGTCAAGGATCACACAATGGTAATGAAACCAAACAGCTGTGTACCCGCTCTGATACCAATTGAAAGTTCAAAAACGTGTACAAAAACACTTTTGAACGTTTAGACCCCCAAAAACCAACTTAACCAACACAAGCAATATGTCAAACAACTAGTGTGCGGAAACTTAACATATGCTATAATATGGAATTGGTTAAACAACTATCTAAGCCATAACAAAATAAACCACAGCAGATAATATAAAGGCAGAGATAGAGAGGAAGGAAGATGCAAACACAGAGATAACACCAGATGTGTTATCGAAGAGGAAACCGAAGACCTCGGCGAAAAACCTCTCCGCCGCCCTCCAAGCGGTAATCAATCCACTAGAAAATACAGTTGGGATACAAGGACAGCAATAGACCCTCCAAGCCTAATCTACCCAATGCACCTAAGCCCTCCAAGCTTCTTGCTCCAACGAGGTTGCGCCGAACCTTTTTCTTTTCTAACTTTCCGGATTCCGCTACTACACCGTAGCATCAACCAATGAAGATTGGCTCCTTCCTAACTGCTTCCCAGAACTCCAAACGACTGTCTCACAGAGATGATGATGGTGAGAACCAGGTTTGGTATAATGTCTCTCAAGGATTTGACAATGGAGAGGAAGAGAGTGAGGGAATTTGATGAGACTCTAAGGTAGAGATTGTGGGTGAAACAATCTGGTTTTTCTTTAGGGTTTCTCTCTCAAAATTCTCTCTGGAAGCTCTCTTTCAATCGTGGGTTAAAAGGGTATTTATACTGGAGTGAAGAGGAATGTGAAACGTCAGGTTTTTCCAAAACAGGGGTGGCTCGCGGCTTGAACTCGCGGCTTGACCAAGTCGCGAGATCCAGTCGCGAGTTAACCGTATGGCCAGTTGTCCTGTTTTGTCCTGTAGTGCTCCAGCTAGCATGACTGTTCATCTTCCAGCATGCTTGGCACGTGTGCAGCTTCTGGCGACTTGCAGCCGCGAGTCCACCCGCGAGTCCCAGCCGCGACACTCTGTTTTCTTGCACACTCTTGAGCAATCTTCACTCTATCTCACTCACTACCCTTACAACAATCCCACCTAAATACAGGGTTACTAAATGCTGAATTACAAGCAAATTTGGCACGGAATAAAGCCAATTAGATGGTTGAATAAATTCAACCTTACAACATACACGAAACATGATTTTTTTTTTAATTTTTTTATCACATGTGAATTGAAAAATAAAGTAAAGAGGAAAATTAAGAGATATTTGTCTACGTTTCAAAACAAAAAGAGATATTTGTCTACTAATTTCCAACCTAATCGTAAAATAGATACAAAATAAATAGACGACTTTGCAAATGTCACGTATGAAAAAGATACAAGATAAATATTACAACCTTCCTTGCCAGAAGCCTTTTGATGGGTTATAATTGAGGGATATTATGGAAATTAAGTAAAGTAGATAAATGACTTCATTTTTGGGATTCTTTCATATGTTTTGAGATGGATTTACAATTGTGTGTCAATATATATATATATATATATATATATATATATATATAAGTAAGAACGTCAAAACTCAAAAGTGACATTTTTTTTTTTTAAATTCTCTCATTTGACATTCCACCTCATTTTTTGATTAATTCCATATATCAATCTTCTTTGAAAGGGATATAGGTATTATCCATTTAACCTCTTTCATTAAGTAAAGGTTTTAATGAATTAATTTATTAACCTGTTAACTAAGAAGTGGTTTAATAAAATATTTAATCTTTATTATTTATCTGTATTCAAAGATAAACAATTTTATTTCTTTAGTTTTATATTTTTAATTATAAAAAATTTTGGACAACTACATAGCAAGAAAATAAGAGATACTCTAAATTTTTCCTTCCATAGCAACAAAAATTTTAACCATTTTTTTAAAATTATTTTTATTTTTTTCCATTCGGCAAAAAAATAATAGTGTTTTCTTTAATATTAATTTTTTTTTAGTTATGTGTTTTTGAGATACATGAGCATTCCACTAATTATTAATATAAAAGATAATTTATAAGTTTTCTTTTTCACACAAAAAGTGGGGAGGGGGATTTAAATTTAAGATTGATATCAAAAAAACAATTTATTTGAAATATGACACACATGTTCAAATTTAATAATTTTAACAACTGAAAAAAAAAATAGAAAAGCAAAAAAGTAAAATATAGAAAATGTTTTGCAAATAAGTTAGTCAAAGTAATTAAATATTTGTAAATTCATTCAAAAAAATGTTCATAAATGAATTGTATTAATAAAAAAAAATTCATATTTCTTCTTTTTAATGACATGTGATATTACTAATTATCAAATATAATATAATGAATAAATATCGTACATGAATTCTATTTTATATGAACTTGAAATGTACTCACATATTGCAAGAGATATCCATTTTATAATGGTAAAAGTATTAGTCCAACTTAATTCCCTATATACTATTAAGTCAGTTAACATTTTTCTTTAACTCTTTTGAGGGCTAAGTTGACTTTTGGAACCAAAAAAAAAGATCAATTTTGAAATATTTTAGACTTCATTCGGTGCTTTGTATTAGCCCAATCCTTGTTAGTGGAATTTTCCTATTTCTATTTGATTCGTTTCAGGACAGGCAAGTTGCGAAGGCCAACTCCAAAAAATCAATGCACACTGACAACTGACCTGAGGACTTGGACTGTGTTAATTTTGGAGGGTGCATTGAATGATGTCGTTTCTTGTTAACATTTTTTTGACCGACGTTTCTTGTTGACTAGTGACACTGTTTTTGTAACTTTTTTTTTTCCCAAAAAGGACAAAGAATATAGATAGAAAATGAGATGAAATGATCAGATTTTTGACCACGGAAGACAGCTTTTGTACGCGTGTGTGTGTGGCTGTGCTTATCCATGGATAAAATACGCAAAGTTTGATTTTGGTGGAGCTAATGGGGCATTTTCTATCTCAATCACTGGAATCAATAATCAGATGCCAAATTATAGCGCAAAAAATAATATTAAACTCCATGTACCCTACAGTAATACTTTTCTCCCAACGTTTGCCTACACTCTCACGAATCCAAACCATCATTAATTAAGAGAAAAAAATCTTGTATATAACCGATGTATAATACTCATGTGAGGCTGACATATGGGCTCCATAGACACATGTGAAATAGGTTTGTGGGGCCCACATGTTAGATTCACATAAGATAACTTCTTTAGATAAAGAGAGCATAATACTTATAAAATTAAAATTGAGTTAAAAGAAGAAAGAGAGCTGTATACCTAGGAGACTACAGCAACAAATTTAGAGCAACCACATCAGTCCATGTATTTTACACATCTATTTTTACACTAAAAGCCTACTTTTTCTATTTTACACATTCACTTTTACAAAACACCCACATCAGTTCATCTATTTTATCACCTCCTTTATTTAAATAATCAATTTTTTCAATTTTTTTTATTATTTCCTCAACTAACCACTTTATTATACGCGCGTTCTCATTTTTTCTATACAACTCTCTCTTTCTTTTCTGATAAAGCTCTCTCTTTTCTGATAAAGCTCTCTCTCTCTCTCTCCGGGAACCCATTTTTAGTTCTCATTTTTTCTTTTCTGATAAAGCTCTCTCTCTCTCTCTCTCTGGGAACCCATCTCTGGGAACCCATTATTTCTTTTCTGATAAAGCTCTCTCTCTCTCTTTGGGAACCCATTTTTCGTTCTCATTTTTTCTTTTCTGATAAAGCTCTCTCTCTGAACCCATTTTTGGTTCTCATTTTTTCTGATGAAGCTCTCTCTCTCTCTCTCTCTCTCTCTCTCTCTCTCTCTCTCTCTCTCTCTCTTCTGATACAGCTCTCTACACCCATAACCCATCTCTATACCCAAATCTGAATCAACTCTCCCTCTCGGTCTATACCAATCCATAGCTCCGATCCACAGCTCCGATCCACAAGCACTGATCAGTTATTGTATCTTCCTAGCTCCAATCAGGTAAGACCCATACCCACGAGCTCCGATCGTTCTAGTCAAGTGTATCTCTGTGTTTTTTTTTTTTTTTTTTTTTTTTTTTTTTTTTTTCACTTTTGAGCAAGTGTATCTCTATGTTGATTTGTCTGTGGATGTGTTTGGGTTAATTTTCAGTTGATTTTGGGTTTTCTATTGATTTTGGGTTAATTTTCAGTTGAGTTTGGTTAATACTCTGTGCTAGATTGCGGTGTTTGGTGGTGGCGCTAGGTTGGTGGTTGGGTGGTTATTCTGGCGCGCTGGGTTGTTGTAATGGTTGGGGAAGAGAAGTCATTTGACAGGGGAGAGAAAATAATGTAAAAAAAATTGTTTATACGGTGAACAGTAACCATGTATATATGCACGGTTACTGTTCATTTTGCAAGACATCGTGTATATTTAGACATTTTTACATGAACTGATGTGGAAGAATTTTGGGGGAAAATGTGTAAATTGGAGCACTTTTTGTATTTTAGATGAGGATCCACGAGCTGGTATGGATGCTCTTATGTACTAATGTGTTTGGATGATATGATTTGAGTATTTGGATTTGGATTTTGGTGATTAAAATCTAAATAATTTGTTTGGAAAGTTCAAAATAGGTCAAGGATTTGGATTTGATAAATCCATAAAGAATTTTAAACTTTTAAAATTCTTCGATTTGAAATAACTCATAAAATCAATGAATTTGAAATCCCTTGATTTGAAATCTATTAATTTGAAATCCAAATCCAAATCCAAATCCAAGTTCCAAACACAACCTATAAGTATTTACAGCGTGTTGCTCTAGTTGCATATCCTTGCTTCTATGCATGGTATTTCACCCGTCTACAAGTAATAAATTTCACTACAGTTTTTTTTTTTCTTTTTCTTTTTTTGACAGTTATTCACTTTAATTCTTCTTGGTCATGTCGGCCAAGCTAGTAAGGTTTTATTTTTTTATTTTTAAGTTAAGGTGAATGAATTTAGACTATGGATGTTTTCGTTGAAAATAGTAAAAAGATAACTATCAGTTTTTTTTTTTTTTTTTTTTTGAAAAGAAAGATAACTATCAGCCAAATTGCAAAACTCTAAACAAATATTAAAGTATTTAAATGTAGGACCTTTATATATATATATATATATATATATTTACATTTTACTTTTAATGTAAATTTACATTGTCAATACACGAAAGGTGACAAATTTTATACACCTTTGCAAAAAGTGGTAAATATTGTACAATTTTTGCAAAGGTATACAACATTTACTACTTTTTTTTGTCTCTACAATATAAATTTACATCGTAAAAAAGAAGTATTTCTCATTATATACATATATATATATATATATATATTGTGGGGCCCAATAATTTGTGGCCCTGGCCCATTTATTCATTGGGGCCCAATGCCCGAGCCGAGGAAGGTTATGGCCCAGGATCGGTAATACAAGTACAAAATAGTCTTGGGATACAGCTGAGGACGATTTAGTCCTCGGCGTGTCCGATGTCTCACTGGAAGGAAGGGCAAAAACAGTATAAGAACAGTTTGGAAAAAATCTAAAATATTTAGGTCAATAGAGAAGAATACGCTGGAAAGTATAACGACCAGGGAAAGCTGCCCTTACTGCCATTCAATACTCTGCACCTGACAGAGCCATACTCTTCAGCTTTTACAACCACCCCCAACCACTCTGGATGTGGGCTGATGGGACAAGTATCAGTCTTAAAAAAGTCGGTCCTACACGTGGACGAAGGATAAGGAACACAGGCGAGTATAAAAGGAAAGGTAAGCAATCCAGAGCAGAGGCTGGGAAAAATGGCCAAAAACCAGAGCCTCCCAGCCCACCTCCAGGAAAAGGACTCTCAGGGCGAACACGATTTAAATCATGTATGAACATCATGAAAAACCCGCCGTCTGGTGACTAAGGTCTAGCCTTTCAAATCCACGCTCTATAAATGATATTGTTTGGGCATTTTCACGTGCGAACCCAACACTATTATAGGTCGTTACAAATCGTGGCCTTACAATTGGCGCCGTCTGTGGGGAAGGCTTGTGTCTTGGCACTGGTGGTGGATTGATATAATCTTTCACATCATTTTCAGTAGCCGGATATAGTGTTTTAGAGTAAAGTCTCACTAGGGGCTACGTTTCTTCACTAGGGGCTGCGCTTGGAAGCGTCAGCAGCACGGATGGTTCTAGGGGCTTGGCCGAGGATCTAATCCCCATTAACCAAGGTCCCAAACCATAGCCAAGGGGATAATTCCCCCAACTATCAAAATCAAGTTTTGGACAGAACCAAGGTATTGCATGGTCCTCGGACTCAAACCTATGGGGAAACCAACTACTTATCAAAATCAAGTTTTGGACAGAACCAAGGTACTGCATGGTCCTCAAACTTAAACCTATGGGGAAACCAACTACTTATCAAAATCAAGTTTTGGACAGAACCAAGGTATTGCATGGTCCTCGGACTCAAACCTATAGGGAAACCAACTACTTATCAAAATCAAGTTTTGGACAGAACCAAGGTATTGTATGGTCCTCGAACTCAAACCTATGGGGAAACCAACTACTTGTCAAAATCAAGTTTTGGACAGAACCAAGGTATTGCATGGTCCTCGGACTCAAACCTATGGGGAAACCAACTACTTATCAAATATCAGAAGAGGTTAAAACCACGAAAGTTATTAGGAAGATAGTGAAACACCTTATTACTCAGCAACCTGTAGGGGCTGTTCATTTTTTGGGTTATATGTCTTCGGATGATTACCTCCTACACCGCGCCGAGCATTCAGCTGCCATCTCGGCTATTTTGGGGTAAGTTTTGTTTTCTCAGGTCGGCATTATTGTGCCAGACAACTCTATTAAGTTCATAATAATATCTTTTCCTTAGCAAGGGTTTTAACCCTACGTGTCATTTGCTCAAGTTGGTATTGTTGTGCCGAACAGCACTCGTAAGTCCATGATAGAGTTTTTTTTTCTTGGCAAGGGATTTCGGCCCTAAGTATTGTGTTCTCAGGTCGGCGTCATTATGCCAGATAGCTCTAATAAGGTATAATAACATATTTTTCTTTTCTTCTTAGTAAGGATTTCTGCCCTAAGTGTCACTTGTTCGAATCGGCATTATTATGCTGGATAGTTTCAATAAGCACAGAACAAGATCTTTTTATTAACAGGGATCTCGACCATAAGCATTGTTCATAGTATAAAAATAAAAAAAAGAAGTCATAGGGTAGTACGTTTATTCATGGCATAACCATTTCAAAAAGAAGAGGTAAAGCATACGAAATGAAACAATGATGATTTTTATTAATATAAAGAGGTATTACAGCGTACAATGAAGGGCTTAAACAAGCCTGTATATAAAACGAGCTACAAAAACAATAAAAAACAAAGCAAACCAACTACCATAAATCTTTTTAAGCTCTGCTCTCAAGTCTTTCCAAATTCTCTCCCAGTAGCCCCCATATTGAGAGGAGGACCTTCCTTGGTGGGAAAGGAGAAGAAGAGGAAGAAGGAAAAGCACCAGGATGGATCTGGTGGTGGAAAGAAGAAGAAAGAGAGGCAAAAGGAAGCGCCGGTGAAGGAAGAGAGGAAGAAGCGGGATACTTTGTCCCTGCGTCAGTCCTGACTCCTAACACGCTGGTGTCATGTTAGCTATGCTCATAAGAGAGCGGCTGGTACTGATAATGGGTGACCCCAGCTCAGTCGCGCCAAAAGTTTGACGCAACGAGCCCCTGTTTCGGATTTTGGCTGAAAGGAGGGTAAGTAAGATCTTGAGTCTCTGTCATCCCTGCCCTGACCGAGCCATTTTTAGCTTCATAAGAACATGGTATTTTTGGGAAGGGTGTGGTTCTTTCATTACTTACTCCTATCTCGAACGTAACACAATTTAAGGTGTGACTAGCGAATAAAGTAAACCCTGGAGGAGGCTAAGTGTTTCAGATTTCAGAAGGATTAAAAGGGTCTCTGTACAAGAGAAATAACCTCTTACTTTTCTTCTTATATGAAGGGTAAAACGGAAGGTATTTAATTTATCCAGATTTCCAAGAAAATCTGTAAATGAGAATATACCCGTTCCACTTCCCCACACTGTCAATAACCGTCGAATTTAAATGGTCTCGTAAAGGGAAATCATTAAAGGCGCGTTTTGGATAAGCAAACGGCAGGAGCGCATTGCGAATGAATTTAGAGGAATGTCTCGTAGCCCGGTATGTTTCCTGGGTAGATGAAGAGACACCAACATTAATGAAGGACCGAGTTAAACGAGCAGTAATAAAGGCTTGGCATTACCAAAATCCAATTCTCCAACCAAGAGGTCGGACAATAGGATTTTGAGGGGCTATTGTGGGGCCCAATAATTTGTGGCCCTGGCCCATTTATTCATTGGGGCCTAATGCCCGAGTCGAGGAAGGTTATGGCCCAGGATCGGTAATACAAGTACAAAATAGTCTGGGGACACAGCCGAGGACGATTTAGTCCTCGGCGTGTCCGATGTCTCACTGGAAGGAAGGGCAAAAACGGTATAGGAACAGTTTGGAAAAAATCTAAAATATTTAGGTCAATAGAGAAGAATACGCTGGAAAGTATAACGACCAGGGAAAGCTGCCCTTACTGCCATTCAATACTCTGCACCTGACAGAGCCATACTCTTCAGCTTTTACAACCACCCCTAACCACTATGGATGTGGGCTGATGGGACAAGTATCAGTCTTAAAAAAGTCGATCCTACACGTGGACGAAGGATAAGGAACACAGGCGAGTATTAAAGGAAAGGTAAGCAATCCAGAGCGGAGGCTGGGAAAAATGGCCAAAAACCAGAGCCTCCCAACCCGCTTCCAGGAGAAAGACTCCCAGGGCAAACACGATTTAAATCATGTATGAACACCATGAAAAACCCGCCGTTTAGTGACTAAGGCCTAACCTTTCAAACCCACGCTCTATAAATGATATTGTTTGGGCCTTTTCACGTGCGAACCCAACACTATTATGGGTCGTTACAAATCGTGGCCTTACATATATATATATATATATATATATATATGTATAGATATATTTGTGATCTAAGAAATAATAAAACATTAGATTGTGTTTGGTAACAATTTTTGTTTTCTATTTTCAAAAACTTGTTTTAGGAAATATAAAGAAAAACCAATTTTCTTGTATTTTTGAAATTAAAAACATGTTTGGTTAGTTAAAATTAAAAAGATAACTTTTTGAAGAAAAAAATAGAAAATACTAAAATATGTTGTTACTAGGATTTGAACTCTAATGTTAACTCATTAAATGAGATAGATTTATTAAATTAAATGCGTATTTTCATTGACTTTTGAAAATTAGAAATTGAAAATAGTCTTTTGCATATTTTCAGTTTCTTTCACAAATTGAATTTTGAGAACAATTTTTGTTTTTTGTTTATTTTGAATTACCAAAGAAATTTTTTAGTCTTAAAAATTTTTTAAAAAAATTTTTAAAAATAAGAAGAAAAAAAAAAAACAGTTATGAGAAGGGTCGTCTTATTCCATCCAACAATGAATGGTGTTTTGCAAATTAATGAGGAGAGAATGAGAGCGACAGATTTACCTTGACAGTTGACCTCTCCTTGGCCAAGACAGACTCCCCAAGTGGCTCAACAGCTGTGCGGAAATAAGCCTCCGGCGATCTTGGTTCTACTTTGAACTTCGAGCAAAATGGTAGCCAAATCTTTGAGAAACGTGAGGCCTCCAGCATGGCATAGAACGTCAAATCTGAACAACCGTCATTTGATAGATAGACGCTTAGCTTCTCGGGTGGATAGTCATAAGCCATGACTGATAGCACTGTGTTTATCACCATAACTGGTGGTTCTATCACAGGATCTGCTGTGCAAACAAATATGTCTATGCCCGGCAAAGCCTTTTCATATCTGTTTATTATATATACAATCACAGTCAGCAAGAAAAGCATGTAATAGACAAACGCATACATAGAAAATCAAGTTTGCATGCAATATATCTAAGCTAGCTAGCTAGGCTTGTGAAATAGAAAGATAAACCTGTGAGAGAGGCGATCTTTGAAAGTGTTACGATAGATGGGGTTCCATCGGACAACCGTAGTGACAAACCAATAAAAACAAAACCAAAGCTCTGAGAAAAACAATCCCATCCATGCCCATCTTCTTGGTTCTCCTTTTGCTGGTATGTGGCTCAGTCTATATGCGAAGATGAAGCATGTTCCCACGAAAATTAGAAGTGAATAGATTTGGAAAAGGATTCGTCCCTTTGCTGACTTTGTTTCAAACAGAGGAAGATTATCATCTTTTGCCATCTCTCTCACTCTTTCTAGCTCCTATGGTGCTTTGAATGAGCTACACTGCATGTACATATATAGGGTCCGTTTGGATTGAGTTTATTGTTTCTGAAACTGAAAACTGAAAACTGAAAACACTGTAGCAAAATAATTTTTAAATGTGTAAATAGTACCGTGGAACCCATTTTTAGTATTTTTTTAATGCGTGAACAGTGTCAACACAGTACGTGAACAGTATATTTACTGTTCATAACAGTAAAATTTGTCCCCCCAAAGTCAACAAATGCGGGCCAAAAAAAAAAAAAAAAAAAAAGAAAAGAAAAGAAAAGAAAAGAAGCAAAATGCAACTCTGGAAACGTGGACGCAGGATTCATCTGAATCCAAACGCCCTCATAGTACAACCAGAAGTTAAAAAAGAAAAAGAAAGAGATAATACAGGCAAAAGTTAAAAAGGAAAAGGAGGGGGGGGGGGGGTGGGCGGCGGCATGTATAATAGGAGCCAAACAGGAGTAGATAAGACTAGTGAGTAGGATTGATGGACCAAAGGGTAATTGTTAATACAAACTGTTCGTACATATGTATAACTTGTTTGAATATATGTCATATAGAATTGGCTAAATCTTTTGATAAAATGTGTTTTACTTGTAATTAGGTAGATCTATGATATGTTTAATATTTCAAGGAACAAGAATTCAAGTTCAAGTATTAAAACTATGCAAATCTGTCCAAAAATCAAGTAAATGTATGTTGTTTATTAAAACTCGACAGATAGCTCGATAGATGTATTTATCGAGATTTAATATGTGAAACTCGACAAATAACTCGACAGTTGTATTTATTAAGAATTACGAAATTCAAATTTCAAAATATGTTTTTCACGCACATCCAAGTTATTTGTGTAGGGTTTCTTTTCTCACAACTTTAAATATATATAAAGATTATTTTAAGGGCCGTCAAATGTGATGCAACTTGATGCAAAGTGATTATTCACTCAAATTGTGACTGGAGACAATTTGTCCTAGTTCGTCTTTCTCTTGAAGAAGCTGCTGCGTTTGTACGCCGTAGAGTTTTATAACCAAGGAGTTTCTTGATCTTCATCATATGGTTAAGTTGAAGAACTTTGCAGTCAACATTTTTCTCAAGTTGGTGTCTTCACTACAAGAAAAGAGTCTACTAGCGAGGATAAAATGCCCTCACAAAAATTCAAATATCATCACAAAAGGTTATTAGCGAGGGCATATGGCCCTTGAAAGCTGTCGTATTTGCTTTTGTTGTTAAAAGAGATTTTGCGACCATATCTTTGCAAATAGATAATTTACGAGGGTAATCCACCATCGTTATTAAATAAATCCGCCCTCACAAATATATTACCAAGCGACGAGAATAGTCGACGACTTATTTTTAGCGAGGGGAAGTAGTCGTCGTTAACACTATTTGTGAGGACCTTCATACCCTCGCAATTAATTATTTGCAAATTTCAAATTGATGACATACTTTTTAGAGATGAATGGTGTCATCATTAAAATTTATTTATAAGGGCTTGTAACCCCTCACAATTAGTTAGAAATAATAGTGACGACATTAAACTATCACTTAAAATGTTTTTGTAAGAGGTTAAGTGACATCACTATTCTATAAATTATGAGGGACTTTGTCGTCACTATAAAGTTATTTATGACCAAATTTTTATGTCATCAGTGATAATATTTTATTATTTATTTATTTTTAAGTTATTTTATATCATTTTTGTTTAATTATCATGTTACAATAGTATAATGATTACTAAAAATTAATCCACCGAAACATAAAAATTCTTATAAGTTCAAACTTTAAAATATAGAATATACAAAGAAATCCTGAAATTAAACCATGACATAAAAATATTGTTTTAAACTTAAGCAACTAGAATTATGACAAGATCTATATTAGTTTTCCTCTAAGTCACCCTCCAATGTTTAAAGGGTCTCAAAAAAAGGATTCTGCCTTCTCGTGGTACTTCTCAAAGACTGATGCAGAGCCACCAACTTTCCCTTGCATTAAGAACTGCAAGGAAATAGACAAACTAATTAATCATGCACTTGTTAAATGGTTGAGGTGTTTGATTGAAAAATTGTCATACAATGAAGTCCATATGAAGAAATGAATCTTGATCTCCTATGAAAAAATTAATCATGCACTTGCTAAATATTATATTTTGGCTGAAGTTCAAATATGCAAGGCTACGTTGTGTTTTTAAAGCATCATCTTCATACCCTGAGCAAATGAATCACCAACAACTACAGAACAGCATTAAGATTCAATTAGAGTAAAATTGTAATGAAAATACTTAAATGAAAGGATATAACTTGCACTTTTGCCATACTATCAGGAAGTAAGAGGGGGAGGTGGGGGGGGGGGGGGGACTGAGAAGGCAAGAGATTAAAAAGAACATAAATAATAAAGAAAATCCAAAACCACCCGAACCATATTAAAATTGATTTGGTGGTTGGCCACATAAAATCATCATTTCAAACCATTAGAAGCATGAAGGAGGAGTGATCTCCAAGTCCCAATTAGGGTAGGAGTGGCAACAGACCAAGATTGAGATGGGAAGCCCCTTCTTAAACCTGAACTCACAGGAGCAAACTTTGTTCTAAACCATCAAAAACACAGGTTCCCACTTTCGAAACCCAAACCCAGCCCACCCAATTAGCTGGTATTGTGCACACAAAAGACAACCTACAAGTTAGGTAATTGCCTATCAGATTGAAGGTTGCCCAAATTATTTACTGCATTATACAGCCAATAAAGAAGGAATAAAGGTTTTCTCCATGAGGCAGCAGAGCAACTAAGCCTCTTGATTCCTAACTATCCCAAAACCAGGTGGGCTATAACCCTTTAAAACCAATACACCTGAATTGATAATTACGCGTCAATGTAATAACTACCATACCACTAAGATAACTTACTCTTTTAAGTACTCATCATATTGATCAGCTTCAAAAGCTTCATTGTTGAAGTACTTAACAGTCTGGGAAAAAATTGACAGAATTGGAGAAAATAAGGCATCAGATAATCCATATGGAAAAAATAAGGCATCAAACGATCCATAAGGAGAAAATCAAACATTAAAAGTAAATCACAGCTTCACCTCTTTTGGTACACATCACCAGTGGCTCGGGACATAGGAAGTTCAGCATTGACCCACGGCTTACCCCAAAGAGTGACAACGATACCCTCCCCAAGCCCATTTTTGCCTGCATCCAAGTCAGCAAAATCTATATGTTTTGTTCTAGTAGCTCAACCATTGTATTGACAATGTTATTAACACACCACATTGTAAGCATTCATAACACCAAATACAACTGTAACAGATATAAAATACTCCGAACTTCTTTTTTTTTAGTCTCATTTCAAGCACTAAAGGGATATCTGAGAGGGATATAGCAAGAAAAACTTCAAAAAAAGAAAAGAAAAGAAAAAGACATACCTGGATGGATGCTATGCAATTGATCTCATTGTTTTCTAATGGATGCTATGCAATTTGTAACTTTTCTAATAGTAGCTGGAGTTTTTCAGAGATAGTGTGGTATTTATTTATATATGGTGTCACTGGGTTTGTTTGGTAGAGATCCGAAGGAGAAAAAAAAAAAGTCAAACTGGCAAAGAAACAAAACTCATGTGCACCTGCATGTGGGCATTTTCGGCTTCTCTATACACAGAGTTTTCCTCTTAGTGGGCATTTTTGGCTTCTCTATACACAGAGTTTTCCTCTTAGTTTTCTCCCCATTTTGGGGAGAAGACATTTGGGTGAGCTTGAGAGAAAACACTCAGCCCCACCACTTTTTTTTGTTTTTTTCCTCCATCTCTCCCAATATAAAAATATTCTCTCCACTTTTCTCTCATCAATTTTTCATTTTCCCTAAAATCCCTCCAAACAAACACACCCTAAAGCTAGCAAGACTTCCAACTCTAGCCAAATTCAGCATTTTGTTCTTCGTGTTGAATTTTTAATGCCGCAAGATTGAAGTCTACGTATTTTTTTTAATAAATTCAAATTTAGAATATGCACTCCCAATCTAAACTAGTTATGTTTCATTCATAAGTGTATAAAAATGGACTGCATTGCTACAATGATGTAGTTCAACAAAAACGTAACAATAATAAATATCAACTTTCAACTTCTAAATATTAATAAATTTGAGTAATGAAGACAAAAAAAAAAAAAAAAAAAAAAAAAAAAAAAAAAAATAGAAGAAGAACAACAAAGATAAAAATCAAATCCTGATAAATTCTTTTGACAAGATATGGTTCCATCAGAGTATATCTTAGCCAGAAGAAGTTTTGTGAGGCACAAACATAGAAATTAATATAGGGCTATTGCACAAGCCAATAGAGCAAAGATAGTTGATTGGTATGAAACTGAGGTGGGCAAGCTAGCAACGTCTTTCTTGAAGAAAAGTCCTTGGTAAACAGGAAGGTTGATAAAAACTAACAGACCACATAGAAGTATCTGTAATGCAAATTGCTCCCAAACCATAGTTTCCAAATCGGCAATCATCCTCTTTAGTCCTCCGAAGAAACAAAAGGCATTTAGCAATGCAAGTGTTGCTAAAATGGTAAACATTGGAGACGAAGTACCGAACTCCATGACCTCTTGGTCATATCTCTGTGACACATCATCATCAGCCACCTTTGTTGTGATAACGAAGGTCGACTTTGTAAACCCCAGTTGTTTTAGGATATAGTCCAACAAGCCAAAGAAGTAGGAAGTTGTTCTTCTATATAGCCACATCCTTTGATCATTCCAGCAACCCTTGAATGTGCCCCCAAACCAAATACATTCTCCAAGGCTGTATGCACGGTGGAGAATGATGACAAATACAAATGGGAGAACCCATGGATTTGAAATCTGTTTGTGCAAGATGATTCTATTCTTAGAAGATAGTTTAGCAACAATAATACACAAATTCAATTTAAAAAATAAAAGTCTCTTACCTGTGGAAACAAGGATATGCCTTTAAGCAAGCATAGAGATGGCACAATAACATAGTACAATGTAGTCAAGCTAGTTGGAGCCCATAGAAGATAGATACAATACGAAAGTTGAAGTTTTAAGGGAATCTTTTTATATCCAAGCACAAAGGGACAATGCCTAGAGGCAAATATTTGAAAATCACCGTAAGCCCATCTCCTGTATTGTACAAGTGACTGTAGTAGTGTTATGGGAGCAACTCCAAGAAAGCCTTTCCTTTCTGGATTGAAATATATGGATCTCCAACCTCGACATTGTATGGCTAATCCTGTTAATACATCTTCCACTGCACTGTCATACTTCACACCTATCTGCAAATAAATGTATAGGAGGTTCAAATGAATTGTACACACATCACAAATAAGAATATAAGAGGTTCAAATGAATTGTACACACAAAAACCTCTTTTCCCCACTGAGTGTTCTCTTCATAGTTACAACTTGCAAGGACTTTGCTTGTCTCTTCTAGTACCCTTGTACTCTCCTCTACACTTCTATTGCTCCATCTCTTCCAATCTTCCTTAAAATTCTTGTTGTACTTTTTCCCAGAAAGAGTCTCCCTTCTGTGGAAGCACCCAGTACCAATATAGCAAGGCCCACCATTCCCATCAAATCCTGGCATCTCCATCTTTATTTCAATGTATACCATGGGTATAAATTTTGTTAAAATGTCTTCTCTAACACATTTTCAATTGAACATATTGGAATTGGTCTAAGTAATTTTTCGATGCTTACCTGCCTTGCTACATTCAAGGAGCTACTATAAAGATCATTTTTTGTTAGGTTCTCAAATGATTGTGGAAACTGTACGAAACCAACTTCATTTCCCTTTTCTTCATCCATAAAAAAGCATAAAGCATCTCTCATTGACTTTGAATTGTTTGAATACATATCGCAATCCACGTTAAGAATTATTGGACTATTGCTTATCCTCGATGACACCCTTATCTAATATGTTTGATTATGAAAAATAATTATGAGTACAAAATACTTACAAACTTTTAACATATGGATTTTATGACTATTGAGTGTTGAGACTACAAAAAATAGAACTAGTTTGGAGAAGCATTTTGCATGTGGATATGATGTATGGCTTACCAATGCATTCATGGCTCCTGCCTTAAAATGGTGGTGGTATTGGGTTCTCTTTTCACGTGCCAAGTATACCAAAGTAGGCAAAGGTTGTCCTTGAATGTCCACAGCCTCAGAATCTCTCCCATCAATAAGTATCTATAAATTAGTTATTATTAATTAACTAAGCCATGAAATCGAATAAAATTTAATTATTCAATTAAGTATATTCAGCTCATGAGAAAAGAGAATATATGGTATGTACTTGAAGAATTGTTTGATGATCATGTCTGCTTGCAACCAATATCCACTCATTGAATCCCTTGTGTTCTTTGCTTATTTCTTCGGATATTTGACCTAGTTTTGTGGTGTTTTCAATCCGTTTCTTCATGTCTTCATATAACATCTACATACATGAAACATGATTTTTAAAATTTTTTTTACCAAATGTCAATTGAAAAATAAAGTAAAGGGGAAAATTAAGAGATATTTGTCAATGTTTCGAAAAAAAAAAATTGTCTACTAATTTCCAACCTAATCGTAAAATAGATACAAAATAAATAGACGACTTTGCAAATGTCACGTATCAAAAAGATACAAGATAATTATTACAACCTTCCTAGCTAGAAGCGTTTTGATGGGTTTATAATGGTGGGTTATAATTGAGGGATATTATGGAAATTAAGTAAAGTAGATAAATGACTTCATTTTTGGGATTCTTTCATATGTTTTGAGATGGATTTACAATTGTGTGTCAATATATATATATAAGTAAGAACGTCAAAAGTGACATATATATATATATATATATATATATATATTTAATTCTCTCATTTGACATTCCACCTCATTTTTTGATTAATTCCATATATAATCTTCTTTGAAAGGGATATAGGTATTATCCATTTAACCTCTTTCATTAAGTAAAGGTTTTAATGAATTAATTTATTAACCTTTTAACTAAGAAATGGTTTAATAAAATATTTAATCTTTATTATTTATTTGTATTCAAAGATAAATAATTTTATTTCTTTAGTTTTATATTTTTAAGTATAAAAAATTTTGGACAACTACTTAGCAAGAAAATAAGAGATACTCTAAATTTTTCCTTCCATATCAACAAAAAAATAATAGTGTTTTCTTTAATATTAATATTTTTTTAGTTATGTGTTTTTGGAGATACATGAGCATTCTACTAAATATTAATATAAAAGATAATTTATATGTTTTCTTTTTCACACAAAAAGTGGGGAGGGGGATATAAATTTAGGTTATTCTTGGAAAGTATATGGTTATTATTTAAGATTGATATCAAAAAAACAATTTATTTGAAATATGACACATGTTCAAATTTAATAATTTTAACAACTGAAAAAAAAAATAGAAAAGCAAAAAAGTAAAATATAGAAAATGTTTTGCAAATAAGTTAGTCAAAGTAATTAAATATTTGTAAATTCATTCAAAAAAATGTTCATAAATGAATTGTATTAATAAAAAAAAATTCATATTTCTTCTTTTTAATGACATGTGATATTACTAATTATCAAATATAATATAATGAATAAATATCGTACATGAATTCTATTTTATATGAACTTGAAATGTACTCACATATTGCAAGAGATATCCATTTTATAAGGTAAAAGTATTAGTCCAACTTAATTCCCTATATACTATTAAGTCAGTTAACATTTTTCTTTAACTCTTTTGAGGGCTAAGTTGACTTTTGGAACAAAAAAAAAGATCAATTTTGAAATATTTTAGACTTCATTCGGTGCTTTGTATTAGCCCAATCCTTGTTAGTGGAATTTTCCTATTTCTATTTGATTCGTTTCAGGACAGGCAAGTTGCGAAGGCCAACTCCAAAAAATCAATGCACACTGACAACTGACCTGAGGACTTGGACAGTGTTAATTTTGGAGGGTGCATTGAATGATGTCGTTTCTTGTTAACATTTTTTTGACCGACGTTTCTTGTTGACTAGTGACACTGTTTTTGTAACTTTTTTTTTTCCCAAAAAGGACAAAGAATATAGATAGAAAATGAGATGAAATGATCAGATTTTTGACCACGGAAGACAGCTTTTGTACGCGTGTGTGTGTGGCTGTGCTTATCCATGGATAAAATACGCAAAGTTTGATTTTGGTGGAGCTAATGGGGCATTTTCTATCTCAATCACTGGAATCAATAATCAGATGCCAAATTATAGCGCAAAAAATAATATTAAACTCCATGTACCCTACAATAATACTTTTCTCCCAATGTTTGTCTACACTCCTCACCAATCCAAACCATCATTAATTAAGAGAAAAAAATATTGTATATAACTGATGTATAATACTCATGTGAGGCTGACATGTGGGTTCCATAGACTCATGTGAAATAGGTTTGTGGAGCCCACATGTTAGATTCACATAAGATAACTTCTTTAGATAAAGAGAGCATAATACTTATAAAATTAAAATTGAGTTAAAAGAAGAAAGAGTGTTGCATACCTGGGAGACTAGCAACAAACTTATTTACTAATGTGTTTAGATGACATTATTTGAGCATTTGGATTTGAATTTGGGTGATTAAAATCTAAATAATTTGTTTGGAAAGTTCAAAATAGGTCAAGGATTTGGATTTGATAAATCCATAAAGAATTTTAAACTTTTAAAATTTTTCGATTTGAAATAACTCCTAAAATCAATGAATTTGAAATCCCTTGATTTGAAATCTATTAATTTGAAATCCCTTGATTTGAAATCTATTAATTTGAAATCTAAATCCAAGTACTAAACACAACCTACAAGTATTTACAGCGTATTGCTCTAGTTGTATATCCTTGCTTCTATGCATGGTATTTCACCCGTCTACAAGTAATAAATTTCACTACAGTTTTTTTTTTTTTTTTTTTTTTGACAGTTATTCACTTTAATTCTTCTTGGTCATGTCGGCCTAGCTAGTAAGGTTTTATTTTTTTATTTTTAAGTTAAGGTGAATGAATTTAGGCTATGGATGTTTTCGTTGAAAATAGTAAAAGATAAATATCAGTTTTTTTTTTTTTTTTTTTTTTTTTAAAGAAAGATAACTATCAGCTAAATTGCAAAACTCTAAACAAGTATTAAAGTATTTAAATGTAGGACCTTTATATATATATTTACATTGCACTTTTAATGTAAATTTACATTGTCAATACACAAAAGGTGACAAATTTTATACACCTTTGCAAAAAGTGGTAAATATTGTACAATTTTTGCAAAGGTATACAACATTTGCTACTTTTTTTTGTCTCTACAATATAAATTTACATTGTAAAAAAGAAGTATTTCTCATTATATATATATATATATATATATTTGTGATCTAAGAAATAATAAAACATTAGATTGTGTTTGGTAACAATTTTTGTTTTCTATTTTCAAAAACTTGTTTTAGGAAATATAAAGAAAAACCAATTTTCTTGTATTTTTGAAATTAAAAACATGTTTGGTTAGTCCATGAAATTAAAAAGATAACTTTTTGAAGAAAAAAATAGAAAATACTGAAATATGTTGTTATTAGAATTTAAACTCTAATGTTAACTCATTAAATGAGATAGATTTATTAAATTAAATGTGTATTTTTATTGACTTTTGAACATTAGAAATTGAAAATAGTCTTTTGCAAGTTTTCAGTTTCTTTCATTAATTGAATTTTAAGAAAAATTTTTGTTTTCTGTTTATTTTGAATTGCCAAACAAAATTTTTAGTCTCAAAAATAAAAAAATTATTTTTAAAAATAAAAAACAGTTATGAGAAGGGCCGTCTTATTCCATCCAACAATGGATGGTGTTCTGCAAATTAATTAGGAGAGAATGAGAGCGACAGATTTACCTTGACAGTTGACCACTCCTTGGCCAACACAGACTCCCCAAGTGGCTCGACAGCTGTGCGGAAATAAACCTCCGGCGATCTTGGTTCCACTTTGAACTTCTTGCAAAATGGTAGCCAAATCTTTGAGAAACGTGAGGCCTCCAGCATGGCATAGAACGTCAAATCTGAACCACCGTCATCTGATAGATAAACGCTTAGCTTCTCAGGTGGATAGTCATAAGCCATCACTGATAGCACTGTGTTTATCACCATAACTGGTGGTTCTATCACAGGGTCTGCTGTGCAAACAAATATATCTATGCCCGGCAAAGCCTTTTCATATCTGTTTATTATATATACAATCACAGTCAGCAAGAAAAGCATGTAATAGACAAACGCATACATAGAAAATCAAGTTTGCATGCAATATATCTAAGCTAGCTAGCTAGGCTTGTGAAACAGAAAGATAAACCTGTGAGAGAGGCGATCTTTGAAAGTGTTACGATAGATGGGGTTCCATCGGACAACCGTAGTGACAAACCAATAAAAACAAAACCAAAGCTCTGAGAAAAACAATCCCATCCATGCCCATCTTCCTGGTTCTCCTTTTGCTTGTATGTGGCTCAGTCTATATGCGAAGATGAAGCATGTTCCCACGAAAATTAAAAGTGAACAGATTTGGAAAAGGATTCGTCCCTTTGCTGACTTTGTTTCAAACAGAGGAAGATTATCATCTTTTGCCATCTCTCTCACTCTTTCTAGCTCCTATGGTGCTTTGAATGAGCTACACTGCATGTATATATAATATATATAGTACAGCCAGAAGTTAAAAATGAAAAAGAAAGAGATAGTACAGGCAGGGAGGGGGGGGGGGGGGGGCGGGGGGTGGGGGCATGTATAATAAGAGCCAAGCAGAAGAGTAGATAAGACTAGTGAGTAGGATTGATTGACCAAAGGGTAATTGTTAATACAAACATATGTAGAACTTGTTTGAACATATGTCATATAGAATTGGCTAAATCCTTTGACAAACATGTTTTACTTGTAATTAGGTAGATCTATGATATGTTTAATATTTCAAGGAACAAGATTTCAAATTCAAGTATTAAAGCTATGCAAATCTGTCCAAAAATCAAGTAAAGGTGTGTTGTTCATTAAAACTCGACAGATAGCTCGATAGATGTATCTATCGAGATTTAATATGTGAAGCTCGATAAATAACTCGACAGTTGTATTTATTAAGAATTACGAAATTCAAATTTCTAGATCTGTTTTTCACACACATCCTAGCTATTTGTGTAGGGTTTCTTTTCTCACAACACTAAACATATATAAAAATTATTTTAAGGGCCGTCAAATGTGATGCAACTTGATGCAAAGTGATTATTCACTCAAATTGTGACTGGAGACAATTTGTCCTGGTTCGTCTTTCTCTTGAAAAAGCTGTTGCGTTGGTACGCTGTAAGATTTTATAACCAATGAGCTTCTTGATCTTCATCATATGGATGAGTTGAAGAACTTTGCAACCAACATCTTTCTCAAGTTGGTGTCTTCACTACAAAAAAAAAGTCTACGAGCGAGGATAAAATGCCCTCACAAAAATTCAAATATAGTCTCAAAAGGTTATTAGTGAGAGCATATGGCCCTCGAAAGCTGTTATATTTGTTTTTGTTGTTAAAAGAGATTTTGCAACCATACCTTCACAAATAGATAGTTTACGAGAGCAATTCACGATCATTATTGAACAAATCCGCTCTCACAAATATATTACCAAATGACGAGAATAGCCAACGACTTATTTTTAGCGAGGACAAGTAGTCATCATTAACAACTATTTATGAGGACCTTCATACCCTCGCAATTAATTATTTGCAAATTTCAAATTGATGACATACTTTTTAAAGATGAATAGTGTCATTGTTAAAATTTATTTATAAGGGCTTTTAACCCCTCACAATTAGTTATAAGTAATAGTGACGACGTTAAACTCACTTAAAACATTTTTGCAAGAGGTTAAATAGCATCACTATTCTATAAATTACGAGGGACTTTGTCGTCATTATAAAGTTATTTATGACCAAATTTTTATGTCATTAGTGATAATATTTTATTATTTATTTTTTTTAAAGTTATTTTATATCATTTTTGCTTAATTATCTTGTTACAATAGTATAATGATTACTAAAAATTAATCCACCGAAACATAAAAATTCTTATAAGTTCAAACTTTAAAATATAAAATATACAAAGAAATCCTGAAATTAAACTATGACATAAAAATATTGTTTTAAACTTAAACAACTAGAATTATGACAAGATCTATATTAGTTTTCCTCTAAGTCACCCTCCAATGTTTAAAGGGTCTCAAAAAAAGGATTCTGCCTTCTCGTGGTACTTCTCAAAGACTGATGCACAGCCACCAACTTTCTCTTGCATTAAGAACTGCAAGGAAATAGACAAACTAATTAATCATGCACTTGTTAAATGGTTGAGGTGTTTGATTGAAAAATTGTCATACAATGAAGTCCATATGAAGAAATGAATCTTGATCTCCTATGAAAAAATTAATCATGCACTTGCTAAATATTATATTTTGGCTGAAGTTCAAATATGCAAGGCTACGTTGTGTTTTTAAAGCAACATCTTCCTACCCTGAGCAAATGAATCACCAACAGCTACAGAACAGCATTAAGATTCAATTAGAGTAAAATTGTAATGAAAATTCTAAACTGAAAGGATATAACTTGCACTTTTGCCACACTATCAAGAAGTAAAAAGGAGGGGGGGGGGGGGGGGGGGAGGACTGAGAAGGCAAGAGATTAAACAGAACATAAATAATAAAGAAAATCCAAAACCACCCGAACCATATTAAAATTGATTTGGTGGTTGGCCACATAAAATCATCATTTCAAACCATTAGAAGCATGAAGGAGGAGTGATCTCCAAGTCCCAATTAGGGTAGGAGTGGCAACAGACCAGGATTGAGATGGGAAGCCCCTTCTTAAACCTGAACTCACAGGAGCAAACTTTGTTCTAAACCATCAAAAACACAGGTTCCCACTTTGGAAACCCAAACCCAGCCCACCCAGTTAGCTGGCATTGTGCACACAAAAGACAACCTACAAGTTAGGTAATTGCCCATCAGATTGAAGGTTGCCCAAATTATTTACTGCATTATACAGCCAATAAATAAGGAATAAAGGTTTTCTCCATGAGGCAGCAGAGCAACTAAGCCTATTGATTCCTAACTATCCTAGAACCAGGTGGGCTATAACCCTTTAAAACCAATACACCTGAATTGATAATTATGCGTCAATGTAATAACTACCATACCACTAAGATAACTTACTCTTTTAAGTACTCATCATATTGATCAGCTTGAAAAGCTTCATTGTTGAAGTACTTGACAGTCTGGGAAAAAATGGACAGAATTGGAGAAAATAAGGCATCAGATAATCCATATCGAAAAAATAAGGCATCAAACGATCCAGAAGGAGAAAATCAAACATTAAAAGTAAATCACAGCTTCACCTCTTTTGGTACACATCACCAGTGGCTCAGGACATAGGAAGTTCAGCATTGACCTAAGGCTGACCCCAAAGAGTGACAACGATACCCTCCCCAAGCCCATTTTTGCCTGCATCCAAGTCAGCAAAATCTATATGTTTTGTTCTAGTAGCTCAACTATTGTATTGACAATGTTACTAACACACCACATTGCAAGCATTCATAACACCAAATACAACTGTAACAGATATAAAATACTCCAAACTTTTTTTTTTTTAGTCTCATTTCAAGCACTAAAGGGATATCTGAGAGGGATATAGCAAGAAAAACTTCAAAAAAAGAAAAGAAAAAAAAAAAGACATACCTGGATGGATGCTATGCAATTGATCTCATTGTTTTCTAATGGATGCTATGCAATTTGTAACTTTTCTAATAGTAGCTGGAGTGGATTGCACAAGGTACAAAGGTATCCCACTTGCTTACAAATAGCTATACAATTGTTATTATACATAGAAGTTACCTTTGATGGTGACTGTTTATTGCTGCAAAAGCAGATTGGACTACTTATTAAATTGATATCATTGCATGCTCAGGTGGCTTCTAACTGTAAAGAATGACTCTACTTGTCTTTGTATGACTAGTTCCAATACTGAAGCGCATATGCTTGTTCGTTGTACTAATCATGTAATTTCCTTTTTAACTTTGCTCTTGTTACGTAATTTGCTTTGATTTTTGTCTTTATACCGTGTGTAACTAACTTCATAGCATATATGCAGTATGATCTCACTATTTGACAACATAGAACAGAACAATCGTGGCCCTGTATACTCATTGCCCATTTCACAATTAAATATATGGATTCTCCACCAGTGTCTTTCACAATTAAAATATAAAAAATTGGATGATAGGTATTGCAGAGGATTTTATGATGTTTTCCTTTTATGTGCACCACAAATGGTTTGCCCAATCTTTAACATGCCTGCAATTGCCTTAGCTGAAACTCATTCCTATCTGCTGATAGGTAACTCAATAAACCTTGAAGTACTCTTTTGCTAAACCATGAGAAGTTACAGCAGAACTTCTTTCTATTTTTGTTAATTATGGTTGTAATTAACAAAAAAAACCACAATCGCAATCGCAGCGGTATAAGTACTTATAGGTAGTGCTTCAAAAAACACAGGAAATTCGTGAAATGTTAAATCGTATAAACAAATACAGCAAACTCTCCTAGATTTAAACAAAGTTTGGATGATCTAATTAAATAATTATTTCAATTTCGTATTTAATTAAAAAAAAAAATGGAGTAGAGTTATAGGTAATCATCCAAAAGTGCGGGAAATTCCTGAAAAATCAAATCCATAAACAAACACAACAAAATCTCCCAAAAATCAAAGAAAATGAAGCTTGAAGGAGCAAATTAAATAATTACTTCAGAATAGAGCACAGATTCAACCTTACAAATCAACAATCAATAGGTACAGAGAATTTTCCAATTTCAAAATCAACAATCAACAATGAACATTTCATAAGAGAGAGTAGAACCTGTAATCAAACTAGTGGAATCAGCGGTGTTGGAGTCGAGATGAGAGGAGACCTTCGATTTTTGAGTTTTCTGAGAAATGTGCAAAAGGAAAATCAAAGAAATGCGGTGAAAATCGACGAGAAAGTGGGAGAAAACAAAGAAACACAAAAATTCAGAGAAGAAATTAGGGTTTGTGATTAGGGATTGTGACTCCGGCGTGTGGGAGAGAGAGCAGATAGGTGGCTAGAGGTGGCGGCGTGAGGGGAGAGAGAAGTGGGAATTGAAAAGAAAGAAGGGATAAAAAAAAAAAGTGGGAAATAAAAAATTGGCGGAAAATTTTTGCAGGAAGAAAAAAAAAATCTGGGGGGAAAGCTAGTCCTATAGAGTTTTTTTTTTTTTTTTTTGGATAAGGTTAAAGCTTAAGTAATAATTAGAGTTTTCTTTAATAAAAATAATAAAGCTTAAGTAATAAAATAATGAATTTTAGGGAGTACAAGTTGAAGTATCTAAAGGCCATGGCGATGTACAAGTCAAAGGAGTAAGAGCTTCGAATGACAATTTTAGGAAAAAAAAGTTTATGCTTGTGAGAAATTTTGTGGAAGGATAAAAGAAAATATTGGAAAAATTTAACTTTTAGGATAAAAAGGAGTTTTGTCTGAAAACTATTGCAACGGGTTATAAAAATATCGCTATAGCCTAGTAAAAGTTTCACGTCAACATTTAAATAAATAATAAATCACATAAAAATTTTTAAAAAAATTAATTTCTAAAATTTTTAAAAATAAAATAAGATAATTAAATTAATTTTTTTATTCCTTTCATTATTATTAATTTTTTGGAAGATCATTTTATGTTCTTTGTGTTCTTCCCAAAATATAACTCATACTCTTAGATCAATAACAATTAAATGGTTGGATTTAGAGTAAGGCATGGTCAAAGTTTAGTCAAAGTTAGTCAAATCCGGTCAAACTTAAGAGATGGTCCCAAGATCACTGGACTTGGTGAAATTCGTATTCAAATCTTGATCAATAGAATTGAGGAGTATGGTGACATACTAGTATTGGTGAAATTTGAGACTAATTGGATAGTCAGATTAAGTAAACATAATCATACAAGTACACGGCACATGTCTATCATGCGCCATACTTAAAATTTGAAATCTAACTATTAGAGCATCTCCAACAGAGTTTGTATCTCTACTTTTGGAGCACCAAATGCTACTGTTCACACTCCAGCAGCTTATCTAAACCCATAGATTCTCCAAAAAATTTTTTGAAGTTGCTACAGTAGTTCTCTTAATTTAGAGAACACTGTAGCAACTCCAAACCATTATTTTATCTTAAAAAAATACCCAGCTGAATAAAAAATATATTCTTTCTCTTTCCTCCTCTCTTCTTTGTTCATCTGTGTCTCTCTCAAACGGTATCACAATCAAAACACAAACACAATAACAGATCAAGAATAGGGAAAAATACAAATTTAATTAAAACAACAAATCTAAAATCAAAACAAAAACAACAGATCAAGAGCATGAAAGCCTATCTAAGCTCCATCGTAACAACAAAGTGAATCAGGAAAAAAAAAAGAAAAAAGAAAAGAGATTGATGAAGGCCATGTCGGCTGTGTGTGTGTGTGTGTGTGTGTGTGAAGTGGCTGCAGAGGAAAGAAAATAGAAGCAGAAATAGAAGTCAAAAGATCATGAGAGTGTTCTAGAATCAAGTAGAAATAGACAAAGTAAAAAAAAGAGAGAGCTTGAGAAAGAGTGAGAGAGAGCTGGAGATAGTGAGATCCGGAATGAACTAGAAAAAGAAAAAGAAGGGGTAGATAGAGATAAGTGGGATATGTGTGTGGTGGAGAAAAAGCCAAGAGGAAAAAAAAAAAAAAAAAGAAAGAAAGAAAAGAAACGTATGGATGTAATTAAAAAAGGAAAAATATTTCAACCAAAAAAAGAAAAGGAAAAAAAAATAAAAAAATAAGAAATAGAAATTAAGAAATGTCACCACAATATTTTCACAATAAATTTTAAGTAACAAATTGTTATTAGTTAATATTGGCGAGTAAAAAAATAATTTCAGTGATGAGTTCAAATTAGAACTAGTAACAACTTTCCACATAAATTTTGTTGTGAAAATATTACGTAAAATGTTGTGAACATAACACTTCTCAATGAAAAATATAGTTGTTAAAAAAAGAATAAATGATGATTAAAAAAAGAATAAATAATGAATAGAGAAATAATATTTAAATGAGATAGAGAATCTGTTGGAAAATAGATTTGAAAAAGTTGATAGTTAAATGTAAAAGTTATTGTTCATTCTCCAAATAGTACAAAAATTTGGAGAATCTGCTGGAGATGCTCTTAGATTTGAAGAGTATAATGAAAGGTTAATTCTAGTAAATTATGGTCACAATCAAATTATTGGATTTAGAGAAATGCGTAGTCAAAGTTTAGTCAAAGTCGATCAAACTCGATCAAACTTAATAGATGGTCCCGATACCGTTGGATTTGGTGAAAATCATATTCAAATCTTGATCATTAGGATTGAAGAGTATGGTGATATATTGATATTGGTAAAATTTGAGACCAATTAGATGGTCATATTGAGAGAATATATATAGTCATATAGGTACACAACACATGTCCATCACATGTCATTCTTATTTGAAATCTAATCGTTGGATTTGAAGAGTGTAATGAAAGGTTCGTTCTGGTAAATTATGGTCACAATTAAATGACTGGATTTAAAGAAAGGCGCAGTCAAAGTTTAGTCAAAGTTGGTCAAACCCGATCAAACTTAATAGATGGTCCCAATACTACTGGACTTGGTGAAATTCATATTCAAATATTGATCATTGGGATTGAAGAGTATGGTGACATATTGGTGTTGGTAAAATTTGAGACCAATTGAATGGTCAAATTGAGAGAACATAGTCATATAAGTACACAACATATGTCCATTATGCGCCATACTTAGATTTGAAATCTAACCGTTGGATTTGAAGAGTGTAATGAAAGGTTAATTCTGGTAAATTATGGTCACAATTAAACAGCTTGATTTAGAGAAAGACGCAGTCAAAGTTGGTCAAACTTAATAGATAGTCCCAAGACCACTGGACTTGGTGAAAATCATATTCAAATCTTGATCATTGGAATTGAAGAGTATGGTGACATATTAGTGTTTGTTAAATTTGAAACCAATTAGATGGTTAGATTGAGAAAACATAACCATACAAGTACATAGCACATGTTTAGCAACGGTTAATGTCGAGATAAAATAAAAATCTCAATGTTTTCCTTATCTCAATCACGTTTTAAGGTAGGGGAGTCCTAATCATTGCAATGGGGTTTTTGAAAAAATGGAAAACCTTTTAATTAAATTTAAAACAAAATTTTGAAGGAAGTGCTTCGGGATAATTCCCTATCACTCTCATATTTTGAAAATCCAACCATTGAATTACATGTTCTATATAGTCTTAAGATGCATGCCAATTTTTATACTAATCGGATTTAATTTACCATTTGATATTTAAACTCATCTTTTATGCATTATTTTAAACTACAAAAATTTGAATTTAGACAATTGATTGATGACATGACTATTAATCTTTGATCACCTTGAAATTTTGTAAACATGAAAAATATATGAAGATAATGTAATCTAAAGGTAGATTTGTCAAAATTCACATCGAATTAAGAAATATAGGGTTGGGTTCAAGGTACACTTGATGTAACTCTAAAAAATGTTACACCATCCAATAACTTATTATTGAATTCATATTTTAAAAATCCAACCGTTGGATTACATGTTCTATATGTTTTTAAGATGCATGCCAATTTTCATGTCAATCGGATTTAATTTACCCTTTGATCTTTAAACTCATCTTTTATGCATTATTTAAAACTATAAAAACTTGAATTTAAACAATTGACTGATGACATGACTATTAATTTTTTATCACTTTGAAATTTTGTAAGCATAAAAAATATATGAAGAAAATGTAATATAACGGTAGATTTGTCAAAATTCACATCGAATTAAGAAATACAGGGTTGGGTTCAAGTTACATCTGATATAACTTTAAAAAATGTTACACCACCCAATAACTTATTATTGAATTCATATTTTAAAAATCCAACCATTGGATTACATGTTCTATATGTTTTTAACATGTATGCCAATTTCATTACTAATCGGATGTAATTTACCATTTGATATTTAAACTCATCTTTTATTCATTATTTTAAACTACAAAAAACTTGAATTTAGACAATTGATTAATGACGTGGCTATTAATCTTTGATCACCTTGAAATTTTGTAAGCATGAAAAATATATGAACATAATATAATCTAATAGTAGATTTGTCAAAATTCATATCAAATTAAGAAATATAGGGTTGGGTTCAAGTTACACCTGATGTAATTCAAAAAACTGTTACACCACCCAATAACTTATTGTTGAATTCATATTTTTGAAATCTAATCGTTAGATTACATGTTCTATATGTTCTTAAAATGCATGCCAATTTTCATGCCAATCGGATGTAATTTACCATTTGATCTATAAACTCATATTTTATGCATTATTTTAAACTACTAAAACTTGAATCTAGACAATTGATTGATGACATGACTATTAATCTTTGATTATCTTGAAATTTTGTAAGCATGAAAAATATATGAAGATAATTTAATCTCGCGGTAGATTTGTCAAAATTTACATCAAATTAAGAAATATAAGGTTGGGTTCAAGTTACACCTAACGTAATTCTAAAAAATATTACACCACCCAATAGCTTATTATTGAATTCATATTTTGAAAATCCAACCGTTGGATTTCATGCTCTATATGTTCTTAACGTGCATGCCAATTTTCATACCAATCGAGTGTAATTTACCTATGATCTATAAACTCATCTTTTATGCATTATTTTAAACTACAAAATCTTGAATTTAAACATATGATTGATGACATGGCAATTAATATTTGATCACCTTGAAATTTTATAAACATGAAAAATATATGAAGATAATGTAATCTAATAGTGGATTTGTCAAAATTCCCATTGAATTAAGAAATATAGAGTTGGGTTCAAGTTACACGTGATGTAATTCTAAAAAATGTTACATCACCCAATAACTTATTATTGAATTCATATTTTGAAAATCCAACCATTGGATTACATGTTGTATATATTCTTAACATACATGCCAATTTTCATGTCAATTTTCATGCCAATTGGATGTAATTTACCATTTGATCTATAAACTCATCTTTTATGCATTATTTTAATTGGAAGAAATTTTTATTCACTTTTGAGAGAGAGAGAGAGAGTACAAAATGCTAAAATTCTTGAATTTTAGGCTACCATTTTGAAGTTGAAAGTGCTATCATTTTTTTTATGGGCACAATTGTTTAGAAAATAAGGACTGACCTTTCTTATATAGGATGTATATAAAATGTTTTTTTTTTTTTTTTTTTTTTTTTTTTTTTTTTTTTTTTTTTTTTTTTTTTTATACTGTAAACAAAAGGTTCATCTAAAGAATACAAAGTGCTATATGTTTATAAGTTTCTTTTTATTTTTCTTTGAATTTTAGAATAACTTTTTTCTCCAAAAAAAAAATTAATATTTTAATGATTTTTTGCGAAGGTCAATCGTGGCCCTTGCAAATAATTTAGTGTTAGTAAGGGCATATTTTTAACCCACACAAAAAATAAACTTTTTGCAAGGGATTTTTATTGTCCCTCGAAAATAATTTGGTGGGAACATTTCCCTCCAAAAATTTTGACATTTTAATGATTATTTGTGAAGGTCGATCCTATCCCTCGCAAATAATTTAGTATTAGTGACGACTTTTTTTTAACCATCATAAATTATACACTTTTTGTGAGAGATTTTTAATTGTCCTTCGCAAATAATATGTAGGGAAAATTTCCCTCCAAAATATTAGTATTTGTGACAGCTATAACACATAATTGCGACAACTTTTCTTATTGGTCACAAATATTTCACATTTCACCAAATATTTGCGAGAGCTTTATTTTGCCATCACAAATAAGATTTTTTCAGAGGGCTTTTTGGGTCTGTCAAAAATTTTTGGTCGCTAATAGGCATTTTTGGTTAGTCACGTACTTGAATTCGTGCATCGATTGGTTAGTCACGTACTTGGAGCCATGCATTGAAAAGAGAGATTATCACTATATTACAAGTCCAATTGTGTATTGGGGTAAATGTTCAACTGTAAGTTAGTATAAGGTATTAAGATTCTTTTACTTGTAACCACTTGTTTTGATAATAGTAGATTCTCTGGAGTGGTGACCTTAAATTCACTCGATGGGATTTTATCTTGGTAGTTTTCCCCATTTGTAAACAAATTACCAGTGTCAAATTTAATTTCCATTGCATTTAGTTATTTGGTGATTTGTTTGTGTTACCACACTTATTGCATGTTAATTGACTTAATTAATTCACTTGGCTAATTAATTGGTTAATTTACCTAAAAGGTCAATACATCTAGAGCAACAAATTTGTGGAAAGGCATAAATGGGAGCAGCTAGCGCTAGCTGAGAGAAAGAGATGATAGGATATGATGGTGCCTGTGATATTGCAAAGAAATATAAGGCTACTGTAAAAGGCTACAACCCAATCACATCAAAATAAATTTGAGTTTGTGTGATTATCAAAAAAAAAATTGAAATTGTGTGGGTTATCATGGAATAAGAAACTTGTGTTTGAATTCTACTTGCACAAAACAAGGACAAAATGGGCTTCTGCCCTTTTCCACAAAACTAATTAGCCTTTTTCCCTTCTTCCCAAACTAAATAGGGAAATGCCCCTCTTTTAAAACTCGACTTTTTCAAAATCGAGTTAAACCCTATAGTGACGTTTTTAAGGACCTATAGTGACGTTTTTAAGGACCTATAGTGGCGTTTCGTAACTTGATATCCATAAAATCGAGTTATAGGCAATTTTATTGCCTATAATTGCCTATAACTCGATTTTGTGAATATCAAGTTATAAAACGTCACTATAGGTTCTTAAAACGTCACTATAGGTCCTTAAAAATGTCACTATAGGGCTTTAGAAATTTTTTTTTTTTAACTCGATTTTGAGAAAGTCGAGTTTCAAAAGAAGGGCATTTCCCTATTTAGTTTGGGAAGAAGGGCAAAAGGCTAATTAGTTTTGTGGAAAAGGGCAAAAGCCCATTTTGTCCCACAAAACTCTCAAAAGCCATTTCACTTAAGTAAAAAGTAGAGGTCCTTTAGGTAGAGGTGTTTAAGTATTGGTATTTAAAATGATGTGAAAATTTTGGTTTGTCAAGTATCGTGAAAGCACATGTTTAAATTATTTATAATACAAAAAATTTGTTTAATACCATGTTTCAAATAATATATTTTAAAATGCGAAAAAACATAATTGTGTGTTTGATATGTATATGTGTTTTTTTTAAGTGATGACTTGTATAGTTAAAGTATACTATTTAAGGAAGAAGAAGAAGAAGAAGAGA
This sequence comes from Quercus robur, assembly GCF_932294415.1. NCBI lineage: Eukaryota > Viridiplantae > Streptophyta > Magnoliopsida > Fagales > Fagaceae > Quercus > Quercus robur. Next base: position 69,769,819 of record NC_065538.1, on the reverse strand, counting down.
AGAGTTAAAGTATACTATTTTATTTAAGGGGAAAAAAGAAGAAGAAGAAGAAGAAGAAGAGAGTTAAAGTATACTATTTTATTTAAGGCAAAAAAAAAAAAAAAAAAAAAGGAAAAGAAGAAGAGAGAAGGACAAAAGGCAGGACAGATCGTAGGAGAAAAAGAAGTTGAAGTGTGTGTGAGAGAGTTCCAATTATGTTTGGTTTTGTCAAGTGAGTCCCACGGTTTTCAACTTATCTACACAAATGCCACTCAACAGTGTTACTTGAATAATAAATACTAATATGTATAAGTTCTCAAAATACATATTTTAAATCTCGTAATATGAGAATTGTAACTCAAAACGCTCTTAATAAATCATTCTTATCAACATTTTATATTTTTTAGTATATGCAAAACAAGTGTCTAACTAATATTTGAGTTTTGTAAATATGTGCCAAAATAATATTTGGGCTTTATAAGATAGTTGCCAAAATAGTATTTGAGATTTGTAAAATAAGTGTCAAATTAATATTTTGGCTTTGTAAAATAGTGTCAAATTAGTACTTGGACTTTGTAAAATAAGTGTCAAATTAGTACTTGGGCTTTGTAAAATAAATGTCAAATTAGTACTTGGGCTTTGTAAAATAAATGTCAAATTAGTATTTGGGCTTTATAAAATAAGTGCCAAATTAGCATTTGAGCTTTATAGGATTTTTTAAAAATATTGCCATGTAGCAGCGGGTTTTAAGAGATGCCATGTAGCAATGGGCTTTTAATAGGTGCCGTGTTGCAACGGGCTTTTAATAAGTGCCATGTAGCAATGGACTTTAGAGTTGCCGTGTAGCAACATGCTTTTAATAGGTGTCGTGTAGCAACGAGTTTTAAGAGATGCCGTGTAGCAACGGGCTTTAGAGATGCCGTGTAGTAACGGGCTTTTAATAGGTGCCGTTTAGCAACAGGCTTTTAATAGGTGCCATGTAATAACAGGCTTTTAATAGGTGCCGTGTAGCAACGGGTTTTAAGAGATGTTGTGTAGCAACAGGCTTTGGAGGTGCCGTATAATAACAGACTTTTAATAGGTGCCGTATAGCAACAGGCTTTAGAGGTGCTGTATAGCAACGGGCTTTAGAGAGTTTTGTTGGGCTTTTTGGATTTGGCCACAAGTTAAATGATTTTGGGCTTTTTGGAGGAGGAAGTATAATTTTGTGGCCCAATTTTGCCCAATTTTGATAGTAATGTGATGAGTATTTTTGTGAAAACCCAAGTTAGGTAATGTGTGAGATATAATGGGTGATATTGGTGAGAGGGCCCAAGGTAATTTATGGGGCTTATATAGAGAATATTTGTGGGAAATATTTATGTGGGCTAAAAATAGTTTATGAGCTCGTGTGGGTATATATTTTTGTGAGTGAGCTAATGAAATTAGGATTCAAAATTTTGTACCTCAACAAAAGCAAAAAGAAAAGTACATTAAAAAAAATAAAAATAAAAATAAAAATAAAAATAACAAACAAACAAACAAACCAAATTCTAATCAATTCCAATAATTATTTTGACAAGATATGGTTCCATCAAATTAAGTATATATCTTAGCCAACAGAAGTATTGCAACACACAAACATTGAAATTAATATAGGGCTATTGCACAAGCCCATAGAGCAAACATAGTTGATTCGAATGTTACTGAGGTGCACAGGCTAGCAACGTTTTTCCTGAAAGGTTGATGAAATCTAGCATACCACATAAAAGAATCTGCAATGCAAATCGTTCCCAAACCAAAGTTTCCACATTTGCAATCACCCTCTTCAATCTACCAACAAAACAAAAGGCATTTAGCAATGCAAGTGTTGCTATAATGGTAAATATTGCAGAAGTACCAAACTCTATGAACTTTTGCGCTAATTTGTATTTGTTTGGGCAATTTTTTATAAGTGCTATATTCACAACATTTTCACAACAAATTCTATATTGAAAAGTTGTTATTAATTTTAATTTAAACCTACCATTGAAATTATCTTTTTGTCCACTAGTAATAGCCAATAACAACTTGTCATTTAAGATTTATTTGTAAGAATGTTGTAAAAATGTTATGAACATAACATTTCTCACAATTTCTTGGTTCAATTTTCAATTGATTAAAATTTTGGAGAGATCTAGGTGCTGTTTGGATTCAGCGTTTTCTGCTGAATCTAAAGCTGCGTTTTTCCACTTTTTTTTTTTTCCCTCACTTCACGCGTTCGAGGGGACAACTAGCACTGTAACAATACTGTATCAGCACTGTAGCAACACTGTTTATCACTGTTCACGCACTAAAAAATATTAAAAATGGGTCCCACAATACTATTCACATATTTAAAAATTATTTTGCTACAGTATTTTTAGTTTTCAGTTTTCAGTTTCAGCAACAATAAGTTCAATCCAAACGGATACCTAATCTTATTTTTAATGGGCTCAAATTTTTATTAAGGTGTACAAATTTTTTTAGGATGGTCAAGATTTTTTTCTAGGTAGTTAACAACACATATTAATTTAAAATTTAATTTTTTAATGATATAAAAAAAATTACAAGTCAGGATGACCACTGACCACCCTGAATGACAATTAGAGCCGCCCTTTGATTGACGAAATGACCAGGTTAGCTTGAGCAAGTACAAACTTTTGTAGTTGAAGTCAAAGTTTGAATACTATATATCAATTTTGATAAACTTCCAATAAAAAGAAGAGAGACACGGAACCAAATGACAGGAAAATGATTGTGTCCATTGATATTGCAAACAAATATGAGACTACAGGCCAATAACGTTAAAATAAATTTGTGTTTGTATAGGTTATCGTGGAGCAAGAAACTTGTCTTCAAATTCTTCTTACACAAAAATAAACTTGTCCTCGAATTTTTTTTACACAAAAACGAAACTTTCAAAAGCCATTTTGCTCAAGTGAAAATTAAATTGATTTTCAACATATTTTAATATGAGACTAGTTAAAATTACCTATTAGCTAATTTAACATTTTTTTTTTTTGCATAATTCCATAGTAGGGATGAGGGATTAAGGGTGGAACTACACTAGAGGGTGGGGGGACCAAAATTTGAAAAATGTCACTTTTACTTAAGATTATTAATGAATTTTTTTAATTTTGTGCTCCCCCTCTAAATTATGATCTTCCTTCCTTTCAAAAATAAGTGCTACATATTTTAAATTCTAATATTCAAGAGGATTGTTTTTAAAGAAACAAAAATTATCTCATAAATGAGAATAGAAATATTAAGTATACTAGTCGCTAACCCGTGCGATGCACGGGATAGTTAATCTTGGAACACACTTGTAGTTTTTGATACTATCTCAATCCCTCAACAATCTTTACCCTTCTAGCTAAATATATATATATATATATATATATATATATATATATATTTATATATTTCTTATCCTCAAACCAAACCTATTTAGCGCATCTTCTTTTTATTTGCTTCAAAATAAAGCATAACATTAATCTACCATGTGCTTCTACCAGTTTTGCAATAATAATTCCCCATGTATAATCATTCCCATCCAAAATATTAGCACACAAAACAAAGCTCCCCAATCAAAGCATTGAAACGTAAGAACATATGGAAAATGCTAAAGGTACTACCAATTTTACAACAAAAAGCTTACGCAACTTACATCAATAAAAAAATAAAATAAAAAAATTTAAAGTGGGCGCATTTCATGAATTAGCCCATCCATTACAGTGATGACTCCAATTTTTCTAAAGCGCCTCATCTGATATGTTGGATTTATGAATGTAGTATGCAAACTATGAACATTTCCAATTAACAGGAAACCAAACAGGTTCAAGAGATACACCTAAAAAGGGAAACATTAAAAGAAAAAATTGTCAGCTCAAATTTTATTTGCTTTAGTCAAATGAGTTCCATAGCAGCAAATTGCTAGCATCATAACTCATTTAGTTCATAAATACAATAATAGAATACAAACAGAATAAATTGCTGGCATCATAACTCAACTAAATGGTATAATCACATAATACATCAATTTATGAACTTAAAATATGAGGCAAGAAAATCCATTGAGAAAAAAAAAGTACTCACATTTTATATAAGCCTATGCACCATAGAACTATGTTAACCTCAATATCAAATTACAATGGCTACAATACAACTTAAGAAATGAATGCAACATAAAGAAAAGAAACTAAATAAGAATTGAATAGGTAGATTCAAGATACCACCATATGCACTGAAACTTTTTTTCAAGAGAAAGCAAAAGCAATCACCTTTAAATCAATATCTACAAACATTATTTCATTATACTATTATACGAAGGACATAAGCAGTAAGCCTGAACCCAAAATATTCTTATATGCCTTTTTCTATATACCCATAATACAGTAATTCAGAATAAAGCTTATTTCAGCATCAAACTTAGCAAAGCACAATAAAATCAAGTTTATAGCATAATTTTAACAATTATAGCAGAAATATCAGCTATAAATCAAAATGGCAATCAAGAATATATATGTACATTTCAAAGTGGCAAGGATCAAAACATGTGCATATCTCTAATTTTAACATGATTATATGGATTAAACAAACACAGTAAGGATAAAATATATACACACACTCACATTGAATCATTAAAATCACTATTATTTCCATGGACGTAATTCACTCTACCATTAAACTAAAGCCCAGAGGATTTTTAATGAGCCTTATGGACTTATGGTTATCTACAGGAATTGGTAACCATCATCGAGGAAAAAAATAGTCTTCCAAACTTAAAGATTGTCACCATTCCCATCTCTTAAGAAAAAGGAAAAGAAAGGCATGATTGTGTTTCTTTTTCTCTATTTTAAAAACATCATTGAAAAATACCCAAAACCCATTAACCCAAATACTCTAAACAAAAAAGAAAACCAAATGTGACACAAATATCCTAAAGATAGCAAATTCTAACCAAATACCTTTATCAAAACAAAATCTAACCTAGAAATAAAAATCAAAGATTTAAAATCAATCCGACCAAAATACCCAAAACTAATCATATTTAATGCCATTTTTGAAAGACCATAAGTTCAAAATCAATCCAACCAAAATACCTGTTTTAGATGGTGTTTTTGGGAGCAAAAAATTATCTTGGTTTGGAATTTTGTTGCAGTGGAAGGCCAGACAAAGTCTTTTATAGATCATATGTAAATCGTGTTTGAAATGGTACTGAAACCTAAATCACCTGGATTAACTACATTTGAAATTACCTGAATTCTTTCTATCTTTCTCACGATGTCAAAAATCTTCTTAAGTACCTCTTTGTTAGATTTTTGATGCACTTACAAAGACAAAATGACATTGAGGAGTATTTAGTAATTCACCCAGTGAACGATTTTTAAAATTCAGATTTTTTTTTAATAAAAAGTTGAAATCTTACAAACATGAGAATGTACTTGGTGAATCTAGTGGACTTGCACAACATGACTAACCCTCCAAGATAGCAAGATATTATCACAAATTAAGATGCATTAAAATTTAAAACAACAATTCCATAACAAAAGAATAAAGGGTAGTTCAAATAGTTCATATTGTTAATCTCATGCCATAAAGGAAACAACAATTTCTGAAAAATTTATTGACTCAGTTCTTTTAACAAACAGGCAGAGCACATCATTAAACAAAAAATTGAAATAAATAGATATTGAGACTTGAAGCTCAAATATTTGACATACTAAAGTAGAAATGGAAATCCAATTCAGATGCAAAGTTTGCATTATTAGCCTCGTTGATCAAATATGACAAAACTCATCTCTAACATTACAGAGTGTGTGTGTATACTAACGAAATACAATTTAATAATAAAATTGACCTACTCATTGTGATATGTGAACAACATGGCCTTTATATCATAACCCAGGAAAAACTTTAACTTTAGAAAAATATATACTGAAAAAACTTGACAACAATGGTAGAAAAGAAACATGGGAAATGAAAATATAAAGAGGGGAATATATTTCAACAAAAAAATTAAAAACAGCATAAATGAAATGGCAAACAGAGCTTTATTTTTTGGTAACATGAATCTATGTTCTTCAGAACTAAATCAATCCATGAAGATCTCCAGAGATTTCTCTTTGGAGCCAAGACATACTCAAAACAAATTTAACCCAAATATCCAAAAGAAATACCAAATCTAACACAGATAACTGATATTAAAAAAAATTCTAACCCAAATTTCTTACTCAAACCGAATCTAAGCCAAAACCTGAATGCAATGCAATCCAATCCAATCCAATCAAAATACCCAGACCTAAATCATATCTAAACCCAAATTTAAAGAACCTAAACCAAAACACAATACAATTCCATTTCATTTGAGGTTTAAGATAGGCCACAACATATACATCTTAAATATCATATTTGTAAGCAGCTGAGATTATAGTATTCCTCAAATATAGTCATGCATACAATGTACAATTATGGCTATTTTGACATGTGAAGTGTGACCATCATGCAGGACCAATCATGAAAAAAAAATCATGTGATATATCTGGGTTAGTTATGGCTATTTTGACTTCCCAAATTGGATTTGTTGTTATTTATGAATATTGCTATTTTTTCTAAAGTTGTTTTTACCCTAAAAGGTAAAATTATATTGTATTTAGACACTACTATTTTAAGAGAATTCTGGAAATAGAATCTGGGCTCTGAATTTGGGAAGGAATATTGACAATAAATTAATAAAAGTACTTCAATTAACTGGGAAAAGAGCATGAACAGTTCAATGACAATTATGTTTAAAAGCAGAACTTTTAATCTATAATAAAAAATAAAATAAAAAAAAGAAGTAATGCTGGAGTCTTACTGTTAGAATAATGTTATCTATCATGCGTTAATAATTATAAATTGTTTAAACACTAAAATTTTATTGCTTGTAAATGTTGTTTAGATGATCATTTGAAAGTACTATGCACAAATATTCATCATAACAATAGCGTATCACTGACTCCAACCAAATGTACAACAACCAATTATGCATAATACAAAATACAAAACCAAGCAAAACCCATCATAAAAAACTGAAAAGCCTATCTGGATCAATCAAATTTTGATATCATTCCATCTGTGTTGGCAGAATTTGTGATATTGAATTGGAAGCTGGAGTTGTAACTGGTAAAGATGGTGCTCATGTCAGTGGAATTTTCATTCCTTCTCTCTTTGTTTTGGGATTGGAGAAGTTCAAAGCAAGTGAAAATTTGACGAACATAGATGCAAAATGGCAGTACAAATAACATATGAATCCAACAGCAACTACAATCAGAAATGAAGTCCTACTTGCTGTGAAAATCATTTATCCTCTGAATATTTAGACTCAAGACTTAGTTTGTTAGATAAACCCCTAAACCCTTTAATTTACAAAAGTAAAGCAAGCTGAAGAGTAAAAATTAAATTTAAAGCATAAGTTTGAGCAGTACATGTAGTTTTTGGATTTTATATAACAAATACTTCTGGTAATAAGCTATAATACTTCAAAATCCAAATAGAGCCATAGTATTACATATACAGTTTAGATTAAACTGAAATAAACCAATAATGATATTAAAAAAAAAAAAAAAATCCCACAGATGTGTATGTAATTAGGTGTAGAATTAGAACATGTCATAATCCCCAGTATTGTTAATCAAGTTAACCTGGTATAAATAAGAAGATTTGAGAACCAAGGTTCTTAATGCTCATGTTTTAAATACTACCAATCATATATGTTTGCTGTTTCAGGGCTTTCCCTGTCTTCCTGGTCACTTACTTAAGATTTCATAGTAAAAAGACTTAGAACTTGGAGATTCAGCTATTATGAAATCTGCCTCCTGGGGCAGGATGGTTAATGTGCTCTTGTCAGTTCTAGCTTTAAAACATTCAAGTTAAGTCTATAAAAATAAAACTCCAGAAGATACAACAATGCAATTGTTTATAGGTAAAGCACACATATAATCAACATGATCATTAAAATAGAGTAAAATTCAACCAACCTTCATGACACTTTTACAATTTTATTTGGATTGTGTGTCTCAACAGCATACCAATGCAATTATTAATTACTAAAAATTCAAAAAAAAAATTATTTATACATGATAAGTACCAATTCAAATTGAGTTTCATGAGTTCTTTAAATGTAAAGAGAAAACTACAATATTTAGAAATTAGATGTACATAGACAAATAGTTAACCCTATACTAAAAAAAAATTCAAAAATTTAGTACAGAGGCAAACGAATATCATACCTTTAACCTTGATTCGAATGGAGGAAAAGACTGAAGAGAAAGGCAATAAAAAAGCAGAAATTAATCAGGAATATTAAATCTAAATAAAAGTGAATGGAAGAACAAAAATTAAGAATGAAACCTGCTTTGTTGTTGCAAGGAACAACACAAAAATAAACATGAAGGTTTGAAAAAAAAAAAAAAAATAGGGGACTGAGTGGAGACAAAGAAGGCTGACGTTTTAGGTGCCCAAATAATTATTTAATCAAACATACGATTAAGCTAAGCTAAATCAGATGTGCTAAAAAACCTAGATAGCAAAATAAAGCAAAACTTGAAAGTAAAGCAAAACCTGTAGGATTGTTGTCAGATTTTGACAGTTGGGAGCCTCTTCAATACTATCTCCACTTTCTTACAAAACTTGTAGAATTTAATTTTCTATGAGTGTTTCCCTGACTTCAACAAAAATGAATAGAGAGAAAAAGGGATTAGGAATTGAAATCCCTAAATTGACAGAAAAACCTAATTAAAAACGAAATCCTTAAATTGACAGAAAAACCATTATGCGCCTAGGCTATCAAATCCTTATGGGGAGGAGTCAAAATCATGGGCAAACTAATAGCTTGAATTTTACTTGGCTTCTGGAATTTCATCTCAATTTATAAATCCTTCAGCAGTTCTTTTGACAGATTCAACTATACATATGTGTTTCTGCATTCATGTTCCAAGTAACATAATAATAGGAATTAAAACTATAGAACACTATATCTCTTGCCACATTGTATAAGCATCAAAACAAAAATTAATATCAATGATAAAGATTCAAAACCCTAATTAGGATCTCAAACTATAATCAAAATCAGTACTTTATTACATTTTAACCAAAAGTAGCAGCAAAGGTATTGAGTTGATCGAAACCCTAATTAGGATCAGGCAAATAAAGAAATTCAAATCAGGATCTCAAACTATAATCAAAATCAGTACTTTATTATATTTTAACAAAAAGTAGCAGCAAAGGTATTGAGTTAATCGAAACCCTAATTAGGATCAGGGAAATAAAGAAATTCAAATCTTGGTGATGTGAGAGATTGATGGTACCGCAGTGATGTGAGCGTTTTGGTGTCGTCGATGGTTAAGGCCTCAACGTTGAGTTCGGCAGCGACTTTGTCCTGCTGTAGCTGTGTCCTCCAAAGGCTCGTCGTCTTCTTCATCACCCAGCGTTTCATCTCCGTCTTTGGAACAGGGATTTCTTGTGGCGGTGGCGACGGCGGAGCAGCAGCTGCCGCCGTGGTGTTTTCTTGAGGCAGTGGCACTGTCGTGGTGGTGGTGGCAGTGGCGTTGTCAGCCATTATGTGAGAGAGAAAGAGAGAGATCGATAGAAAAACTTAAAGTTGCTTATCAATAGACGGAGACTATATATATATATATATATATATATTTATAAAAAGAATAAAACCATATTTAAAAATTAAAAAAAAAAAAAAAATTGCTGACGTGGAAAATTGTGGAGCTAGCAGAGGCTTCGATTTTATATATATATATATATATATATATATAGATTATACAAATGTGTGCTTTTTTATTTCTATTATAATTATAAAATAAAAGAGTTAAAAAGTCCCATATGATACATTCTTTTTGAGGGTTGTATAATCTTATATGAAAGAATAACCTCTAATTAAAAGTCATAATGTTAAAAAGTTATGTATAAGAAAAGAATACAAAATTAAGAAGTTCGAAAGAGATATTGAATAATAATCTTCATATGGTGTTAGTTTACTCATTTCTCATAAAACACTTTTAAAGTAAAGCCAAAAGTTCGTGCGTGTATTATTGATTAAAAGTTGTCTTCAAGAAAAATTCCTAGTTTTGTTTATGAGGAGATTTGAATCGTATATGTCTTCATTGGAAACACCAAAACCTTCATTTATATATATATATATATGGATGTCCTACCATGCCATGTTTGATGATTTTTATTTATTTATTTTATCTGAGATTTGAATCGAGTAGTCAGAATTGGATTGAACTAAGCTTAATGCACTAAAGTGGACACAAATGGACTAAAATAAACCTAGTTGGACAAAATGGACAAAAGTGGACAGATCAAGACCAAAGGGAAAAGCAGAATGAATAGAACCAAATGGACCAAATAGGACCAAAATTGACCGAAGTGTATAGAATGGACCAAATTTGACTGAATAGGACCAAAGTGGACTCAACAGAACCAAATTGGACCAAATAGGACTAAAGTGAGTAGAATGGACTGAATATGCCAATGTGGACCGAATAGGACCAAAGTGATATAACTACCTAGAACTAAAGTAGACCGAATAGGGATAAATTGGACTTAATAGGCTCAAAGTGGACATAATGGATTGGATAGGACTAAATTGGATTGAATAAGACCAATGTGGACCAAAGTGGACATAATTAGACATAATAGGACCGAATAGAACCAAAGTAGATTGAAGAGGACCATAGTGGACTAAATAGGACCATAGTGGACCAAATAGGACCAAATGGGACCGTAGTGGACATAATGAACTAAATTGGACCAATGTGAACCAAGTAGGACCAAAGTTAGGGTTGTCAATGCTCAACCCAACCCACGAATACAACACGAACCCGACATAGGTTTTTTCGGGTTAGGATTGGGCCTTAATACATGGGTTTGGGTCATAAATGAGTCGACCCAAAAGCGACACGATAAGAAACGTGTCATAAGCGGGTCAACTCGCGTAACCTGTAATAGACACGTTTGACACGCCAATTTATTTGTGTCAACCCAAAATGACTCACTTAACACAACCTATTTAATTTGTATAACAAATAAATATTTATTTTATTTTAGATTTGTCAAATACCTTTTATATCCAACATATATTTTAAATTTAAAAAGAAAAGTGAGTAATTACAAAAACTTACAAGGGATATAATTGGAAATTGAAACTTTACAAACCCTAGATCTCTAAACCCTAAAAACCTTAAATCTCTAGACCTTCTTATAAATATCCTTTTTTTTTTTTTTTTTTTTAATTTCTAAAGTACTACTCACTCTACTATCTTTTAGTTTCATGCCCAATTCTCAAACTCAAAGTCTCAAACCGGTTATTGCTCTCTCTATCTCTCTCTAATGTGTTTATTTTTTTTGCATAATGCTTTTGTTCTATAAACTTTGAACTCATGTGCCATTATTAATATATGAGATATGTTAATTGTTGATTAAGGTCACAGTTGTAGCTTTTGTCTTATGCCGTGTGTTTTTTTTTTTTTTTTTGGTGTTTGTATTAGTGTTGGACACTGTCTACATATCTTGCAAATGGGTTTATTGAGATAGTTTATAAACTAGATCTGATGGTATTGCTTTTAAAGATTACAAGAATGTGGGTTGAAAACTTGAAGTTTATGCTTTACTTTTGGGATGTAAAAAAAATTATTTCTAAATGAATATTATATTTAATATTATGCAGGTTGAAATAGATTGTGTTACAGTCGTGTAAATCCAACACGAATCGTTTATTAAGTGTGTCAAATGGGTTGGGTCAAGTCAACCCGCCTTATTAACAGGTCGGGTTAGGGTTGAAGGATTATGACACGATTATTAAATGGGTCGGGTTAGGGTTGAGCCATTTAGTCAAATACCCTCTATCTCAACACGACACGAACTCGACACGCTAACCCGAATTGACACTCTTAACCAAAGTGAACTGAATGGAGCGCATAAGACTGAAGTGGACTAAATAGAATCAATGTGGGCTGAAGTGGATAGAATGAAAATGGACTGAATAGGATAAAAGTGGACCAAAGTACATAAGAGAAATATAATAGAAACACGTTTGTGGTGGTAAAATTTGGTTTAAAATCAAACAAATAAAATAATGATGTTGTGAAGCCATCAAAGTGAGGTAGCAAATATAGATATAGAATATATATATATGTGTGTGTGTGTGATATTAAGTTTTATTTATTAATTCTTATTTAAACATGCAATTCATTCATCATTAATAAATATAAAAAAGGTGCACACAATTGTTATTGTAGTTGAATTTTTGGTTTAATTGCATGGTCTCTACGCATATTTGGCATGCAAAGATGGATGGTCTTCATGTACTTGGTAATGGTCTATTTCTTCTTCTATATGTCTCTCTGACGCTTCCACGGTGGTTTTCCATGACTTGAAAGTTGAAACTACAACTACAATGTTGTTTAATTTATCTATGAGGGTTCTTGCTTATATAGGTGTACAGGTTGAGTTTAGCCTAGTTCTTTTAATCATATATGATTTTTAAGAAAGTAAGTCAACTACACATCCTTTATTGTGAAGGAATTTGCATTGAAAATAAACATGCTTTGGAAGCAAGTCAAAGACTTTCACACCACTCTTAAGAAAAAAAAAAAAATCTAATGGGAGTCTAAATACAAGGTACGTATTGGGTATTAAAAGGAATTGTTGACATTTGATTAGTTTTTGCCAAATAAATAAGGAATTAAAAAAATAAAAATTATGTGTCAAATAAATAAAGAATTAAAAAAATAAAAATTATGTGAAAAATTGAGAGGCTACCAAAGCTTATGTGGCATATTATGAAAGAGTCCAAAAAAAGTCAAACGTTTTCAGCTATTATATATTAGTAGTTGTTAACATGTGTGATGCATTGGATAGTTAACCGTTGTTAGATATCTTCACTATTCAATATTTATAATATGAAACAAAGATATACATATTTTGAAAAAAATAAGCATATTGTGTTCTTATAAGATGAAACAAATGCACACTACTTATATTCTACCACGTTTAAACTTTTATGAAACATGGATCAACAAAATTCAATAACTTAATGACAAAAGAAAATTTTGTAAGTTCCACCAAGGCTTTTAGGGGGGAAAAAGAAGCAAATAAAGTAATACAAAAATAACATTCTATGACACAAAGCATCCATCCAACAAAACTAAAATGGCAAACGTGAGAATTAAAAAATAATGATAAAAATAAAATCATAATATATTTTTACAATTATTTTGAAAAGATATGGTCCCATCAAAATATATCTTAGCCGCAAAAGTTTTGCGAGACAAACTTAGAAATTAATATACAGCTATTGCACAAGCCAATAGAGCAAACATAGTTGATTGGTATGTTACAGAGGTGGGCAGGCTAGCAACGTCTTTCCTGAAGAAAAGACCTTGGTAAATAGGGAGGTTGATCAAAACTAGCAGACCACATAGAAGAATTTGTAATGCAAATTGTTCCCAAACCAAAGTTTCCACATCTGCAATCACCCTCTTCAATCCGCTGACAAAACAAATGGCATTTAGCAATGCAAGTGTTGCTAAAATGGTAAACATTGGAGAAGAAGTACCAAACTCCATGACCTCTTGCTCATATCTCTGTGACACATCATCATCAGCCACTTTTGATGTGATGACAAAGGCTGAATTTGTAAACCCCAGTCGTTTTAGGATATAGTCCAACAAGCCAAAGAAGTAGGAAGTTGTTCTTTTATACAACCACATCCTTTGATCATTCCACCAACCCTTGAATGTGCCCCCAAACCAAACAAATTCTCCTAGGCTGTATGCACGATGGACAATGATGACAAATACAAATGCTAAGACCCATGAGTTTGTAATCTGTCAGTGCAAGAGCAAGATGATTATATTCTTAGAAGATAATTTAACAACAATAATAGGCAATTTCGTCTTAAGAAATAGAAGTCTCTTACCTCTGGAAACAAGGATATACCTCTAAACAAGCATAAAGATGGCACAATAACATAGTATAATGTAGCTAAGCAATTTGCAGCCCATAGCAAATTCATACAGTAGGTAAGTTGAAGCTTTAGGGGAATCCTTTTATATCCAAGCACAAAGGGACAATGCCTAGAGGCAAATATATGAAAATCACCCTCAGACCATCTTTTGTGTTGTACAAGTGACTGTAGAAGAGTTGTGGGAGCAACTCCTAGGAAGCCCTTCCTTTCTGGATTGAAATATATGGATCTCCAACCTCGACACTGCATGACTATTCCTGTTAATACATCTTCCACTGTACAGTCATACTTCAAGCCCATCTACAAATAAGTGTATAGGAGGTTCAAATGAATTGTACACACATCATAAATAAGTATATAGGAGGTTCAAATGAATTGAACACACATAGAGACCTCTTTTCCCCATTGAGTGTTCTCTTCATAGCTACAACTTGCAAGGACTTTGCATGTCTCTTCTAGTACACTTGTACTATCCTCTACACTTATATTGCTCCATTTCTTCCAATCTGCCTTATATATCTTGCTATACTTTTGCCCAGAAAGAGTCTCTCTTCTATGGAAGCACCCAGTACCAATATAGCAAGGCCCGCCATTCCCATCAAATCCTGGCATCTCCAGCTTTGTTGCAATGTATACCACAGGTATAAATTTTGTTAAAATATCTTCTCGAGTCAAGGGTACACATTTTCAATTCAACATATTAAAATCACTATAAGTTTTTTTTTGCTTACCTCCATTAATACATTCAAGGAACTACCATAAACATCATTTTTTGTAAGGTTCTCGAAGGCTTGTGGAAACTGTATGAAGCCAACTTCATTCCCCTTTTCTTCATCCATAAAAAAGCATAAAGCATCTCTAACTGACATTGAATTGTTTGAGTACATGTCGCAATCCACATTAAGAATTATTGGACTGTTGCTTATCCTTGATGACACCCTTATCTAATAATTTTTTATTATAAAGAATGATTATGATTAAAATACTTACAAAATAATAACATATGGATTTTATGGCTATTGAGAGTTGAGACTACAAAAAATAAAACTAACTTGGTCAAGCATTTTATGATATATGGCTTACCAATGCATTCATGGCTCCTGCCTTAAAATGATGGTGGTATTGGGGTCTCTTTTCACGTGAAAAGTATACTAAAGTAGGCAAAGTTTGTCCTTGAATGTCCACAGCCTTAGACTCTCTCCCATCAATAAGTATCTATAAATTAGTTAATATTAATTAACTAAGCCATGAAATAAATATTTTTAAAAATATTCAAGTATATTCAATTCATGAAAAAAAAAAAACAAAAAAGAATATATAGTATGTACTTGAAGAATTGTTTGATGGTCACGTCGGCTTGCAACAAATATCCACTCTTTGAATCCCTTGTGTTCTTTGCTTATTTCTTCTGATATTCGACCTAGTTTTGTGGTGTTTTCAATCCGTTTCTTCATGTCTTTATATAACATCTACACACAACATGAAACATGATTTTATTCTTTAGTACACGCTTTTGAATTGAAAAACAAGGTAAAGAAGAAAATTTACAAGATATTTATCAACTTATTTTCAACCTAATCCCAAAATAGATACAAAATAAATATATAACTTTGCAAATGACACGTATCAAAACGATTTAAAATAAGTATGACAGTCTTCCTAGAAGTCTTTAGATGGGTTTATAATGGCGGGTTCTAAACTTCTAAGTGAAGGATAATATGAAAAGTTAAGTTGATAATTGACTGCATTTTTGGATGCTTTCATAAGTTTTGAGACAGATTTATAATTATAACATAGTATTATATATATAAGCAGGAATCTCATGAGTGCAAATATAAGGTTCTATCACAGAACATATTTTTTATTTATAATTCTCTCATTTGACATTCCATCTCATTTTTCTATTAGTTCTATGTATCAATCTTCTTTGAAAGGGATAGAGGTATTATTCATTTAGCTTTCTATCCAAGTAAAGATTTTTAATGAATTAATTCATTTAGTCTTTTACCTAAGCAAAGGTTTTAATAATTTTTATAAATTTTATATTTGTTCGTATTCAAAGGTAAATAATTTATTTCTTTAGTGTTAATATTTTAATAAATTTTTTGGACAACTACTTAGCAGGGATAGATATTGTGCACCATAAATGGTTGCCAAAGTGCAAATGCCATGTATGTGAACAAATGTTTTGACTGATAAATTACTTTCAAAATAAAAGGTGTCTAGCATGTGTTTTCTCAAGTTGCCGATTAATAATTTGTTCTACTCGTTTATTCGAAGGTACAATAGCCTCAGACTTTGTCATTTGGGGTGTTAATTGAATAGAAAATTGGATACTCTTCATTTAATCTTTCACATTAGCAAATTTTTTAATCATTTGCTAACTATATTTAGTTTTTTTTTTTTTTTTTCCTCTTATTCAGCAAAAAAAAAAAAAAAAAAAAAAAAAAAAATTGTTTTTATTTAATATTAATTTTTTGTTATGAGTTTTTTAGATACATTTGCATTCATTTATGTATTTTTTTTTGTAGGTGGTCCACTAAATTAATATAAAATAAATTTAATATATTTTCTTTTTCTCACAAAAAGTGGAGAGGGAGGATTTAGATTTGGTTTCTTCTTGGAAAAGTGTATGGTTATTATTTAAGTTTATATATAAAACAATTTATTTAAAATATGACACTCATGTTCAAGTTTAGTTGCTTTAGCGACGATTGAAACAACTGAATTATATGAATTATTGATAATTCATAGTTCTATTTTCTCTCCTCTCTTTTTTAATGACATATAGGATATAATTAATTATCAAATATAATATGCCGATCGAATAAGTATTAATTATACATGGGGATACCCATTTCTTCCTCAATATCAGTTATTAGCTAGCTATTAGATACGTAGAAAAATCATAATTCCTACCCACTTGTTTGTATATACAGTAACTTTGAGTTGTCTCAACCTGCACTTCCAATGTATAATAACTATTTGAGCGGCCACAACCATTTCCAAACCATGACTTATTATCGTAGAAGATAATAACAAACAATCAAACATCAAGAAGCCACGTAAAAGGTGAGCATTCATTAACAATTAGTTTTCCACTCAAACGTTTGGGGCAGGGATCATGTTTTCTCTGGAAAAAAAGCATCCTCATATTTATATTTGATTCGTATCCGGACAGAACAAGTTGCAAAGGCCAACAACAAAAAATCAATGCATAGTGACAACCGACTGGAGGATTTTGATGGTATTAATTAATTTTGGAGGGTCCCGTTGAATTATGTCGTATGCTCTCTTTTCTTGTTTATCTTCTAACTGGTGACACTGTTTTGGTAACTTTTTTTTCCAAAATGGACAGGGAGGGGCTATAGAAATAAATGAATTGAAAATGATCAGATTTTTTAAGACGGAAGAAAACATTTGTATGCATGTGTGTGGCTGTGCTTGTAAGACAAAACACGACAAAATTTGATTTTGACAAGTACCCCGCATAAATAGAAGTGTTAGACATATTATTTACAACAGTGGAAACTTTATATTGGGATCGTTGTAATACAAATGTTTAGTTAATATCAATATATAATCATCTAAAAGTTCTTTCATTGTAGATGTTGACCGTCAAGTTGGACCATGTAAATCTTTATATGTACCATCTTTTTTTTTTTTTTTTTTATTATTATTCAATCATTACACATAATCACACAATTTTTTTTTTTTTTTTTTTCAGTTATTCACTTTAATTCTCCTTGGTCATGTTACTCTAGCTAGCAAGGTCAATTAAATATATATAGTTGGAGGTGAACGAATTTAAACCGTAAATGTTTATGATAGAAATACCAAAAATGTATCTACTAGTTATGCTATAAAGTTTTTTTTTTTTTAGTAGACAGTATTTTAAATCAGGTTTATAATATACTATAGAACTAAAGTACAACTATAAAAAGGTTTAACCTTTATAGTTGTAGATTGGGGTTATAAATAGCAGACACTAGACACATACAATCAATGTGGGATAAAACATCTATATTTCCTTTTGTAAATATAATACTTATTAGAACACACACAAAAATAGTAATATTTAAGTACATAAATATATATGATCAAAGAAATAGTAAAATCTTGACCTGAAGTAACTAATTTTTTTTTTTTCATATGAATGACGAGGGTCTTGTACCATCAAACAATAAATGGTGTTTTGCAAATGAGGAGAGCATGATAGCGAGAGATGTACCTTGACAGTTGACCAATCCTTGGCCATGACAGGCTCCCCAAGTGGCTCAACAGCTGTGCGGAAATAAGCCTCCGGCGATCTTGGTTCTACTTTGAACTTCTTGCAAAACGGCAGCCAAATCTTTGAGAAACGCGAGGCCTCAAGCATAGCATAAAACGTCAACTCTGAACCACCATCGTCTGATAGATAAACGCTAAGCTTCTCAGGTGGATAGTCATAAGCCATGACTGATAGGACTGTGTTAATCACCATAACTGGTGGTTCTATCACAGGGTCTGCAGTGCAAACAAATATGTCTATGCCCGGCAAAGCCTTTTCGTATCTGTTTATTATATATACAATCACACTCAGCAAGAAAAGCATGTAATACACAAACGCATATATAGAAAAATCAAGTTTGCATGCAATATATATATATATATATATATATATATGTGTGTGCGCGCGTGCGCGCTAGCTAGCTTGGCATGTGAAACAGAAAAATATACCTGTGAGAGAGGCGATCTTTGAAAGTGTTACGATAGACAGGGTTCCATCGTACAACCGTAGTGACAAACCAATAAAAACAAAACCAAAGCTCTGAGAAAAACAATCCCATCCCTGCCCATCTTCCGGGTTCTTCTTTCGCTGGTATGTGGCTCAGTCTATATACAAAGATGAAGCATATACCCACGAAAATTAAAAGTGAATAGAATTGGAAAAGGATTCGTCCCTTCGCTAACTTTGTTGTAAAAAGAGGAAGATTTTCATCTTTCGCCATCTCTCACTCTTTCTCCTTTGGTGCTTTACACTGCACGTATATAGTACTGCCAAAAGTTAAAAAAGAAAAAGGAGGGGGAAAAAGGCGTGTATAATAGGAGCCAAGTAGAAGAGTAGATAAGACCCAATTAGCTTAAAAAAAAAGTAGATAAGATTCATGGGAGTAGGATTGACTGACCAAAGGGTAATTGTTAATGCACAACTTAGTGCGAGTTTGGAATGCACAGAAAACAAGTGTTCCTGCGATTTGCTGAAAAATAGTGAGTTTTGTATATTATTTATGGACTCGCAAGTATTTTTTTTAGCAAAAAAAATTTTTAAATTAAGTCTCACGGCACTATTCACACAATTAAAAATTATTTTACTATAGTGTTTTTAGTAATAAGCGGTATCCAAATAGAGCTTTATTATTACACACCGTACACGCAAATAACCAGGTCAGCTAGAGCAAGTAAAAATTTGTGAAAAGGTTAAAATGAGAGGAGTTAGAGCTGGTTGAAGTCAAAGTTGGATATTTTCAATTTTGATAAACTAACAAAACAAAGAGAGAGAGAGAGAGAGAGAGAGAGAGAGAGAGAGAGAGAGAGAGAGAGAGATTCAAATGATAGGAAAATGATGGTGCCTACGATATTGCAAACAAATATCAGGTTATTGTACAAGGTTCAACCAATCACGTTAAAATAAATTTGTGTTTGTGTCAGTTATCGTGGAATAAGAAACTTGCGTTCAAATTTTAATTGCACAAAAACGAAACTCTCAAAAGACATTTGGCTTGGGTAAAAAGTAGCTATTCAATAGCAGTGTTTAAGTATAGTATTCAGAATGATGTGAAATTTGTTGTTTACAAAATATATTGAAAACACGTGTTTAAAGTACTTATAATGCAAAAAAAATATGTTTAGTACCATATTTCAAAAAACATATTGTGTGTTTGATATGTGTATGTGTTTTTTTTTTTTTTTTTTTTTTTTTTTTTTTTTTTTTAAGTAATGACTTGTACAATAAAAGTATACTATTTTGTTTAAGGAGAAAGAAAAAGAAAGGAAATAAATAAATAAATAAAAGAGGTTGAAGTGTTTCTGAGAGAGTTTCAATTATGTTTGGTCTTGTCAAGTGGGTCTCAAAAAACTGATATGTATTAGTTTTTAAAATACATGTTTTAAATACTATAATTTGAGAATTTCAACTCAAAATACTCTTAACAAATCATTCTTACCATACACTTCTAAAAAAAACACTAAAAACTGTTGTTTGAAATCTACTAGCAAATAGGCCATATTTCACTTAAACTTTGCTCGAGTTTAGAGCTGAGCGAAAAAAAATTTGAGGTTTAAAAAATTTGTAAGATTATGTAGAATAAATGTGCTTTGAGTGAGGGATGACTATTATAATGACTAATAACAGTTTTAACAATATTTTGAAGGTTGTGATTCATCAATTGTATATTGGTGTCTCTTCATTGACTATTTATATAAACATATTTGGTTTTTTATTTTATAATATACACATATACAAGGAAATTAGGTAGCAGGAGTGTCAGCAAGGTTCCCGTCATCTTTCTGAGACTCAGGATTTTCGACATGTACAAACACAGTTGAAAGGTTGGAAGTAGGAGTATGAGGAGGATTGGCAGTAGGTTATGCGAGAACAACAACGCCGTCATCCTTGGGAGGAGGATTGGACTCAGGGGACCCGTCACCTTCATCATCCATCGTAATTTCAGATAGGTCCAGCTCTGAGAAAACTGACGCAACTTGTTTAAGGCAATCATCAAACCCAATGCCATAATAGTCGGCATAAGAGTTAATAAATGATTGCGACGCCTTAAATTCTTGGACAGCGTCATTTCCAGCCGTCTCCACCTTTTCGCGCAAAGCCGTCACCTCTTGCTGCAGCTTCTCCTTCTGACGATCAGCCTCCTCTAACTTCCCCCTTACCTCCTTCAGCTCATTATTTAAAGTACGGACGGCCTCCTTATATTGCCCCTGCTCATTCGTTAAATTTGCATTATGCTTCCTAACCCGGCTGACGACCCCCTCCTTGGCAACACAACGATCCTGAAGGGCCTTAACACGCACCAAGGCCTAAAAATGATACAAGCGTCAATCAAATGAATCAAAAAATGAAACCAACTTAACCTGAGGGAGCGAGTATACCCTAGCAAGATCGAAAAGAGCTGATGCCCCTAAGTCCTCCGTCTTTAACAAATCGCAAGGCCCTATATCCGCCAGCTTTATGATGGACCCCACTTCCTCGACGGCATAGTCCTTATGGGTCAAAAGGTAACGAGGGCCCTCGATGATGGAACCAGAGGAAGTCATTACCCCCTTGCCCGTACCATGGCTTGGCTTAAGGGGTGACTTCCTCTTCGGAGACACGTCCTCAAGAGTGACGGCAGGTTTTTTGGATGGACGATCGTCCTTCCCGTCGAGTTTCCTTTTCGAAACCTTAGAGACAGTCTTAGGGGCTAACGAGGTTCCCCTCTCTGTCTCCTTCACCTTATTTTCCTCTTTTTTGTGGGCTGCAGTAGTCCTCACCCTTTGTTTGGCAGATTCCATCTCAACACAAAATAACTAACAATTATTACAACAGACGAGATGAGTAAACTGACGGAGGCAATAAAGAGTTTACTCATGTCAACAAGAAAAATCGTCCAGTCTACGAGCTTCAGCCATCGGCTCTAGACCCCCGCAATACAAGTGAATAGTGTCAAGGGTAATCAAGTCCCTACACTTTCGTTGCTCCAAAGGGTTTCAAAAACCCGACGGATGAACACCTCCTGCTCAGCAGTTATATGTGGACGGCTACAGGTTGAAGAGACAAAATGAAGACATTAAAACACTAAATGGAGTAATAAAAGGTTAAAAGCTGACGGTAAAACAAAATCTGTCAGTATCAAAACCTGAGGCTTTAAATAATGCCTAGGTGTTATCAAAACCACGAGGCATGGTAACCCACACTTCTGGGCGGTGTATCCAGTTAGACCCCTCAAGGAAAAAATATCTACTTTTCCAACTCCTGTTGGAATCTGGCATATCAGATACAAGTCTTAAGTCCTTCTCCCTGACGAAAAAATGATAAGTTCCTTTGGACGAAACAATTTGATGGGGTTTGTAGTAGTAGAAGAACTCATCTAGGGAAAGCTGACGGTTCCCACCGCTCAGACAACCCTATAAAACCTCAGCTCCAATAAAAGTCCTCCAAGCATTGAGGGAAATCTGGCTGACGAATAGCCCCATAAAGTCAACAAGCTGACGGTGCAAAGCCGTCAATGGCAGCCTTAATCCGGTAGCAAGCACGGCGTCATACATGCCGACGTCTGCAGTCCTCCCTGTATAGCACTTTTCCTTTTTTCTAGGGAGACGGATTGAGATGTGGTCTGGGATGTGGAAACGGGCACATAATTCTTTAAAAACCTTTTCACTCATTTTAGGCAAAAATTTGTTGATGGCCCAATCCTCGGGAAGGATGAAGGGACGGTTTCCTCCAAGACTTACTAAAGCCTCTTCATAGGATTCCTCGTCACCTTCATCCTCATCACCGTCACTCTCTCCCTCCCCTTCATCCTCACCTACTATTTTCTCCTCAACTCCCTCAACGTCACCTTCAACATCATCGCCTGGAGACTGGGCTGACGTTTCTCTTTCTGACGACCCAGAAAAGCCGTCGGACTCTTGACCTGAGCCAAAAACTTCGTCGTAGCCTGCTCCATCGCAAACTAATGACTATTCACTCGACACGTCACTTGACATCTGACTACCTACAAGTGACGGATCCATTCTAAGTACCTAAATTGACGTCCTCACTAAGAAATTGTTCAGCTAGAGCAAAAATGCGAAGAAAGAAGGAAAAAGAACTTACAGGTGAATAAGCCTTGGAGGAAAGAACGGCCTAAAAAGTGACGGCGTTATCAATAAGTGACGGATCAGCAAAAACGAAGGCGACGAGCTCTCTCTCTCTTGAAATATCAGCAAGGTTGAAATAGAGGAATGAGGAGAAGGATGCGCGTTATATATAGGAGGAGAAAAGTGCGGAAGACGAAGAGATACCTTCGTCCAGAAATGAAGCCAATGAGAGCGCGCCATGTGTCCAAGCATTAAATGGCTGGCGGCTCGTGGAATTACTCATAAATGATTTTCCCGCTCCTCTGAACCAAAAAGATAGTTAACCGAAAAGAACTTAACTCCACAACTCGTCAGTTTAGCACGACGAGGATGTAGAGTAAGGGGCAGTTGATAAGGATAAAAAAATAGTACTTATTCATATAAGGCATAAAGCTGACGGGTACAGTTACAACCGTCAGCTTCCTCTTGGAGGAGTCAACGAATGATGTTCTAGATTGGGGCGATGAGGGGAGTCCGCAAGGCACACCTAAAGGCTGACGACATCAACAAACTGACACCAGTAAGGCTGAAGGAAATAAGATAAGCTGACGACCCTGATGCAAGTTTACTTGGTACCCACGATTGCATATATAAGGAAATGTCTTGCCCTTCATGTTTGATGCTACTCAAAGGATCCCTATAAGGAAAGGATCCCGCCAAATATGCCCAAGAAGACTCCTATAAGGAAAACGATAGGCCACAAACTGAATGACCCCTTGTGATAGAAATTAATTAATTAATTAGCCAAGTTATTAATTAATCAATTTATCATGCAAACGCGTGGTAGTACAAACAAATCACCAATAAACTAATAATGCAGCGGAAAATAAATAACACGGTTATTTGTTTACGAATGGGGAAAACCTAACGGTAAAAACCCCACCGGGTGATTTTCAGGTCACCACTTCGAAACTTCACTATTATCACAACAAGCGGTTACAAGTAAAGGAATCCAAGTACCTTACCAACTTACAGTTGAACCCTTACCCCAATACTCAATTAGACTTGTTCTGTAGTGACAGTTCCCCTTTCAGATGCACGACTCCCAGTATGTGACTAACCAATTGCGCAGATCCCAGTACGTGACTTCAATCACCAACTAAGAAGGTTGTTGGTTGCAAAATTCTTCAGTTCATCCACACGATAAAGATCAAGAAGGTGCTTGGTCACAAAACCCTACGGTGCACATACACAGCAACTTCTTCAAGAGAAAGAGATGAACTAGGGCAAGAACTTTGTCTTTGGTCACAATTTGCTTGAACAGAGTTTTCTCAAAGCTTGTGCAACTTTTGAACACTTTGACGACCCTTAAACTGATTCTTTTATATGTCTAGGGTTAAGAGAAAAGAAAGCCCAAAGACACATTCACGGATCCCAAGAAAATCATATTGGAATTCTGAAAATCTTAAATCTCGACAGATAGCAGGTGTCGAGCACACCGAATGAAGAACAACTTCCTTAAACTCGATAGATGCAGCTGTCGAGCCAGCTGTCGAGCTTTAATGATTTTGTACTATGAACTTGTTTTCTTGAACAGACTTGAAAGCTTCAATACTTGATCTCGAAACAAGATTTCTTGAATTATTTAAAGACATCCTAAATCAACTCAAATACAAATAAAGTGAGTTTTGTCAAAGGATAAGCCAATTACATAAAATCATGTCATATGTTCTTAACATGTGAAACACATATGTCCTAACAGAAAAGACTTCCACACCAAGGAGGAGATGTCAATCATCTACTACTATAAAAGCCCTAATACCCTCACTAGCCAAGGTACGCATAATTCACCCCTCTCTTGCACTCTAGAGTTGTAAGAAGTTCTAACTTGACCTTTAGAGGGTACTTGGCCTGCATCACACCGGTGCTCTTTGCAAGGTCTTCTCTTTTTTGTTGTGCAGGTTCTATTTTGAGTGCGTAAGTACCTGTGGCTCACTGGAGACTTTTTTAGCATCATCATACATTCTAAACTTTTTGTGCATGATCGGACTTGAGATTATCCTTTTATTCAAGGAAAGTTTGAGTTGTGTGTTCTACATCAACTGAACTTGAATACCCGAATTTCAAAAGAGGGCTTAACCTTCACCGGTGTCTAGAAAAAAGGATGACGGACTACGTGGAATATGTTTGTTTTAGCTAAGAAATATGTGAAAGACTAGAAAATAGGTTGGACTGAATGGTTAGGGTTACCTTTTAAAATCTATTTTAAATTTTTTTTAAAGAAAAAAACATGTGGATAATATTGATTGATGGAACATATAATGACGTGAATCCTATGGAGTATGCACGCGCGCACAAACACACATATATAGATATTTGTAGGGTCACGTTTTTCAGGCCAAACCCAAGATGCATGGGACCTTAGAACAGTGAGCCTTGTACAATGAATTTATAGAGAGCGAGCCAAAGAACTAGACTTTAGTATATGGACAACGGTTATCACGGTGTTCTTCATGATCGAGCTGGGGTGGACTGAGTTTTTCAGAAAGGATTGGTCCTCGACATGAAATGAGGAGCTTTGCCTGGTGCCTCTGGTTTGTTGTTGGGGGGGTCCCCGCCCCTTTTGTTTCCCTCCACTCCTTTTTATAGTAGTTTCCTTCCTTATGGGTGGGGTTCCTAGGGTAAGTACTTGTCCCATCAGCCCTTCCCTCCAGTTGTTAGAAGTAGTTGTAAAGGTAGAAAGGTATGGCTATGTCAGGCATAAGGCACTAAACGTAATGATGGCAGCCTTTCCCTTAGACATTTCCCTTTTTTCTGTTGTCCTTTTCTACTTTTAGTACTTGTCCTGTTCCGTGGGATGATCTGGAGTGTCATTGCCAATAGCAGGTTGCCTCCTTTATCCTCGGCTATATCTATGCCGAGGAGGATTCTCCCTATGGTCGAGGAGGGGTTTTTCCTTGGGCTGGACCCTTGGCCCAATGTAGACATTGATATGGGCCTCCAGGTCTTTTATCCCCCACAATATTTATTTATGGGAAATGCTAATGAGTGCCCTTAGGTCACTGGTTAAGAATCTAATTAAAGAAAGTTTTTATGGGAAAAGAAAAAAAAAATAAAACAATTAATGTTTTGACAGCTTTTTTCATTTCCCATAAAAGTGATATCAAAATTTTCCTAAAATAGATTCTTAACCAGTGCCCTTAAGGCACTCGTTAGCATGACCCTTTATTTATTTATATATATGATTTTATAAATTCAATAGTTGCAACGGGTAGCAATGAAGTTAATAATGTCTCTATATATAACCAGGGGTGGCTCTAGATTAAAGTCAGGGTAGTCACAGTCATAGACTCACACAATACCACCCTAACCTAGAAAAAAATTATTATTATATATAATATTTAAAAAAAAGATGAAATCCACATTTTCGTTCTTACATTTCCACACGATTCCACTTTGGTTCCTAAATTTTATTTCCACCGCTTTTAGTCCCTATCTTGAAAAACGTGTCTCGTTTTTGTCCCTACTGCTACATTAGAGACGGAAAATACACACGTGGCAATCAGAGTGCACTATTTGCAGACTAAAAGCTGACATGGCCATTAAAATAATAATAAAAAATGTTATTTGGCATTAAAAAATGCCACGTCAACATCTAAATTAAAAAAATTAATTTATTAATTTTAACTAAATAAAAAATTAAAAACATAATTAAAAACCAAAAATCACATGAATTGAATCTAAGTGTGTCTTGAACAAAAACATAAACCCAGATCCAAGATCACAAACCCAGAAATTTAAAAAAAAAAAAAAAAAAAAGCAATAAATCAAATCCCAGCCAAATCAACAACAAAACATCTAAATCATTGAACATTGACAACAAAACAACATAGCACCAATCAGACCACAGATCATCAACAAACCTTAGAGAAAACCCAATCATAAACCCAAAATCCATAAATTACATCATCAAACCACAGATCCTCAACAAACCCCAAAGAAAACTCGGATCCTCTATGCTTCTCTTTCAGATCTGGACTGATAGACCACCCGATCACTACCAATTGGCCATGGGGTTAAAGAGAGAGAAAAAGATGATGAGTTAGAGAGAGAATGAACTAGACATCAAGAGATTGAACTAAGAAGATGAAAGATCTGGGTTTTAATCACAGAGCGAGATCTTGGTGCAAAGCTCTTCGGGACTAAGATTTTAAGTGCAATCCACATTAGCAAACTCTTTGAGAAGGTTCAGCCCAGCCTTGCCAAGCTTCTCCTCCACCAAAATTGTCGACTTCGCGTCCAAAGAGCCAGAAGCTTTAACGATCACCACCAAGGGCTTCGAGAATCGCTAGCTAGGACAGAAAGCTACGGTGAAAGCCGAGCTAAGTGACAGTCTGGAAGACAGTGACAACGATGGCGTTTTGAGAAATGGAGTTTTTCAGAGCTAGTGTGGTATTTATTTATGTATGGTGTCACTAGGGTTTGGTTGGTAGAGATTTGAAGGAGGAAAAAAAAAAGTCAAACTGGCAAAGAAACGAAACTCATGTGCACCTACACGTGGGCATTTTTGGCTTCTCTATACACAGAGTTTTCCTCTCAGTTTTCTCCTCATTTTGGGGGGAAGACATTTTGGTGAGCTTGGGAGAAAACACCTAGCCCCCACCACTTTTTTTTTGTTGTTTCTCCTCCATCCCTCCCAATCAAACACCCACTAAAAATATTCTATCCACTTTTCTCTCATCAATTTTTCATTTTCCCTAAAATCCCTCCAAACAAACACACCCTAAAGCTAGCAAGACTTCCAACTCTAGCCAAATTCAGCATTTAGTTCTCCGTGTTGAATTTTTAATGCCACATATATTTTTTTTTAATAAATTCAAATTTAGAATATGCACTCCCAATCTAAACTAGTTATGTTTCATTCATAAGTGTATAAAAATGGACTGCATTGCTACAATGATGTAGTTCAACAAAAGCGTAACAACAATAAATATCAACTTTCAACTTCTAAATATTAATAAATTTGAGTAATGAAGCCAAAAAAAAAAAAGGAGAAGAAGAATGAAGATAAAAATCAAATCCTGATAAATTCTTTTGACAAGATATGGTTCCAACAGAGTATATCTTAGCCAGAAGAAGTTTTGTGAGGCACAAACATAGAAATTAATATAGGGCTATTGCACAAGCCAATAGAGCAAAGATAGTTGATTGGTATGAAACTGAGGTGGGCAGGCTAGCAACGTCTTTCCTGAAGAAAAGTCCTTTGTAAACAGGAAGGTTGATAAAAACTAACAGACCACATAGAAGTATCTGTAATGTAAATTGCTCTCGAACCATAGTTTCCAAATTGGCGATCATCCTCTTCAGTCCTCCGAAGAAACAAAAGGCATTTAGCAATGCAAGTGTTGCTAAAATGGTAAACATTGGAGACGAAGTACCGAACTCCATGACCTCTTGGTCATATCTCTATGACACATCATCATCAGCCACCTTTGTTGTGATAACAAAGGTCGACTTTGTAAACCCCAGTTGTTTTAGGATATAGTCCAACAAGCCAAAGAAGTAGGAAGTTGTTCTTCTATATAGCCACATCCTTTGATCATTCCACCAACCCTTGAATGTGCCCCCAAACCAAATACATTCTCCAAGGCTGTATGCACAGTGGAGAAAGAAGACAAATACAAATGCGAGAACCCATGGATTTGAAATCTGTTTGTGCAAGATGATTCTATTCTTAGAAGATAGTTTAGCAACAATAATACACAACTTCAATTTAAAAAATAAAAGTCTCTTACCTGTGGAAATAAGGATATGCCTTTAAGCAAGCATAGAGATGGCACAATAACATAGTACAATGTAGTCAAGCTGGTTGGAGCCCATAGAAGATAGATACAATACGAAAGTTGAAGTTTTAAGGGAATCTTTTTATATCCAAGCACAAAGGGACAATGCCTAGAGGCAAATATTTGAAAATCACCGTAAGACCATCTCCTGTGTTGTACAAGTGACTGTAGTAGTGTTGTGGGAGCAACTCCAAGAAAGCCTTTCCTTTCTGGATTGAAATATATGGATCTCCAACCTCGACATTGTATGGCTAATCCTGTTAATACATCTTCCAATGCACTGTCATACTTCACACCTATCTGCAAATAAATGTATAGGAGGTTCAAATGAATTGTACACACATCACAAATAAGAATATAAGAGGTTCAAATGAATTGAACACACAAAAACCTCTTTTCCCCACTGAGTGTTCTCTTCATAGTTACAACTTGCAAGGACTTTGCTTGTCTCTTCTAGTACCCTTGTACTCTCCTCTACACTTCTATTGCTCCATCTCTTCCAATCTTCCTTAAAATTCTTGTTGTACTTTTTCCCAGAAAGAGTCTCCCTTTTGTGGAAGCACCCAGTACCAATATAGCAAGGCCCGCCATTCCCATCAAATCCTGGCATCTCCATCTTTATTTCAATGTATACCATGGGCATAAATTTTGTTAAAATGTCTTCTCTAACACATTTTCAATTGAGCATATTGGAATTAGTCTAAGTAATTTTTTGATGCTTACCTGCATTGTTACATTTAAGGAGTTACTGTAAACATCATTTTTTGTTAGGTTCTCAAATGCTTGTGGAAACTGTACGAAACCAACTTCATTTCCCTTTTCTTCATCCATAAAAAAGCATAAAGCATCTCTCACTGACTTTGAATTGTTTGAATACATATCGCAATCCACGTTAAGAATTATTGGACTATTGCTTATCCTCGATGACACCCTTATCTAATATGTTTGATTATGAAAAATAATTATGAGTACAAAATACTGACAAACTTATAACATATGGATTTTATGGCTATCGAGTGTTGAGACTACAAAAAATAGAACTAGTTTGAAGAAGCATTTTGCATGTGGATATGATTTATGGCTTACCAATGCATTCATGGCTCCTGCCTTAAAATGGTGGTGGTATTGGGTTCTCTTTTCACGTGCCAAGTATACCAAAGCAGGCAAAGGTTGTCCTTGAATGTCCACAACCTCAGAATCTCTCCCATCAATAAGTATCTATAAATTAGTTATTATTAATTAACTAAGCCATGAAATAAATATTTTTAAAAATATTCAAGTATATTCAATTCATGAAAATATATATATATATATATATATATATATATATAGTATGTACTTGAAGAATTGTTTGATGGTCACGTTGGCTTGCAACAAATATCCACTCTTTGAATCCCTTGTGTTCTTTTCTTGTTTCTTCGGATATTTGACCAAGTTTTGTGGTGTTTTCAATCCGTGTCTTCATGTCTTCATATAACATCTACATACAACATGAAACATGATTTTATTCTTTAGCACACGCTTTTGAATTGAAAAACAAAGTAAAGAAGAAAATTTACTAGATATTTATCAACTTATTTTCAACCTAATCCCAAATAGATACAAAATAAATAGATAACTTTGCAAATGACACGTATCAAAACGATTTAAAATAAGTATGACAGTCTTTCTAGAAGTCTTTAGATGGGTTTATAATGGCGGGTTCTAAACTTCTAATTGAAGGATAATATGAAAAGTTAAGTTGATAATTGACTGCATTTTTGGATGCTTTCATAAGTTTTGAGACAGATTTATAATTATAACATAGTATTATATATATATATATATAAAAGCAGGAATCTCATGAGTGCAAATATAAGGTTCTATCACAGAACATATTTTTTATTTATAATTCTCTCATTTGACATTCCATCTCATTTTTCTATTAGTTCTATGTATCAATCTTCTTTGAAAGGGATAGAGGTATTATTCATTTAGTTTTCTATCCAAGTAAATATTTTTAATGAATTAATTCATTTAATCTTTTACCTAAGCAAAGGTTTTAATAATTTTTATAAATTTTATATTTGTTCGTATTCAAAGGTAAATAATTTATTTCTTTAGTGTTAATATTTTAATAAATTTTTTGGACAACTACTTAGCAGGGATAGATATTGTGCATCATAAATGGTTGCCAAAGTGCAAATGCCATGTTTGTGAACAAATGTTTTGACTGATAAATTACTTTCAAAATAAAAGGTGTCTAGCATGTGTTTTCTCAA
The DNA here is from genome assembly GCF_932294415.1 of Quercus robur. NCBI lineage: Eukaryota > Viridiplantae > Streptophyta > Magnoliopsida > Fagales > Fagaceae > Quercus > Quercus robur. Next base: position 69,738,899 of record NC_065538.1, on the reverse strand, counting down.
GTTGCCGACTAATAATTTGTTCTACTCGTTTATTCGAAGGTACAATAGCCTCAGACTTTGTCATTTGGGGTGTTAATTGAATAGAAAATTGGATACTCTTCATTTCATCTTTCACATTAGCAAATTTTTTAATCATTTGCTAACTATATTTAGTGTTTTTTTTTTTTTTTCCTCTTATTGAGCAAAAAAAAATATTGCTTTATTTAATATTAATTTTTTGTTATGAGTTTTTTAGATACATTTGCATTCATTTATGTATTTTTATTGTAGGTGGTCCACTAAATTAATATAAAATAAATTTAATATATTTTCTTTTTCTCACAAAAAGTGGAGAGGGAGGATTTAGATTTGGGTTCTTCTTGGAAAAGTGTATGGTTATTATTTAAGTTTATATCTAAAACAATTTATTTAAAATATGACACTCATGTTCAAGTCTAGTTGCTTTAGCGACGATTGAAACAATTGAATTATATGAATTATTGATAATTCATAGTTCTATTTTCTCTCCTCTCTTTTTTAATGACATATAGTATATAATTAATTATCAAATATAATATGCCGATCGAATAAGTATTAATTATACATGGGGATACCCATTTCTTCCTCAAGGTCAGTAACTAGCTAGCTATTAGATACGTAGAAAAATCATAATTCCTACCCACTTGTTTGTATATACAGTAACTTTGAGTTGCCTCAACCTGCACTTCCAATGTATAATAACTATTTGAGCAGCCACAACCATTTCCAAACCATGACTTATTATCGTAGAAGATAATAACAAACAATCAAACATCAAGAAGCCACGTAAAAGGTGAGCATTCATTAACAATTAGTTTTCCAGTCAAACGTTTGGGGCAGGGACCGTGTTTTCTCTGGAAAAAAAGCATCCTCATATTTATATTTGATTCGTATCCGGACAGAACAAGTTGCAAAGGCCAACAACAAAAAATCAATGCATAGTGACAACCGACTGGAGGATTTTGATGGTATTAATTAATTTTGGAGGGTACCGTTGAATTATGTCGTATGCTCTCTTTTCTTGTTTATCTTCTAACTGGTGACACTGTTTTGGTAACTTTCTTTTTCAAAAATGGACAGGGAGGGGCTGTAGAAATAAATAAATTGAAAATGATCAGATTTTTTAAGACGGAAGAAAACATTTGTATGTATGTGTGTGGCTGTGCTTGTAAGACAAAATTTGATTTTGACAAGTACCCCGCATAAGTAAGTGTTAGACATATTATTTACAAGTTACAACAGTGGAAACTTTATATTGGGATTATTGTAATACAAATATTTAGTTAATATCAATATATAATCATCTAAAAGTTTTTTCATTGTCAATGTTGACCGTCAGGCTGGACCATGTAAATCTTTATATGTACTCTCTCTTTCTTGTTTTTATTATTATTCAATCATTACACATAATTACACAAAAGTTTTTTTTTTTTTTTTACTACAGTTATTCACTTTAATTCTCCTTCGTCATGTTACTCTAGCTAGCATGGTCAATTAAATATATATAGTTAGAGGTGAACGAATTTAAACTGTAAATGTTTATGATAGAAATACCAAAAATGTATCGACTAGTTATGCTATAAAGTTTTTTTTTTTTCTTTTGAGTAAACAGTATTTTAAACTAGGTTTATAATACACTATAGAACTAAAGTACAACTATAAAAAGGTTTAACCTTTGTAGTTGTAGATTGGAATTATAAATAGCAAATACTAAACATATGTAGGATAAAACATCTATATTTCTTTTTGTAAACATAATACTTATTAGAACACACACAAAAATAATAATATTTAAGTACATAAATATATATGATCAAAGAAATAGTAAAATCTTGACCTGAAGTAACTATTTTTTTTTTTTTTTTTTTTCCATATGAAATGACGAGGGTCTTGTACCATCAAACAATAAATGGTGTTTTGCAAATGAGGAGAGCATGATAGCGAGAGATGTACCTTGACAGTTGACCAATCCTTGGCCATGACAGGCTCCCCAAGTGGCTCAACAGCTGTGCGGAAATAAGCCTCCGGCGATCTTGGTTCTACTTTGAACTTCTTGCAAAACGGCAGCCAAATCTTTGAGAAACGCGAGGCCTCAAGCATAGCATAAAACGTCAACTCTGAACCACCATCGTCTGATAGATAAACGCTAAGCTTCTCAGGTGGATAGTCATAAGCCATGACTGATAGGACTGTGTTAATCACCATAACTGGTGGTTCTATCACAGGGTCTGCAGTGCAAACAAATATGTCTATGCCCGGCAAAGCCTTTTCGTATCTGTTTATTATATATACAATCACACTCAGCAAGAAAAGCATGTAATACACAAACGCATATATAGAAAAATCAAGTTTGCATGCAATAAATAAATAAATAAATAAATAAATAAATATATATATATATATATATATATCTGTGTGTGTGCGCGCTAGCTAGCTTGGCATATGAAACAGAAAAATATACCTGTGAGAGAGGCGATCTTTGAAAGTGTTACGATAGACGGGGTTCCATCGTACAACCGTAGTGACAAACCAATAAAAACAAAACCAAAGCTCTGAGAAAAACAATCCCATCCATGTCCATCTTCCGGGTTCTTCTTTCGCTGGTATGTGGCTCAGTCTATATACAAAGATGAAGCATATACCCACGAAAATTAAAAGTGAATAGAATTGGAAAAGGATTCGTCCCTTCGCTAACTTTGTTGTAAAAAGAGGAAGATTTTCATCTTTTGCCATCTCTCACTCTTTCTCCTATGGTGCTTTACACTGCACGTATATAGTACTGCCAAAAGTTAAAAAAGAAAAAGGAGGGGAAAAAGGCGTGTATAATAGGAGCCAAGTAGAAGAGTAGATAAGACGCAATTAGCTTTTAAAAAAGGCAGATAAGACTCATGGGAGTAGGATTGATTGATCAAAGGGTAATCGTTAATGCACAACTTAGTGTGAGTTTGGAATGCACGGAAAACATATGTTCCTGGTTTTGCTGAAAAATAGTGAGTTTTGTGTATTGTTTATGAGACTCGCAAGTACTTTTTTTAACAAAAAACAACTTTAAAATTAGATCTCACGGCACTCTTCACACATTTAAAAATTATTTTACTATATTATTTTCATTTTTCAGTAATAAACGGTATCCAAACCGAACTTTATTATTACACACCATACACGCAAATAACCAAGTCAGCAAATGCAAGTAAAGATTTGTGAAAAGGTTTAAACGGGAGGAGCTAGAGCTGGTTGAAGTCAAAGTTGGATATTATCAATTTTGATAAACTAACAAAATAAGGAGAGAGAGAGAGAGAGAGAGAGAGAGAGAGAGAGAGATTCAAATGATAGGAAAATGATGGTGCCTGCGATACTGCAAACAAATATCAGGTTATTGTACAAGGTTCAACCCAATCATGTTAAAATAAATTTGAGTTTGTGTCGGTTATCGTGGAATAAGAAACTTGCATTCAAATTTTAATTGCACAAAAATGAAACTCTCAAAAGACATTTCGCTTGGGTAAAAGGTAGTTGTACAGTAGTAGTGTTTAAGTATAGTATTCAAAATGACGTGAATTTACAAAATATCGTGAAAACATGCGTTTAAAGTACTTATAATGCAATATATATATATATATATATATATGTTTAGTACTATGTTTCAAAAAACATATTGTGTGTTTGATATGTGTATTTTTTTTTTTTTAAGTAATGACTTGTACAATAAAGGTATATTATTTTGTTTAAGGAGAAAGAAAAAGAAAGGAAATAAATAAATAAATAAAAGAAGTTGAAGCGTTTCAAAGAGAGTTTCAATTATGTTTGGTCTTGTCAAGTGGGTCTCAAAAAACTGTTATGGATAAGTTCTTAAAATACATGTTTTAAATACCATAATTTGAGAATTTTAACTCAAAATACTCTTAATAAATCATTCTTACCTACACTTCTAAAAAAAACACTAAAAGCTGTTGTTTGAAATTTACTATCAAATAGGCCATATTTCACTTAAACTTTGCTCGAGTTTAGAGCTGAGCGAAAAAAAAAAAATTTGAGGTTTAAAAATTTTGTAAGATTATGTAGAATAAAGGTGCTTTGAGTGAGGGATGACTATTTTAATGTCTAATAACAGTTTTAACAATATTTTGAAGGTTGTGATTCATCAATTGTATATTGGTGTCTCTTCATTGACTATTTTTATATACTTATTTGGTTTTTTATTTTATAATATACACATATACAAGGAAATTCTGGAATTCTCAACAATTGATATTTGTAAAATTTAGGCTTATTGTCTCTTAGAAATAATTTTTTAGGAACCTTATAACAAACTATCTTTTGAGTTGGAGCAAATATTGTCTTAAAGATAGTTATTCAATGTGAGTTGGTAACACTATTGTAGAAAATGTGTATACTAAGCCGTACCAAAATCTCGATGACCTACTTACATATCCAAGGTCATGAAGATATTCTTAGTTAGTTTGCCTGATCCGTGCACGTCTCTTTGGGTAGACCTTGCATATGTGGAATGCTTAGGTCAATAGCTGCGGAAGACTCTCTTTTGGGGCGGGATGAGGGTTTGCATTATGCTCAAATATAAATTGGGCATGGCGACCCATTTGAGCATTATTGTGGACCCATAGATCATGGACCCTCCCGCTTATATACGCAACATCAATTTTATGTGAGACATGTTATTGATTTATCTATGTGGATGAAAAATTTTCATCCACACTTTTCTAACGTAGTTTTGACTAATTATGGCTAATTTCATAATAAAAGTTTATGGTGCTTTTTCTCTATAAAAATAATGTCTTCTCTGCCATTAGAGTATATTAGGAGATACTAGTCACTAAAGCTTGCAAGACTTCCAACTCTAGCTAGCCAAATTCAGCGTTTAGTTCTATTTGTTGATTTTTTAGTGCCACAAATTTGAGATATATATATATATATATTAATAAACTTGGATTTAGATTAAGTATTCTCTAAAAAAAAATACTGTTTTTATTTTTTTACCATTCTTAAGTAAATGGACCGAAGTGGACTAAAATGGACCAAAATGAACCAAAATGCATCGAAATGCTATGTTGATATGACTCAACTTGAACGCAGTAACAATAAATACTAGTTTTCAGTTTCTAGATACTAATAGATAGATTTGAGTAATGAAGCAAAAAAAAAAAAAAAAAGTACATAAAAAATCAAATTCTAATCAATTCCGATCCAATAATTATTTTGACAATATATGGTTCCATCAAATTAACTATATCTTAACCAACGGAAGTTTTACAAGGCACAAACATAGAAATTATAATAGGGTTATTGCACAAGCCAATAGAGCAAACATAGTTGATTTGATTGTTACAGAGGTGGGCAGGCTAGCAACGTCTTTCCTGAAGAAAAGACCTTGGTAAACTGGAAGGTTGATGAAAACTAGCAGACCACATAGAAGAATCTGCAATGCAAATCGTTCCCAAAACAAAATTTCCACATCTGCAATCACCCTCTTCAATGCACCAACGAAACAAAAGGCGTTTAGCAATGCAAGTGTTGCTAAAATGGTAAACATTGGAGAAGAAGTACCAAACTCCATGACCTCTTGCTTATATCTCTGTGACACATCATCATCAGCCACCTTTGTTGTGATGACAAAGGCCGACTTTGAAAACCCTAGTCGTTTTAGGATATAGTCCAACAAGCCAAAGAAGTAGGAAGTTGTTCTTTTATATAGCCACATCCTTTGATCATTCCACCAACCCTTGAATGTGCCCCCAAACCAAATAAATTCTCCAAGGCTGTAAGTACGGTGGAGAAAGATAACAAATACAAATGCTAGGACCCATGAGCTTGAAATCTGCTAGTGCAAGATCAATATATTCTTAGGAGATAATTTCGCAACAATAATATACAACTTCAATTCAAGAAATAAAAGTCTCTTACCTGTGGAAACAAGGATATGCCTCTAAACAAGCATAGAGATGGCACAGTAACATAGTACAACGTAGTCAAGCAGTTTGGAGCCCATAGCAAGTAGATACAGTATGAAAGTTGAAGTTTTAGAGGAATCTTTTTATATCCAAGCACAAAGGGACAATTCCTGGAGGCAAATATATGAAAATCACCTTCAGACCATCTTTTGTGTTGTACAAGTGACTGTAGTAGTGTTGTGGGAGCAACTCCTAGAAAGCTCTTCCTTTCTGGATTGAAATATATGGATCTCCAATCTCGACATTGCATGGCTAATCCCGTTAATAAATCTTCCACTGCACAGTCATACTTCAAACCCATCTGCAAATAAGTGTATATGAGGATCAAATGAATTGTACACATACACACACATCACAAATAAGCATATAAGTGGTTCAAATGAATTGAACACACACACACACGCACATACCTCTTTTCCCCACTGAGAGTTCTCTTCATAGCTAGAACTTGCAAGGACTTTGCATTTCTCTTCTAGTACACTTGTACTCTTCTCTACATTTCTATTGCTCGATCTCTTCCAATCTACCTTATAATTCTTGCTATACTTTTGCCCAGAAAGAGCCTCTCTTCTGTGGAAGCACCCAGTACCAATATAGCAAGATCCTCCATTCCCATCATATCCTGGCATCTCCATCTTTGTTTCAATGTACAGCACAATAGAAATTTTGTTAAAATCTTCTCTAGTCAAGGGTATGCATTTTCAATTCAACATATTGAAATCACTATAAGTTATTTTTGATGCTTACCTCCATTATTACATTCAAGGAACTGCTGTAAACATCATTTTTTGTTAGGTTCTCGAATGCTTGTGGAAATTGTACAAAGCCAACTTCATTTCCCTTTACTTCATCCATAAAAAAGCATGAAGCTTCTCTAACTGACTTTGAATTGTTTGAGTACATATCGCAATCCACGTTAAGAATTATTGGACTATTGCTTATCCTTGATGACACCCTTATCTATTTTTTTTTTTTTAATTAGGAAAAATGATTATGAGTATAACATTCTAACAAACTAAGAATTGGATTGGTAAAGCATTTTGCATGCAGATATGATGTATGGTTTACCATTGCATTCATGGCTCCTGCCTTAAAATGGTGATGGTATTGGGGTCTCTTTTCACGTGCCAAGTATACCAAGGTAGGTAAAGGTTGTCCTTGAATGTCGATAGCCTCAGAGTCTCTCCCATCAATAAGTATCTACAAATTATTTATTATTAATTAATTAACTAAACCATGCAATTGAATAAAATTTAAATACTATAGTATATTCAATTCATGAGACAAAGAGAATATAAAGTATGTACTTGAAGAATTGTTTGATGGTCACGTTGGCTTGCAACCAATATCCATTCATTGAATCCCTTGTGTTCTTTGCTTATCTCTTCAGATATTCGACCTAGTTTTGTGACGTTTTCAATCCGTTTCTTCATGTCTTCATATAACATCTACATAGAACATGAAATACGATTTTAGTTTTTAGCACACGTACATGAACTCAAAAATAAAGTAAAGAAGGAAATTTACAAGATGTTTGTCTATTGATTTTCAACCTAATCTCAAAATAGGTACAAAATAAATAGATGACTTTGCAAATGATCAAAAAGATACAAAATAAATATAACAATCTTCCTAGAAGCCTTTTGATGAGTTTATAATGATTTTATTTTTGGTTGCTTTCATATGTTTTTAGATGGATTAACAATCAAAGCATCGTAATTATATATATAAAAAAGTAATAATCTCATGAATGAAAACATAAGGTTCCATTATATGACGTATTTTTTTATAATTCTCTCATTTGACATTCCACCTCATTTTTTGATTAGTTCTATGTATCAATCTTCTTTGAAAGGGGTATAGGTATTATTCATTTAACCTTCCATCCAAGTAAAAGTTTTAATGAATTAATTAATTTTAACCTTTTTAACTAAGTAAATGTGTTAATTTTTATTATTTATTTGTATTCAAAGATAAATAATTTTATTTAATTAGTTTTTTATATTTTTAATTATAAAAAAATTCTAACAACTATTTAGCAATGTATATATGTGTGTGTGTGTGTGTAAACAAAGGTGTGGACTGAAAAAATATGTGATTATTATTTAAGATTTATATCAAAAAAAAATTATTTGGTATATAACACTCATGTTCAAATTTAGTTGTTTTAGCAACAATTGAAACAAAAACTAGCAAAAAACAAAAGCAAAATATATAAAATGTTGTGTAATTAATTTAATTAAAGTAATTAAATATTTGTGAATTCATTCAAAAACATGTTCATATATAAATGAATTATATTAAGCACGAAAATTCATGTTTCCTCTTTTTAATGACGTGATATAATTATCAAATATAATATAATGAAAACTTCTTAAAATATATATATATATATATAATATAATGAATAAGTATTATACATGAATTATATTTTATATGATGCAATGTACTCACATATTTCAAGAGGTATCCATTTTAGAATGGTGAAAGTATAAGTTTTACTTCTTCTTTTTCATGCCAAAGTACTATTTTTACTGATCTCATGAAAAAGGTAATGTATTACGTTCATAAATACCCATCGTTGAAAGAGATAGGCACATGGTCATGATACCCATTTCTTCCAAAAATAAATTCATAATTCCTACCCCTTCTTTGTGTTTATGGTAACTTTGAGTTGCCTCAACCTGCACTTCCAAAGTTCCAAGTATATTAATAATTTGAGCTGCCACAATTTCCAAACCATGACTTATTGTAGAAAATAATAACAAACAATCAATCATCAAGAAGCTACTGAGATGACCATTTTTTCCCATCTTGCCTTTACCTACTCCATTTCACTCCAACTTGCGAGAGTTTTTCTCGCCCTGCAAATTAAGGTGGTGGGCGGGGGATGAGTTTAGGCTTTTTAGCCCTGCCCCATCCCCGTTCCGGCTCACTCTACTAGTGTTAAAGACTTAATTTTTATTATTAAGTATTTAAATGCATGAATATTAAGGTTTTTTGTTTTATTTTGATATTATCTTGTTAAACACTTTGGATAATATTATTCAATTTATACTTAGAATTAGTTTGATTAAAATAATAATTTTAATTTTAATTTTAAGTATTTTTTATATTAATGAAACAAGTTTTATATTAAAAAAAATTATAATAGGTGTGCGGAAGGGGTGTGACAGATTAACACAATGTAAAATTTTGTATGCGAGGATGTGGAAGGCAATTTACCCCACCATACAGCACAAGTCAAAGACAAGATAAGATAAAATCATAAAAGGCAGAAATCCCATCATTCAACCCAGCCCTACTTAAAAGGTGAGCATTCGTTAAAAATTAATTATCTCCCATGAGTTTTCCATGCAAATGTTTGGGGTAGGTACCAATGGACCATATTTTCTCAGTCAAAGACAAGATAAGATAAAATCATAAAAGGCAGAAATCCCATCATTCAACCCAGCCCTACTTAAAAGGTGAGCATTCATTAAAAATTAATTATCTCCCATGAGTTTTCCATGCAAATGTTTGGGGTAGGTACCAATGGACCATATTTTCTCTGGACAAAGCATCCTGGTACTGTGGTATTTATATTTTGATTTGTTTCTGGACAGAGCAACAGAGGCCAACACCTAAAAGTTAATGCACAGTGACAACTGACCCGAATGATGTCCCATTGAATTTTGGAGGAGGGTCTCATTGAATGATACCGTATGCTCTTTTTTCTTTCTTACCTACTAACTGGTGAGTGGTGACACTGTTTTTTAACTTTTTTCCAAAATGGACCAAGAACATACAGAAAGAAAATTAAATGAAAATTATCAGATATTTGAACCCGAAGACAATTTTTGTATCTGTACCCTACAATGATGCTTTTCCCAATAGATGGGAGAGAGCACAATACTGATAAAATTAAAATTGAGTTAAAAAAAAAGAAAAAAAAAAAAAAAGAGACATACACCCGGGAGACCACAGTAACAAATCTCTTGACTTGTATTTGCAGCTTATTGCTCAAGCTGTATCCTTGCTTCTATACGCACGGTTTTTCACCAGTCTACTAGTAACTACAGGATTTTTTTTTTTTTTTTTTTTTTTTTTTTAAGTTGAGGTTGGATGAATTTAAATCATGATGGTCGGTTGAAAACATGAGATGACTGTCAGTTAGGTTATAAAGCTCTTCACAACTAGCAAAGTATATAAATATTTTATATGTTTATATTGTTAACATAAGAAGAGTGACAAATACCAAATTTGCAAAAACTAATAAATATTGTACACTTTTTATAAATATGTACAACATTTACTATTTTTTTTTGTTTGTACAATATAAATTTAGATGGTATTTTACCATGTAAAGAAGGATTTCTCATATATATATATATATATGATCTAAGAAATAGTAAAATGTTAATAACCTTAAAGTGAAGGGTTTTTTTTTTTTTTTTTTTTCAATTGAAATGATGAGGGTCGTCTAATTCCATCCAACAATGAATGGTGTTTTGCAAATGATGAGGAGAGCATGATAGCAAGAGATGTACCTTAACAGTTGACCACTCCTTGGCCATGACAGGCTCCCCAAGTGGCTCAACAGCTGTGCGGAAATAAGCCTCCGGCGATCTTGGTTCTACTTTGAACTTCTTGCAAAACGGCAGCCAGATCTTTGAGAAACGTGAGGCCTCTAGCATAGCATAAAACGTCAAATCTGAACCACCATCATCTGATAGATAAACGTTTAGCTTCTCGGGTGGATAGTCATAAGCCATGACTGATAGCACTGTGTTTATCACCATAACTGGTGGTTCTATCGCAGGGTCTGCTGTGCAAACAAATATGTCTATGCCCGGCAAAGCCTTTTCATATCTGTTTATTATATATACAACCACAGTCAGCAAGAAAAGCATGTAATAGACAAACGCATACATAGAAAATCAAGTTTGCATCCAATATATCTAAGCTAGCTAGCTAGGCTTGTGAAACAGAGAGATATACCTGTGAGAGAGGCGATCTTTGAAAGTGTTACGATAGATGGGGTTCCATCGGACAACCGTAGTGACAAACCAATAAAAACAAAACCAAAGCTCCGAGAAAAACAATCCCATCCATGCCCATCTTCCTGGTTCTCCTTTTGCTGGTATGTGGCTCAGTCTATATGCGAAGATGAAGCATGTTCCCACGAAAATTAAAAGTGAATAGAATTGGAAAAGGATTCGTCCCTTGGCTGACTTTGTTTCAAAAAGAGGAAGATTATCATCTTTTTCCATCTCTCTCACTCTTTCTAGCTCCTTTGTTGCTTTCAATGAGTTACACTGCATGTATATATATAGTACTACGAATAAGAGTTAAAAAGAAAAGGCAGAGAAAAGTATAATAGGAGCCAAGCAGAACAGTAGGTTTGATTGACGAAGTGACCAGGTTAGCTTGAGCAAGTACAAACTTTTGTGAGATAGCTAGCGCTAGTAGAAGTCAAAGTTGAGTACTATCAATTTTGATAAACTTTTAAAACAAGAAAGAGAGAGACAGAACCACATGGCAGGAAAATGATGGTGCCAATGATATTGCAAACAAATATGAGGCTATTGTACAAGGCTACAAGCCAATAACGTTGAAATAAATTTGAGTTTGTGCGGGTTATCGTGAAATAAGAAACTTGTGTTTGAATTCTACTTACACAAAAATGAAACTTTCAAAAGCCATTCCGCTAAAGTGAAAATCAATTCACTCTCAATTAACTTCGCTCGAGTGAAGAGTCGAGAGAAACAATTTAAGGTTTCAAAATTTTATAAAATTTCACAAAATAAATGTGCTTTAATTAAGCAAGTAATGACTATTTTAACTTCTTATAACAATTTTAACAATATTTTGAAGGTTGTAATTCTTCAATTGTATCTCTTCATTAGTGTCATTTCATTGACTTTATATAATTTTTTTCGGTTTTTTTCTGTATAATATACATATACAAGGAAATTCTGGAATTCTCTTAGAAATAATTTGTTAGAAATAATTCAGGATATCTTTCGAGTGTGAGCAAATATTGTCTTAAAGATAGTGATTTAGTGTGATATGTTTGTTGTTAACATTATTGTAGAAAATGAGTATACTATGCCTTACCAAATTAAATCTCGATAGCCTCCTTACATGTCCAAGGTCTAGAATATTTTAATCTAATTAGGGTACCATACTCTATATAAAGGTGGTATTACTTTTAGAAATTGAAACAAACACACTACTATGAGGAATAGCTTCCATATCCCCACTGTTATGAAAATGTAAAAGGGATGCTTGTTTTCCTTTTTCTCCTCCCTGTTAATACCCCTAGTGGCGATACTTCTTCCATGAAGGAAAGCCCTGTAGCACAAAAAATTAACCCTACTTACTAGCATATTTTGCTTCTTTTTTTCTTTTTCTTTTTTCAAGTTATTATTGTAGTTGTGCTCTAGTCATTCTTGCGTCAAAATTTGAAACTGTCGTGTTAACTGACCTTTGGTTTTTTTTTTTTTTTTTTTTTTTTTTTTTTAATATATAAGTTTAGTAGTGGGCTTTCATTAGATTGAGACTTTTGTAAAGTTGCTTATTTCTTTACCATTCAATCGAATTTTTTTTTTCTTCCTAATATTTTTTAATATATATATTTAGTAGTGGGCTTTCATTATGTTGAGACTTTGTAAAGTTGGTTACTCCTTTACCGTTCAATCGATTTTCTTTTTCTTCCTCTTTTTTGAAAAACAAACACACATACACACACAAGGAAAAGGGAAATGGGTTCTTTTTCTTCCTAACCATTTAGTTTTTCCAACATTTAGAGGTTTTTTTTATGAGTTCGAATTTGGTAAGAATGTGGTATGTAAAATCCATGTTTTACACCATCCAATAAAAAATTGTTACATCAGCTTTTTACTTAAAATTTAATACATCATACTACGTATACCTAATAACATTTTAATAAATTCACAATTGGGTTGGATTTTCAGATGGGTGTTAAAATTGATTGTGTGTGATTGTGTCTAAGCACTTTTTCTTCCTAACCATTTAGTTTTTCCAACATTTAGAGGTTTTTTTTATGAGTTCGAATTTGGTAAGAATGTGGTGTGTAAAATCCATATTTTACACCATCCAATAAAAAATTGTTACATCAACTTTTTACTTAAAATTTAATACATCATACTACGTATACCTAATAACATTTTAATAAATTCCCAATTGGGTTGGATTTTCAAACGGGTGTGAAAATTGATTATGTGTGATTGTGTTTATTCTTTCATACATAATATAATAATGTGGCATGTTAGGATTGAAATATGTAAAACTTAAGTTTTACAACACATCCTTATAGAATTTAATCTCTTTTCTTTTATATATATATATATATATTAGTTTTTTGGTTTAAAGTTAACAAATAACCTACCTTAGAATATAAAGTTATTTTAAATTGAAAAAAAAAAAAAAACATTTTCAAATCTCAACCGTTATTGAAAATCCATCATATCTCAAGTATTAAAAACTCGATCAAAATATGACACAACACTTTCTTGTTGACCCAAATGTACCAACAAAGTCTACCAAGCACACATTTAGTTCAATTTCACTAATTTTGAAGAATTTTCAATTATAATTTACCATACTTACACATGCAAAACCTTTTTTGACTTTTGAGTTCCTGAATAGTCTAACAATTTATAGTTTAGCAACTAAACGGATGTTAAAAACTTAAATGAATCAAGTTAATTAACTGCTTCAAAATTATTTTCTAAAAGATACATTGATATTTCTTCTTTCAAAACAATTATACACACTGACACACATCTTACTTTATGTCATATGACAAATGATTGTTTTCTTTCCTTCTAACTGTAACTTGAATTCCTATTTAATTTGATGTCGTATTTCGTTGTTTATTCTATCATCACCAACACTACCCTTCTCATCTTAATTTCTATCTCTTGAAAACACAGCATATAATAGAATTTTTAAAATCAATAAAAATTTTGTTTATCAATTTTATCAAATAGATTGCATACGTGTAATAAAATGACTATTAATATTCTATTGAGTAGATAGGATAAACACAACTTTATCATTCTCATCTAATTTAATCCTTATGCAAATTATGTAATGTTTCCAAACGCATTTAAAAACATTCTTGCTATCATCCGTACCACAGAAACTACTTATTCATTTGGCATATAATTCAATATAAATTTATAGTGTTGCAAATGATAGCTATATATCTAGTAAGGAGAGAGAGAGAGAGAGAGAGAGAGAGAGAGAGAGAGAGAAGGGCATTTCATGGTGTACCTGAATAATTGCTCATTGGAAGACTTGTGATAGTTAGAGAGAATACTATTTTTATGCTTTTTATAGATCATTAGGCAAATCTAGAAATGAAAATGCATATCCATGTATCTAAATATCAGTTTAAGAATGACTACAAAACTTCTAAAGTTCCCAAATTATCATTAACTAGTCGCTAACCCGTGCGATGCACGGGAAATATATTGAGTACAATATATAATTTAATCTTTGCTTATTTTACTACAACACCAAAATTGAATTTGTAAAATAAAATCATATAGCTAAAACATTTGTTAACAGCTATACGTTTCAGACATTTATTATTATTATTATTATTATTATTATTATTATTATCAACTTAACAGTATTTTACTATATGATACCAACATGCTTCAAGAAAATGTCCAACACTGAAAACAATTTCGAAAACAAACTCAACTAAACAGTTTGATGAATAAATATATTACAATCTATAATATAAGTCAAGAAATAAACTTTGAAACCAATATGAACAAAATCCACGTCAAACAAAACCATTTCGATCATTAAGAATATGACTCACTAAAGTCATGAAAAACACAGGATTCATTACAAAAAAAGAAAAAAAGAAAGAAGCATCTTTAGTCTTTATAGATTTTGCCTAAGTACCCAGATACGATGACATATACTCACACAAAAATCATTAAAGAAAGAATCAAAGAACATACACAACATGTACATACGCTATGAAAGTAAAAATAAGAAAAACAAAAGAGACGTAAACACGGACAATTAAAGAAAAAAATATAGGAAAAAAAAGTTAGAAATAGAAATATAAGATAAAGATGGGTTACCCTCAAAAAGAATAATTCATGGATATTCATTGAAATCTTCTAGATAATTTCTGATAATAGAAAAAATAAAACCCAAAAGTTATGATGTTAAAACTTCCAAAAGGCCAAAAAAAAAATTTTTTTTTTAAAATCAGAAGATTCAAAGCTTCAAAAGTATTGAAATAAACAATATATATATATATATATATATATATATAATTACGCAATAGAGAAATACAATAGAAAGAAGGGAATCCATGATTATAGCTTTTCTACTATTGAAATTGGCCAGACAATTAAATGTATTGCAAAAAATGAACTTAAAAATTCATATGTAAACCAAACAATTAGAAGATTTTGAGCCAAGAATTTATTAAAACAAAACAAAAATTATGTGACTACACAATGAAGAAATATAATAAACAAAAAAAATATGTCTACACAACATAGAAATATTAGAGAAATATGAGTTACCTTTTAAATGTTAAAATTCAAAATATTAAAACTTTTAAAAGGTTAAAAAAATTTGAAGATTTAATTAAAAGATTCAGGCCCAGCAATTAAATAAACAAAACAACAATTGACAAACTTATAAGAAAAAGCAACAAATCTATAATTTTTATTGAACAAATCAAATAACCCTAACCTTGATGCATTGACCGAAGAAGGAGAGGAGTCTAATACATAAGTGGAATATGTGAAGTATGAGCCGCCCTCAAAAAAAATCTTGAAGAAAAATAAGTTTTAAGGAGAAAATTGTGTTGCGGAAAAAGAAGATAATAGCAGATCTAATCATAAAATCTAAAATAAAAAGAATTTAAAATAAAAATAATAAAAAAATAGTGGTGACCAACGGCCATACATATAAATATAAGATATTGACCAACCTTTATAAAAAGATGTCAGTTTCAATATTCACTTTGTGGTAAGGGTCCTCAAACATCATCTTCTCTGCGAATAGTTTTTGGGGCTTAGGTTTTCTACGCAAGCAATTCTTAAATAGGAGAGAGTAGAGGTGGGAGAGTGTCCTTATTTGGCTAGAAGTCTAATTTGCATTGGAAAAAGAAAACAGTGATGAGGTGGAAAATTTAATTTAATTTAAATATTGTGCTGACGTGGAAAATTGTAGGAGCTTCAAAAGCTTCGGTTATATATATATATATATATATATATATATATATATAAATGTAGATTAGACAATAAAAAAAAATTAATTCAAAAAAATTGGAATTCAAAAAGGTATAACTGTATAAGAATAAGAGAGTAGAAAACAAACCCACAAAATTTTGTTGATAAAATTTAAAATTTCGGATAAATAAAGGAATAAAAATCTACACTAAATTTTCCTGATAAAAAATAGAAAATTAAAAGAAATTAATTGGTTTAAATGAGAGGAAATTAATTTATTGCTAAAATTTTATCATAATTATGACACCAAATTAATTTAATGGAATTTTCATTATCATATAAATAGGAAATAATTATAATGCGAGTGCTTTGAAATTGTACATATATAGTAATATATTAACATATTCAATGTTTTAAACATGAAAAATGTGCTTACCAACTTTAATAATTTTTTTTTCTTTTTTTTTTTTTTTTTTGGAGAGCCTAATAATTTCTTTTTTTAATTGTGAATTTGATTTTTTTTTTTTTTTTTTAAACTATGGGCATGAAATTAAATGTTTATATAGAAGAAAATTAATTTAAGGAAAAAGATTAGGTGATAGCTCAACCTTTCTCATCTAAGAAACCGTACCTAACAGAGGTTCATGTAACTGATTTTTTAAGGAAATACTGGTGAAATTAATAGTTTACATTTAAGGGCACATTTTTGTGAACATTTAAGGCAATATTGGTCAGATTAATAGTGAATATTTAAGGGCATTTCTTTTTAATTTCTATTTATTATTGACACATGTCAGACATATTGACATGTAATCCAGAGGTGTCAATTCAAGTTAGCGTGTTGGGTTCATATCATGTCAAGATAGGGGTATTCGACTAAATGGTTCAACCCTGAATTTGACCCATTTAATAATCATGTCACGATTCTTCAACCCTAACTCGACTTATTAATAGGGCAAATTGACCTAATCCAACCCACTTGACACGCTTAATAAACGAGTCGCATTAGGTTGACACGAATATAACACAATCCATTTCAACTTGTATAATATTAAATATAACATCCATCTAGAAATATATTTTTTTACACCCCAAAAGTAGTGCATACACTTTAAGTTTTCAACCTACATTCAAAATAATATAGTTCAATAAAAATATAACATCTATCTAGAAATAAGTTCTTTACACCCTAAAATTTAATATCCTCAAGGTTTGTAAAGTTTCAATTTCTAATTATATCCCTTGTAAGTTTTTGTAATTACTCACTTTTCTTTTTAATTTAAAATATAGGTTAGATATAAAAGGTATTTGATAAATCTAAAATAAAAATGAATATTTATTTGTTATACTAGTTAAACAGGTTTTGTTAAATGAGTCATTTTAGGTTGACACAAATAAGTTGGCGTGTCAAACATGTCTATTGCAAGTTACACTGGCTAACCCGCTTATAATACGTTTCTTAATGTGCCACTTTCGGATTGACCCGTTTATAACCCAAATCTGCTAAGGCCCAACCTTAACCCGCAAAAACCTGTATCAGGTTTGTGTCATGTTCGCAGGTTGGGTACACCCCTACATATATAAATAATTGTTTTAATACATTGTCCATGTCATACCAATTATATATAGAAAGTTGTCATATGTCATTGTAGTATGTTTTGAAAAGGAATGTGTCATCATAACATGCATCTACCAGTTTTTGAATCTAACTTTTTATAATATATCTTTCTCAAAAAAAAAAAAAAAAAAAAAAAAAAAAACTTTTTATAATATATATATATATATATATTGAGATGGGTTCAAGTTACACCTGGTGTAACTCTAAAGAGTAACACCTTTTCTAAACCATTGGATTTAAGTAGATCCAATGGTTAAAAAAAGCACTCATTAATACTAATATTCTGATTAGTATCTCATTAATATCCCTTATTTATTGCATTCCATACCTATCTCTAAACTCAAAAAAATGGTCTACGTTTTTCTCTCTCTCTCCTTCATAGTTCACGTTTTTCTCTGCTCTCTCTTTCTCCTCCATCGATTTTCCCCAAATCAATTTCACTGCCTTTCTCTTAATTCCAATCTCACCAGCATGCTCCTTGCCTCATCAACATGAACAAATAAAAAATAAAACCTTATTATTAAATGTATTTTATGGTCCATCTAATAAAAAATTAAACCTTATTATTAAATGTATTATTCCCCAAAAGGTTTTTGTTCTTATATTTGTTTGTTCAGAATTCAGACTTCAGCAACCCAAAAAATAAAAATAAAAAGGTTGGGAAAGTGTGACATATCTAGTATAACAACTCAAATAACGACTTAATTTAGTGTTACACTGAAAAGGACTTGGTGGATCTGTCACCTAACAAGCAAAAACTACTGGTCTAGGCTCTGGATATTCTTTTCAATTTTGCTTAATTACAAAAGGAAACATAGCAAACGCACATGCAGGAGAAAAATTTTATGGACCAATATGTTAGTCAATTTAGTTAGTAACTTGGTATTGCGGTATTCGCATTAGTACTGATCATCTTCAAAATTTTGTAGTGGACTAGTTTACATTCCAATAATCATATATGTAGCACTAGTTCAGTCGCGTATGGGCCTTATAGGCTAGCTACAAAATATGTGAAATTATCAGTTCCTTTTGAATAAACCTAAGGCCCAAGCAAAGTGTGGTGATCAGAAATTCCAATTGTGCGTCCAGCGGCTGTGGCTTTTTTTTTCTTTCTGCCGGCAACCTGGCCATGGAGGTGGAAGAGCGGTGGAAGAGCAGTGGAGGAGAAAGAAAAAGAGAGAAATGTATAGTGGAGGAGAAAGAGAGAGAGACGTATACCTTTTTTTTAGGTTTAGAGATAGGTATGGAATGTAATAAATAAATGATAATTAATGAGATCCTAATCTAAATATTACCATTAATGAGTGTCTTTTTTTACCGTTGGATCTACTTAAATCTAATGGTTTAGAAAAGGTGTAACTCTTTAGAGTTACACCAGGTGTAACTTGAACCCATCTCATATATATTATATTTTGGGTATTTGTAGCGACTCTTTCGTCTCATCTCTAGATTTTACAAAAGCTTTTTGTATTAATTTCCATACTTGACTTATGCTAATTAGTGTGTTTATTCTTCTAAAAAAAAAAAGTGTGTTTATTCTTTTCTTTAACTCTTAATTTGATTATTGTATAAGTTTATAATCAATAATTATTTGTATCAATTTGGTGTTTTTATCATTCGAATTCCGTTGGTGTTGAAATGCATGGATCATCAAGGTTTTGAAACCTGAACCGTTCATTGAACCATAAAAGAGAGAGGTTCAAGAATTTTGAGGTCGAACTGAGGTTGAACCGAGGTCGAACCGTGATGACGTCATAATTAATTTAATAATTATTTTAAATATATATAAAAATATTAAATTAATAAAAAATAGAAAAATTAACTAAAATAGTCTAATTCACCAAGGATTTAACTAACAAGCTCCAAGACGAGTGTTTCACCAAGCAAATCTTTTATATCATCTAGCCCTTGATCTATCCCAAGGTTTGAAAGTAATCCACCAATAGTAGGTTTCATATTAACAATGGCTTTCACAGAACTAACCACTTCACAGTAACAATGTGTAATCTATTACACATTGTTTCTTACAAAAATACATAAAACCAATGTTATGAATACTATTTCGGTTTGTCTATTGGAATGAAATGTTTCGGTACTGGGTCGGTACGAACTCATTTTAGTGTACCATTTTGGAACTACTGCAAATATATATATATATATATATATATATATAATTTCATATCTTATTACTTACAAAAAAAAAATTATAAAAATTTATATTTTTAATACATTTATAAAACTTGTTATCTTAGTACTAATATGATCATTTACTTAGACTACCATTATTTTATTAAAGTATACTAATTAATTCTTTTAATGAAAAAAAAAAAAAACAAAAACAAAAAAAACAACAACAACAACAACGTACAAAATGAAAGTATGAAACTGAAAGTTGGCTTGCACTCTGCCCAACCAATTATATTTTCAATATTTTATATTATTCCTTTTCTCCTCACCAGCTGGAGAAACTACACCCTGTTTCGGGTGTATGTTTCTTCTGTTTCACAGCTGGTGGGACCTACCAGCTGTGGGTCCCACCAGCTTGTGAGATGGAGGAAACATACACCCGAAACAGGGTGTAGTTTCTCCACCAGCTGGTTCACTCACACTCCCTTTTCTTTTCTTTTTTTTTCTCTTCTATTTTCTCATCCACACACGTCTAGTCACACTCTTCTCAGATTTAAATTTCCCCTCATCTTTGTCATTATATGCTGTCTTCCTCTTTCTTCTACTTTTTTCCTTTGTGTTCGACTATGCGTCTTCTTCAACTTACCAGTTAGTGCTTCATCTCATCTGACTTCTCTCCACTTCTCACTCAAGTTTCTCACTTTCTCACTGTGGCTTTTTTGTTTTGCTTTTTTTTTTTTGTAAGGTACGCTTGTTTATTTCATTTCTTTCTTCTTCTTTTTTTGTTTGTTTGTTTGTTTGTTTGAGATTTTAGTTTTACAGTCCAAACTCCATGCCGGCCGAATCTTGAATTTTGGCCGGTATTTACCGAGGGTTTCTTGATTGAAAGAGTGAGGCGAGGGTTTCTTGTTTGAGAGAATGATCCAATTCCAAAGTCCAAACGACGCGGTATAAGAAAAAAAAAACAGGGAAGAGAGTCCAAACGGTGCTGTTTAAGGCTTGAAACAAAGGACCCGTGTGAACCACCTGAACCGGACGGTCCGACTGCGGTCCGTACGGTTCATTGCTTTTTTTTTTTGCATGGAACGGTTTTTCATGTTTAACAGACCGTAAAATGGCCAATTCAAGGTTTTCTCGGTCGGACCGTCCGGTCCGGTCCGGGTTTCTAAACCTTGCATGGATGATATAGTTATATATAGGTTTTTTTTTTTTTACTATTCTAATAGATAGCATGTTAAAAGCCAATATTTTGATATAAAAAATACGATAGATTTATAAAATTATATGTGAATATAATTTTAAATACATGTGAATATATATTATACTCAACTAATTTGACACTTATTGTTTCGAAATACATTCTCATGCATCACACAAATTAGTTACTGGTTAATCTCAAACTGTAAGATTAATGGAAAAAAATAGAAATATAGTTTCATTGATTATTTAATTTGACATATAAACACAACAACAAAAAAAGGTATATATTTGGAAATAAAAAATCAATTGAGTATTGGCCCAATCAGTTTATAATTATCCAGGTTAACTTATTGACCTACTATACCAAAATAACTTGTTAAGAGCCCAAGAAATCGCAAGCCTATACTTTTTAAAAAATAATTTCAAGCCTATATTGGCCCAGTAACATTCAATTTTTATCCAAGCTGTCACCTAATCTTTTTAATCCAACCCTTACATGAGAAAGGTTGAGCTGTATATGCAACCTCTTTTAAGAATGTAACCATTGCCTTATCACATGCGCTTTGTACATGCAGTGAGTTTTTTTTTTTTTTTTTTTTTCGGTTTAGTGTCATAATTTCTCTTTCTTTCTTTTTTTTATTTAAAAAAAAAGGATAAGTTTGTTTTGAAGATATAGATTAATAGGGGAGTGTCTTATTTTGTAAGCATTTTAAGTGGAGTTGGAGATATATTTTTACCGAGTTATCCTCAAGTTTTTTCCCTATTAAAGCTAAGGCTTAGAGATATTTTTTGATCACATAAAATTCCAGTCTAAAGAAGAGAATCCTCTTATAAATAATATAGATAAAAAAATTAATACAATATTGTAATCTCAAGATTCTAGTTTGTTACTACAAAATATTTCAATCTCCCTTTCATGCCAAACCTGACCAATTATTGCAACAATTGGAAAATTTAACTACCACCTAGCTAATTTAATGCAACATATTTTAATGAGACTAAAATTACCTATTAGCTAATTTAACCTTCTTTCTTTCTTTCTTTCTTTTTTGGATATTCGATAGTGGGGGATGGCGGATTCAAGGGTGTGGGACCAAAATTTTGAATAAGGCCACTCTCACTTAAGAAAGTGATGAATTTTTTTAATTTTGTGCTTCCCCTCCAAGTTATGAGTTCCTTCCTTTCAAAAATAAGTGCTACATATTTTATATTCTAATATTCAAGAGGATCATTTTTAATGAAGAAAAATTATCCCATAAACAAGAATACAAATATTAAGTATATTATACAAATGTGTGATTTTCACTCATATCATAAGTATAAAATAAAAGTATTAAAATTATCAATTTTCCATGACTAATTCTTATTGAGATTTACATAATCTTACATGAAAGAATGACTTCTAATTAAAAGTCATAATGTTAAAAAATTAATTGCAAAAAAAAAAAAAAACATAAAATTAAGAAGTTGGAAAGAAAGATTGAGTATTAATCTTCATATGGTGTTAGTTTTACTCATTTCTCATAAAACACTTTTACTAGAAAGTTTGAGTATTAGGCTTAATTTGTTTGTTCCGATGTAAAATATTTTCAAAGGTAAAATATTTTACAAAAAATATTTTCATTTTACGGTGTTTAGTTGCATATTTGAAAATTCATTTACAAGTGCCTATTTCAAGGTTAAAAAAAAAAAAAAAAAAAAAAAAAAAAAAAAAAAAAAAACCAAATTTGCAAGGACACTAGTAGAGATCTATAAATTTTTTGTGTGACAGGGCCTAGCAGTGGAGATGTGTGCAAAACAAAACCAAATCTAAAGGGCCTAGGAAAAAAAATCCCTAAATTAGCATCAAACAACAAAACAGCAACACAATTGCTCCATGAAAGTCATGAGCAGCCGTACATGCAGGTAATTACTTCCATCTCTAAGAAGAGTGGGTGGCTTTGAAGGTTGTGCTGCGGGTGAGTGCTCTCCCTATCTGTGGCTTGGGCTAGAGTTGGGAGTGGTTGGTCTGTGAATGTGATCTCCACGCGTAAGAGATTGTAAAATGTAAAATGTTTTACCAAAATTTTAAGCGTAAAATATTTTACTTCTTCTTGCCTTAATTTTACAGTTTGACCAGAAAATATTTTATAGTTGACTAGATTTTACAACAAAACAAACATGGTAAAATGTGTAAAATATTTTCCTGAAAATATTTTACTTCGAAACAAATAGAGCGTTAATCTCCAATTCTTCTAACTCTTCTGTTCCTAGAAAGAATTTCTATTGCACACATATACACTAACATCATTCACATTTGACGGAGTAAATCTAATTGATGAAACAACACAACTAAAATTTTCTTTTTACGATTTAGTGGTGGTCGGGTCATCACTGCAATCATACTCAAGAAATAAAAACTTGACATTTAAGAAAACTCAAAAAAATTTGAAACTTCTGAAGTTCAACCAACACAAAGCCATTAATCTAAAAACAAAAAACACAAAAAACACAAAAAAAAAAAAAAAAAAAACAACAACAACAACAACAAACAAACAAAGCCACCAATCCAAATCTATATTTATAGCAACTAAACAAAACCAAGATCTGAGATACGAATAAATACATTAACAAATTTCTATAAAAATAGACCCATTAATAATTTATTGAGCAACACACACAACAACACTAAAAGTGACTACCTAAAAACAATGGAGGTCCCCTTCAAACTTTTTTTTTTTTTCTACGCGTAAAACCTGAATAAATATTTTTTAATGAATATATCAATAGAGTTGTATATCCTATTTATGTTGTTTTGGCGAAAAGAGATAAAGACATGAGAAGAGATATTGACGAGTTGTTTTGCGTTTTATCTCATTTACTTGAATGATAAGGAAAAATAATTAAAATTGTCAATTTATAAAAAATACAACTTCTTTTAAGTTTGAGAATATGGCTACCTACTTGTTTTAAAGGGAATTCAGATTCCTACAAAAAGGGGTTGATGGGGAATCCAGATACCCTAGCATCTGATTCTCTAATGTGATTTGCAACCAAACATGGAAATCTTTTAACATTCTTGTAAATCCTAAAACATTACCCTGTCACATTAAAGTAAAGACGAAAGTGTATGTATTATTGATTAAAAGTTGTCCTCAAGCAAAATTTCTAGTTTTGCTTATGAGAGGATTTGAACCATGGACTTTCCCATTAGAAACACTGGAAAATGTCATTATATATGTAATTATTATTTTTTACCAGTTAAGTTACAGTACTCTTAGCTAAGGTGCATCAAGATGGTTTTTGGTCTTAACAAAAAGCAAGCATCTTCATTTGTATGTGTGTGAAACTTCTATGTGAAGATTTAAACCCCGATCCTTGTACTCCTATCTCACAAGTACTTATATTTATAGAAAGACCATCATGTCACGACTACTTCTTGGCCTTTCCCACATATGCCCTTCTTAAAGCCCCCAAGGGGCCAAGAGTTATCACATTTGTTTGACGCAAACTCTTATAGTTGAGGGCAATCTTGTCTTTTCAAAACAACAAAACGGTTGGAATGTACCGTAAAAATCCACCTCAGAGCGATCTGTCTTCCCCGCTATATCAGGACAATTAATTGCACTAGGTAAAAAAGGCTTTTAAGTTTTAACTAATAAAAACTATAACCTTAATCTTGGGATGTTCTTGTTTTCAAATACCATCCAGCCTGTATTATCATTTTTGTTCTTTTAAGGTCCATCAAAATTTGTATACATCTTTATTTAAAAAAAAAATTGCATATCTCTTAAATTCAATCTCAGGCTTGGCAATTTATTTCAGTCTTTTTGGGTGCGTGGCCTTCTTCTAATGATTATGCAATTTCAATTCATGTAAGGCTTTCGCAATTTTCAGTTCATATCTAATAATGTTCATGTATTCAAAGTTTTCAATTTTTTGAATGCCTTATTTGTTTGTAATATTAACCATGTTGTTCTTCCTTAGTTTGATTAATGTTAATGTTGCATTTTATATTTCGCAAAATTGGATGATACATATTACACTCTTATTATTCTAGCCAAATTCAAAGCAATAGTATCAATTGTGTTTTGGCTGTAGAAATAGGCATATGATATTGCATTCTCTGATAGATTGTAAATGTTTCTCTGTGTCTTTGGTAATTGAAGGAAGAATTTGTGCTACAGCAACTTATGCCTGGGGATATCACAAGGCATTTGACAGTTTCATTTATCCATTTTTTGATATGTAGTTTTAATTATTCGACTCTATTGAAGACGTGTATTTGTTCTTTTGTAGAATTGTCCAATTGTCTCTGATCTTAGTCTTGAATTCTATATAAACATTCTCAATCATTTACAAATTTTTAGTTTTATATGTTCAAAATGACTTCTTCTTTTTTAAAAATAAAGTGGAAATTTTATAATTATGATCCTTTCCAAGAACTCCTAGGGTGCCAGGAGGTTTCAATATAATTATCTTCATAATTTGGATAAAAATTCTTAATCAAATTATAGTATTGGACTTGAAAACTCAAAAGTAATTGACTTTTCTGCTGCTATTATATATGTCTCAATTCTGCATGATGTTAATTTCAAATGATTTTGCAGCTAAGTTCCAAAGGAAGAGATGGTCAATATCCGCATGAAAGATCGCCAAAAGGTTCCTCTAGATTCTTCGAGGACGGAGGTGGGAGAGATCGACACCAGGGCACCTTTCCAATCTGTCAAAGCTGCTGTTAGTCTATTTGGTGAAGTAGCTGTCTCTAGGGACAAATCTGCTGCCAGGAAGTCAAAACTTTCTTCAGAGGTACATATGGTTATTCCATTGCCAAGCCACATCGTTAGAGATTGAACACCAGGACTATTTGTTATTATTAGTGAATTAGAGGCTAGGGTCCATTGCCTGTGATGCAAAGATAGTGCAATAGCCACCGATGATTTTCTGGAATATGTCTTAATGAATACCCAAATAACCTTTAATCTAAACTATAAAGTTGCAATGCTTGAGTGACAATGATGGTGAACATAAGATATGATGATGTCTCTTTTATGTAGCATCTTTGTCTAATGTCATAAAGATGTGACCTTTTTCTTCCTTATTTGCCAGAATATACTGGACAAGGAGACACAACTTCTATTGGCCCAGAATGAACTAAACGAGATTAAGCAACATCTGGTGAAGACACAATGTACAAAAACTCGGGCACTTACAGAGCTTGAAAAGGCTAAGAGAACAGTGCAAGATTTGACCACCAAGCTCAAATCTGTAAATGAGTCCAAGCAATCAGCAATTGAAGCTGCAGAAGCTGTGAAGAATAAATCCAAGAACCTTGAAGTGGAAAAATCAAGAAATGCCATTGGATGTGAAGCTTGGAAACAAGAACTGGATTATGCAAGAAAGGAGTACACAACCATTGTTACTGAACTTGATTCTGCAAAGCAAGAGCTCAACAAAATTCGGCAGGATTTTGATGCTGCCTTAGAAGCAAAATTGGCTGCATTCCAACAAGGAGCAGAAGCTAAGCGTTCTGTAAACATTAACACAAAAAAGGCTAGGGAGCTTTCAAAGGAAATTGCAGCAATGCAATCATCAATTCAACATCTAAAGCATGCCACCCCACACGCCCAACAAGAACACTCAAAGATTGTGGCAGAAAAGGATGCCTGCATAGAATCATTCAAATCTGCCAAGAGAGAAGTAGATAAAAAAGTGTTGTCCTTGAAAAAAGAGGTTAATCCTGAATCAGATAGAAATTTAGAGGCTAAGTTTGCAGAAACAAGTGCAGAGATTGAAGTCCTGCAAGAGGAGATGAAGAAGGCACATGCTTCTGAAATGGATAGTGTGAGAGTTGTAACCTCAGAGCTCAACGAATCCACAAAGACACTGCAGAAACTTGCTGAAGAAGAAAGCTCTCTTCGAAAATCAGTGAGTTCCCTTCGGCTGGAACTGGAGGATGTGAAGAAAGAGCAGGCTGAATTGAAGGAGAAGGAAGTGGCAGAAGAATCCTTAGCTGCTAAACTGAATACTGAAGTACAGAATAGCAAGGCAGTGGCAGAACTGAAACTCCAGCAGCTATTATCAGAAGCTGAAAATGCTGAACAGGAAGCAGAAGAGATGAAGAGAAATGCTAATGAGCTGAGGCAAGAAGCTGAAGCCGCCACAATTGCATCAGAGGAAGCAGAGAAAATACTAGAACTCGCCTTGAGAGAGGCTGAGGAAGCAAAGGCAGCTGAAAAGAGAGCCCTTGATGAGATGAGGATTTTATCTGAGAAAAAGAATACTCTTCACTCTTTGAACTCAGATTCTGCTCCAACGATCAAGTTGTCATTGAAGCGGTTTGACTCCTTGAGTAGGAAAGCCCAGGAGTCAATAAATTTGGCTGAAAAGCAAGAGCTAGCTGCCATGGCTCAGTTAGAAGCAATCAATGCAAGTAAAAATGAAGCAGATAGAAAGTTGGAGGCCAATTTGAAAGAAATTGATGAAATGAAGACAGCAACCAAGATAGCTCTGACAAAAGCAGAGATGGCAGAATCAGCAAAAACAATGGTCGAGGGTGAACTACGGAGGTGGCGACAACAAGAAAAAATTGGGAGTTCTGAAGCTTCTTCTTCTTTTAAAGAGGATTCAGGGAGGTTGTCAGGGTCAACCCCCCTACTGCTTTAGGATTGTAAAAGCAACACCTGCTAGAGAGATCAGGATGAACCAAGAGAAAATATGTGCTTTGCAAGATCACGTTTGCTCAGTCTCAATGACACTCTTGCATTTGAAGATAAACTAGAATTACTGGAGCTCCTCATTTCCCAGATGAGGCAACCATGTTAGCTATGTGTCTTCCCCAAAAAAATTGTGCAAATTTGAGAGATTCAAAAACAGGGAAAAAAATATTGAACCCTGACATTGTGTAGCCAAAAATCCTTCATGGTAATTTCTTGGATTCTCAGTAGCAATAGCTAAATGTTTAACAAATTATGTAGGTGTTCCCTAATGGATCATCAGGTTTGTCAATACAGAACTAAAGAGATGAATATAACAGGGAAAAAGAGACGTATATAGTTTACACATATTTCACATTTTGAGATATGTTCTTCAATGGCCGTTTATGAAGTCAGTAAATCAATAGCAACCATGGATTCATGGCTGTTGAAAGCATTCGGTAATCCAAAGGACAGAATGGCACCGGACCGGACAAGGGGCCAGTAGGGGCCAAACCATTTGATAATCTCCCATTCTCAGAACCGGTCAACGCAAAGCACTCCATGGTCATTTGTATTGGTAAAAGAAATTGCTTTCAACAAAAACTTGACTTTTTAAATATAAAAAACGAATTTTCAAACAATTAATTATTAGCCAGCAGCCAAAACAATGAAGTAAATCAAACCAATAGTTAACAGTCAAAGCTACAAACTGCTAATTTCTGAAACAGATTCTTCTGCCCTAGTAATATTAGACTTAAATCTGTGCAAACTACAAATGCAATTCTCTAGAGAATTGTCAGGCTGAGGGTATCTTATAAACTGATTATCCAGCCAATAGTCAAGTTACATACACCATATAGATTTTCCCATTGGAATTCATTTTGGGATAACATAAGCCACTATTATTACATTTATATGGTATAACTAGAATGGTGGATCAGGAAGACCATATGCCTTCTACCACAGCTCCAAAAACGTGAATGGGCATTCATCAAGGCTTTTCACGTGTATCACTGCAAATGATGAAAGAAATTGAGCTACATAATTTCAATCATTGTTAATCTTGAGCCCATTTAGCGAGCCAGATATCCCGTTCCCGTTCCCAAACTTGTGTAACTCAGATTCTATGGTTTTAGCAATCTCCGTTCCTTCTGCAACAGGTTCAGGCAGATCCACGTGAAAGGAACCATGTTTTATGGGCGCAACAGGTTCACGTTTTGAAGCTTGCTGCTTTATGTAGTTGTAGAGCTGTTGATGGAAGTGATGGTCCAAGGAATAGCAATTTTCATATCCATTCTCTGAATGCCTAGATGATCCAGAGCCTTCATTTCTACAGAAATGTGGGAGAGAAGCATAATCCATTATCTACATCAAACACAAAAACCAACAAGATTAGTCATCTGAAACAAGAGAACAGCAGACTGAAAACCATTCAACAGTTATTCTGCATATTCAGTATTCACTTGAGTTCTAGTGGTAAGGAAACATAGAACTTTTGCCATTGCATCCTTTATCCGTAGCCAGTATTTTTAACACATCTTTCAACAAGTACTTGACATCAGAAGAGGAATACAGGAGGCTTGATTATTGACTGAAACAGAGCCAAAGGCTGAAACTCCAGCATCCATGAATAGGAGAATATTCCACCCCATCCCATGGCCTAAAACGATAATGCTACTTAAACATTGATTATGCAAGCTATCCAATATCTGAACAAAGCTTTGCTAACATCAGCAAAGATACTGGGTCAAAACTACTAGTTATTATAAGAGTATTCCAATAATGATCTCTGGGACACCATGACCATGAAATCCATATCTGTGTATTCTATATACAACAACCATGCCTTGCAAATTTTTTGGAGTTGGCTAGATTTTTTGGTTGACTCTTTGTTATATTGCCACGTAAGTTTTGGAATCCTACATTTTTTCACATCATCATTATAATATATATTTTTTTCAATTGATTTTTTTAATATGTGAGTTTAAAGAAATAAAATTCAGTGTTTTAGTAGAATAAAAAGCAACCTAACACTAAACATTCTGATTAAATTACATTTGGCCTTTGCTAAACAAATATTTCTGATTCAATTATATCGCATCTTTTCTTAAAATTCTGTAATTTGACTTTTAATTCATTAATATATTTAAATAAATACCATTTTATCAACTTTCCTGTGTATCACATGGGTTAACAACTAAATGTATTAAAGACGGAGGAACACTGACAATTACAGTCAGTGGTGAAAGAAGCTATACATAAGCATCCAAATGATATCTAAGTCAAGTATTACAAAAGATTTTGGATAATGGGGGCAGACCTTCAAGAGCTCATCTCGTCCACAACCTGGCAAGACCTGAACTTTTTTCCTTGTCCTTTCTTGCAAAAGTGGCTTGACAACCTGCTAATAGTTAAAGTTACATTGTTACCATACCAAAAAGGTTTGTCCAGGAAAAAGAAGATGAAGAAGAAAATGGAAGGCATTTACTCCTAAATGAGCTTAATATATAAACAAGCGCTCAAATTGAACCAATGCATCAAGGGGAAACACTGGTTTATAGCAAACCATAATATTAAATTGTATCGATCAACAACATTGAGGCTTACCTTCCAACATGCTGTAAATATATACGGAACATTTACAATGTAATATGTATTTGTCTTCTCTGGGTAGTTCAAGTCATCAATAGTTGATATAATTGTCAATAACTGCAAGAGCAGAAAACACAAGACCAAGTAAATGTTACATGGCTTTAAAAGTTTATACACTACAAAGCTCAACAGAAAAAGTGCAGTGGTTCTTCTCTTAGAGATAGTTAGTTACTTAAAATTTGTTGTTTCAGTATGCCCGAAGCCAAAAAACATTTGCTTAATGCTGAGCTTTTTGAAGGTACATAAGAGTATCAGAACATACATTCATATTACCAATAGTGCAAAACTTAGGTAGAATTCTATAGGTGTTACTCATCAAAATAAAAATAAAAAAGAATTCTTTAGGTGTTGTACCTTAGGTTCTCAATTAAATTCAAACAAATCGCTAATCGAATTTAATTTTCCTTGAGAAAAATAGCAATTTCATGTTGCCTTGATCAATGCTGCCATGTGTTTGAATTTAATTGGCAACCTAAAGTACAGTATTTAAGGAATTATACCTAATATTTTCCCTTACCAATAAATGATGTGCTGATTGTGCTCTTTGAGTAGCCACATCATCCTTTGAATTATTTTTTTCCCCATTTGATGTTACACAGAAACTTATTATGGAGTGCTAATCATATGTTGCTTGTCTTAGAGTTCAACAATCATACTTTCCGCTCATAAATTCTCTAAGTGTTTAATTTCCTTCTTGTGTACTCTGATTAATGTATCTTGAGAATGTCCAAAAATCATTGAATGTAGGTCAAAAATTCAAAGTAGATTAATAATGTGTAAGGCTTGGTTACAAATCCTTCCCATCCAAGTACAGGAGTAATGTAGTAACTATTTTTGTTTTTGATACTAATAGAAAAACATTATAAGTATCTAAATAAAACAAATATATATCATAATTTATGGGTGTAATAAGAAGATTGTTCACAAAGTTAAATGGGTCAGCAGGGAAGAAAATACATAAAACTTCAACAGTGGCAAGTTATTATACCTTAATCTGACTCAGTGCTGAAAGCTTTAGGCCAGTCATGTCCAAAACTTTTACACAAGTGGTAATAGGCCGCCCATATTTTTTAGATGCAGAAGGCTACAAAGGCAGTTTATGTATGAATCAACACAGTGACTTAATATTTTTATAATGCAAAATGCTATAACAGAATATAGAGGCTAAAATACTTATAAAAAAAAAAATAGCATAGAGGCTAAAACAGCAACAGAAGAAATTTCTAAGAGATTCCAAACTTTCATGCTCACCAAAATTACACGGTCCCGATATTCATTGATTTGAATGTGTGACTGCACATAGTAGTGTACCTGTAAAATAAAAAAGGAACATAAATAAAAATACATTATTAAGACCAGGCAGTAGAAATTGTAGTCTCATATTAGAACTGGTACCAATGAAACGTAAATAAGGAATTTTATCATAATACTTACAGATGCTTTGTCAAACGTGCTGAGCCCAACACCAATTGCAAAGACAGGCAGTCCCTGGAGAGTAATAAGACAAGAACATGTGAGAGTAATGCAATTACGATCATTACTTTGAATTAGGTGATCCCCATGGAGCAACATATTGCAGTATTTAATACATAAACACTATGCTAGCTAAAGAATAAAGAATGTAAATGCTGTAAACAATATAATTTTTTGGTTGAGAATGAGAACCTCTTTTGAGTAACCTGACAGTCCTATAAGCTGTGAATCACGCACTGCTCTGTACAGCTCAGTAGGGCCTATGGGTTTCTGTATAAAGAAACAGCATCCACATGAGAAACAAAAGAATTCATTGGCAATGGCCAATACTATGCTTATAGTTTTTTTTTTTTTTTTTTTTTTTTTTTTTGAACAAAACCACTAATAAGCTAACACAATCTTTGACACCAAAAAAAAAAGGCTGTGTATAATGTGTTTCTTGGGGTGTGTGTGTGTGTGTGCTCGTGAGTTGATGTCCAACTAATGATAAGAAACATTAGTGCTACGAGAAATTGGTTTGGCAAACAAGACTCAGATATTTGGAACATGGTGCCAACTTGTTTGATGTGGCTTGTTTGGAAAGAGCGGAATAGGCGTACTTTTGAAGACATGGAGAGCCACTTGGATCAATTGAAAACTTTGTTTGCTCAGACTCTTTGACTGGTCCCAGATTTGGGGTACACACAATATTCTTCTAATTTAGAGTTTCAAGTTTCACTTAGATTTTCCTTTTGAGACTTTTGTACTTTTTGGACACTTTATGTTCATCATAGTGAACATAAAGTATATTTGATTTTTAATACAATTGCATTACTTAAAAATAAAAATAAATAATAGTGCTTGGAGTCTAACAACTTGACAGTTCAGCTGCCCTAACATGATTTTCATCCATAACATGGGAAATTATAGATAGTGGTTTTCTATATACTGGCCAGATCAAGAAGCCACTGGTATGCCAATAGATTAAAGGATACAACATCCAAATGTGGCCTCTATAATTCTAGAACTATGATGGCCCACCCATGGTAGCTTCAATAACCATATTGGTCATATAGGCACTCAGACTAGGTAACCACAAAAGTTAATGATAAATTTAGTTTATGAATAAAAGCAAAAATTACCAGAAATTGGTTCACAAGGTAAATTGCAGACAAGGGATTAATACATTTTACATCACGCAAAAGATTTTTTACTTTTTATCAATCACACAATATGACATTGGGTACCACCTTGCCTTAAACAAAAAGAACAGAAAGGATTCTAAGAGCTGATGTCTAACTTGATAGATCAAATTAATCGAAGATCTTACGAAAATGATCAGTTGATATAATATATTTGGAAAAATAATCAGCAATTAAACATCCTTGGATAAATTATGAGCTTCAAGAAAATGTGACACCATAAGCAGAAAAAAATACAAACTTACTGCTAAGATGTTGTCAATCTCATTCTGTACCCTCCAGTTTAAACTGTCCAACAACTGGAACATCATACAAGCATAAAGTATGTCAACAATTAAAACAAGAATCATAGTTGAATGTTTCAATAACATAATTGTAAAGATTTGCAAAAGTTTTCAACCAAAGACTAATATCTAACCATTTTGTGGGCTTTGGGAACATTCCACTCCCTTGCTTTTAGGAAACGTGCTAGATTTTCAGTTGGATACCCTTGATGAACATTCTGCAGATAAAGAGATAATTGTTACATCCATTCAATAAACACAAATATCAATTAATTTAGATTAGGAGCATAGCATGAAGTGAGGCTCAAAGCAAGCATCTCTTACCTACAAACTACACTAAATTTTTCACCAACTGCATGAAAAGATAAGGAACAAAATGAAGAAAACTTCTTCCATCCCCACCAACCCTTAAAGACAAACTATCTCCATAAATAATGGAGGCCTAAATGCAAAAATACCCCCGAGGGTTTGGGTCAATTTCAAAAACACCCCCTAGAGTATAATTCTTCCTTATAACTCCCTAGGGTTTTCATATCTGCCGAATTAACCCTTGGGACTAACTTTCTTTAGCTCTTTCCGAAAAATTACTAGAGCATCATATATCAGTGCTGCAAATCAGTTGGTGAGGCTTCTTAATGTGGTCATGTGATATTTCCGTCCATGAGAGCTAACAAAAGTTAGTTCCAAAGGTCAATTTGGTGAATATGATAACCTCAGGGAGTTATAAAGAAAAATTGAAACCCTGGGGGTTGTTTTTGCAACTGACCCAAACCCTTGGGTGTGTTTTTGCATTTTGGACAATAATTTATTCCAAAATATTCAGTAGTGAAAAATCTGATGTAGACCATTATGTATTTTACACTGGGGATTTAACAAGTTATTTAGTGATTGATTGGACAAGTTTATTGTGAATTAATCCGCACATATAGATAATTCAACCACAGTTATCAAGTACAAAATCTAAACGCAGTAAATATAATGAAAGGAGATGGTCTAGTGGTTCCCAAGCCTCATGAGATCCTATGTTCAAAATTCTTAGCCAGCATCTTGGGCCAAATCCTAAAGGAATTACTCTCTGTAATTACCTACTGTGTGTTGGACTGGGGGACTATACATACCTGGAGGAATATTTAGGTGCCCGGTGAATTCTGGACACCACGTTAGCAACAAAACAAAAAAGTAATAGAAGGACACATATTTGGTAACAAAGCAGAAAACCAGTGAAGAACATCTTCAATGTAAAAAACACTCCAGTGATTCAATTCTGCAGAAAATTCACAATAGAAAAAGCAGTTACAAATAGTCTATTCACAAAACCTTTGCACTAGAATCTGCTGCAACCTCTGAAACGACTTGTTTGCCTGCCTACTGCAACAACCATAGAACCTCTAGAATCTTCCAAAGTCAAAATCCTCAACAAACAAAACTCATCTACATGAACCAGAACCCTTGAAACTCCAAGGACCTCCTTAAAGATTTGATGGAGTGGACTCACTGTAAAAGCTCTCGGATTTTCAAAACAACCTCTAAATCACTTTCTTTGGGATCACAAGATGAGTGTGTAGAATATAAAGGTTTTTCAGTCTTGCTGAAGGAAGAAAAAGGCAAAGGTTTTGTGTTTCTATGGGTGTAGCAGCACTTTTCTCTATTTAAGCCCATACAAGGCATGGTTTTTATAGGTGTACAAGCAGGTCATGAAAGCCCTTATGAAAGTAGAAACAGAATTATGATCAACGCAATCTCGCTCAAGCAAGCCTCAAGCGAGTGACGGGCTATGCTTTAATGTTCGAGTGAAATTCTCAGTTTTCAATTCTCTTGAGATCTTCAAGGCAGCTTAGGACTAACTTTTACAAAAAATGAAATACATCCAAATATTTGAATACAACCTTTGTAATGGAATTAGCCAACACTTAAAAACCTAACAAGTAGAAATCAGCAATCATTCTAACGGAAAGTACAGTGTTTGTTTTCCCTCAATTGCGAAGATATAATGACCTTGTCCAGTGGGTGGAGTCTAGATACTTTGATGCAGGCAACATGCAATCATTTCTAACTTCACCCTCCAAACTTGCCCAACATTGGATACGAGAATCAAGAATTCTTGACACCGTTAAGAAAAGCTTGTGAACTGTTGCACTTTTTTAGAGAAATACAATTTAAAATGAATGAGATTTACCAAATTGGCCGCCAAACACCACATTAAATGACAACCCATGGAATATTTCCAGGAACTACTTTTTTGATGACCAAATATTGTAGAATATGCCAAATCCTGTGGACAACCATCATAGCTGACAAAATCTTTGAGGCATTGTGGTAAGGGCATAGCATAACCGCTTCCATTGAGTCTTACACAGTCCACAAAGCAGACCTTATGCCTTGTCAAGTACTCTTTGCTCATATCACATTCTGGGAATGGTCACACATTTCCTCCAGGTTTTATTCTCCTTGATCACCCCCATAAAACATGAAATGAATTGGTCAAATGGGAATGTGTGGCAATTGAATCTTATCTAACTCCACAAGAATAATTTATTGTAGTTATGACTCTGAAGAAAGAGAAGCAATGAACTTCAGCTTGTGAATTCAAATCACACTGTGGTGCCAGGAATTAATTCATATTAGACCCTTGTTCTGAATCACATCACATTCAGTTCACCGAACAAAAAAGAGCTGGTAGGCACCAAGAAGACCCAGTTGCCAGATCAAACCATTCAATCAGCCAACCAACTATTAAGATAATTCAGGATCAAACTCTATTGCTCACAAAATTCACCCAAAAAAAAAAAAAAAAATTTCTAGCTTTCATTTTTGCTCAATTGCAACTAGAAAGTTACTAAACAAAATACACAAAAATATCAAATTTAAAAATAAAAATAAAAAATACAGGAAAAGAGGGGAAATGCAAACCTGATATGATTTCTTCAATGGCTCCTCAACTGCCATTATTCAAAAAAAAAAAAAAAAATTAATGCAAAAGAATAGCATTAAAAAAAATTTAAAAATAAAAAATAAAAAAAGGAATCTTTAAATGAAAAAGAGAAAGTAAGAGCAGGAAGTTGGGTGAAGCAGAGACCTTGATCTATTAGTGCTTGCAACTGCCTGATCACTTCCTGAGAAGCAATACCCATTTCTTCTCTTCCACAAATTTGCACAAATGCCAAATGCACACCCCCAAAAAATCACTACTTTTCAAGCTCTCTTTCTTTCTCTATTTCTCTCTCTCTTCTTTGACTCTTTTTGGATTTTTTTTTTTTTTTTTTACTTGAGCTTGGTGATATACAGAGGCAACTTACCAGCTAAAAAGTACACCACAACTAAAAAAAAAAAAAAAACTTGAGTGAGAGAGGTCAACAAAGGCGGGCCTACAAGACAGTCACCCCACTTTCACTCTCTACCTAGAAATTGAAGCTCGCTCTCTCTCTCTCTCTCTCTCTCTCTCTCTCTCTCTGAAATAAATTGATAACATTATTTTTTCTTTTTCTTTTTTTGCTTTTGCTTTTGCTTATATGTAGTTTAAAGTTAAACTAGTTATGTTGTTTTTCTGTTATCTTACAGATGAAAAAGCAGAACAAGTTTCTATGCTTCCTAGATAACTTTCATTTGCTGCGTGCGCTGGTTTTTTTTTTTTTTTTTTTTTTTTTTTTCAATTAAACCTTGTGATTGTAGTTGTGTTTGGTTCAATGACAATTTTATTTACAAACATTGTGTTTCATCGCATGTCTCTACAGATCAAATCGTTCTCCTCTCAACTATCAAATTATCAACAAATAAAAAAATACAAATATTTTATTGTTATATTTATCACCATAAAGTTTAGATTCAAATGGAACTCTTCTATGCATAATCCATATTATCTAATTTTATGTTATATATTATTTGCATTAACCAAAGTTTAGATTTAAATGAAACTAGATTACGTCCTTATTAATTGATTTTTATATTTTATTTTCAACAAAAAATAATTTTTGTGATTTGATCCAATCACAATTTAGTTCAACAAATTCTTTCAATTACTACATTTGGTTCCTAAGGTTTAGAACTTTGGATTAAAATAAAATCATTATTAGTACTTTATTTTATTCCAAACTTTTGGGTTGAAACATAACAATTGAAAGTTTATAAAATAAATTGTGACAGTATCAAATCACGTAGAGATAAATTATTACTCTCTCTTTTCTTATAAAATCTAACTAAATATAAAAAGATAAATATTTTAAACCTAGAACAGCCAAAATTTGTTTGCATTAACTTATTTTTATTTGTTTATTTTATTTAAAAATACAATTTTTCTTTTTCTTTTTTGGTTTTTCTTTTTAAAGAAGAGAATGGGGGTTGGTTAAAAAGGGTAGGTGCCAATAGGTAAGCCCATTGCCAATAAGATGTATAAATTAAATTTAACAAAATGGGATTTTAAAGAGGGTAAACAATTGACTGAAAATAAAAACTTGAGTTTTAGTTAAAACTAGGGGTGGCAAAATCAACCCAAATCCATTTGCCTATCCAAACCCACCCACTTAAATGAGACCCAAACCCACCCAATTATTAATTGGGTTAAATGGGTATTAACCCAATTAAACTCAATTAATATTAATGTTTATTAGGTTTTAATTGGGTACCCAATTAGATCCAATTATGATCCAACTATCATTTCTACAAATCACCTAACTCTAAAATGCCCCAAAACCACTAAAATTACCAAAATACCCCCTCAACCTAAAAAATGACCAAAAATACACCTAAACCTAAAAATGACCAAAATACCCCTAAAATCTGAAAAAAACCAAAATACCCCTTAAACCTTAATAAAAAGACCAAAATACCCCTTAACCTAAAAAATGACCAAAATAAAGTACTTGTTTAATGATATATTTGTTTTAAGTTAAAACAAATATATCATTAAACAAGTACTTTATTTTTTTGAGAAAAATTAAACAAGTACTTTAGGTTAAAAGGTTGACTCCAACCAAACTACATCACATAAAAATAAGGTTTTGTCGCTTGATCCTTCATTTTATACATGCTTAGTTGGTTAATCTTTAAATTTATTTATTAATAATAACCCGTTAAGCTTGCCTTTTTTTTCTTTTTATATTTTTTTTTAGATGGATACATTTAGTTACCGCTTAGCACTTGCTTGGGAGAACTTATTTTTAATTAGCCTGCTAAAGTTTAAAAAATAAATAAATAATTAGAAAATTATTTTTATAACTAAAAAAAAATATTCAAAATTTTGTACCAAACTAAATAAAGTGAATAAATTGAAAATAAATTCTCACAAATCAATTTTTAATATTCTCTTTTCTTTTCTTTTCTTTTTTTTTTTTTTTGGAAGAATATTTAATATTCTTTTTTTGATGGAAAAAAAAAAAGAGGGTCATACGCGTGTGATCATTGACCTGGCTCACTTAAACCCGCTATTGATGGTGTAGGACATCCCTGAGCACGTTAGGGCTATTGGCGTCATGGCACAACATTTTTGTGAAGCACACAACTCAAACCCGACAACTCTTGAACTTGTAGGTGTGATCAAGTCCGGAACTCCTATCAATGCGCACCATCAAAGTAATTGGACGGTGTATTTACCCTAGCAGTGGTCCTTCGTCGGTAGATCTCTTCCTGCACTTCATTTCAACGTTTCTTTCGCTTTGGAATATTCTTTCTCCTTAGAGACAAAGAAAATCGAGTGGCCTTAAGAGTATTCAGCTAGAACCCTCTTAAGAGGCTAAGAACATAGAAATGGTGCCACGAATGACCGACTCTTTATTCTTCTTATGTTGTTCTTTTCCTATATGGGTCCGCCAGTCTGAGTCTTTGTTTTTTATTCTTTTGTACATAGTGAACTTTTTTGAGAAACTTGTACATAGTGAACTAATTGTAAATTATTTTAAGTTTGAATCTCAGATCCATGATCAGTATTAAATTGCAAAACAAGCCTTTCAATTTATGTTAGACTAATGCATCCGTACATTATTTGGGTTCCCTTTTCCATTCTGTTATTGCTAAATTCAATTATCTCGCTAGTATTTCTGTACCAACACCTAAATATAGGTAAGACTTGAATTTTACATAAGGAGAGTGTCATTGCACAATATTTTTATAATAAATTCTAAGTAGTAAGTTCACTACAAAAATTGGAGCTATCCTGGCATTTTTATAACAAATTCTAATTAGTAACAGCATTGTTACTAATTTTAATTTGAACTTAGCCCCAAAATTACTTTTTTACCAATCAAACTACTAGTAAAAATCTTAATGTTATAAAAATATTGTAGACATCACATTTCTCTTTATAAAATGGGTAGGTGGATGTCATTAGCACCCTAATTTATTGTTGATAGCCTACTTTATCTCCTTTTCGACCTTGCCTTACTTTGAAGGTTAAGGGTTTGTTTGGTATGTGAGTTCAGGTACCAGTTTTTAAAATGGTGTGCAAACTTTCATTTAAAAAGTGTTGTGAAAATACACTAAAAACTGATTGGTATTTTGATTTGATAATAAAGAGTTATCATAAAAAACGAACATCATAGGTTAAAACTCTCTAAAAAAAAAAAAATCATAATACAAAAAAAAAAAAAAAAAAAAATCTATTTTGTACCATATTTTAATTTTAATAACTTTTTTTTTTCATAAGTGAACAAAATACAATTGTGTGTTTGGTATGCGTGTATTTTTTTAATATTAAAAAATGGTAACTATCTAACATGTTCAATACATTCATTAATATTTATTAGAAAAGAGAAAAATTCTCACACTATTTCTGTTTACTCTGTTCTTCCTCTTCAAACACCCCCCCTCCCCGTGTTGGAATACTAAACTCATACAATACCACTAAATTATTATCATTGGAACTTTTTTTTTTTTTTTTTTAGAAATACTTAGAACATGCTGCTAATCTCACAACTCGAACAATTTTTCCCTAAACTCTCAAACAATTTATGCGTGAAGAGATGTTAATTTAGCTATAAGACTTTGACTCGCTGGAACCTTATTTTAAAGAATCTTGACATAAAAATGGAGAAAATATCTTTTATGACAGACATACCAAGTAAGTCATTTAACAATATCATAAATAAATGTTATATAATTTAATTTTATATTAATTGTTTGTTCTACCAACCATTCACATGGTTTTCACAATTCACTCATTGTCATTGGCTTAATTGTTACCAGAGATATTTTACAAAAATATGATATGTATAATGTTGATATATGATTTACTATCACTATGTATGGTATATGTACAATTATTTTTATCGGTAAATCAATCTTTGAACTTAAGATCATGATCACCATTCATCTCAAGACTCGAGGTGTTTTGAGTTTTTTTTTTTTTAAATAAACAAGAGGTGTCAGTTAAATGTCACCGCCATTTGCTTTTTTTTCCTCCATGAATAGGTCATATTGCCATGTACAGGTATACATCTATTTGAATAGGTTATATTGACAGAAGAAAAAGTCAAAGAAACGGAGCCATGTTGAAGGGTGGGGGCCTGGCCCCCCACCCCCGCCCCCCCCCCCCCCCCCCCCCCCCCCCCCCAATTTTGGAAAATTTTTAAATATATATAATTATTTTAATGTTTTCAAAATTTAGTATACAAAAATAAGAGCTGGCCCCCCCTAAGTATTTGTATTAGTTCAATGATGCTTTAAAAAAAATAATTAGTCTAATAGTTATAGAGACAACTTTATTTTTCACAATTCTATTTTTTATTGTAAAATGTGCTTTTATATCTATTAAATATTTGAAAAAATTTGGCACCAAACATGTTTGAATTTATCTTTTTCAACTTGTTATGTGGCGATTAACAAGTCATTGACTCATTAAAAAATTATTGTCACTAAAACTACACATGAAATGTCTCTTTAGTTGCCACATAATGGGTCAAAGCAAAATAGTTTCAAATATGTTTTAAGACTAATTTGTTCCTCCCTTGTTTTTGAAAATTACATTAGTTCAATTGAATAATTTTACTTACATTAGTATAAAATTTGATAATTTTTATAGAAAATGAAATTTTTTAAGAATTTCACTATGAAAATTGTGAAAATGTGTTTTATTAATTTTATGAAAGATAGCCATCAAACATAATTTTGATTGAAAATATTAAGCTATTATTTTGTTGGGTGTGTGTATATATATAACTTATCAAATAAAAAAGTGTGTATATAATAAAAAAAGCATGTGTATTTATGTGTGTGTATGGGCTTGTCTTGATAAATATATTAGTGTTGCAACTTGGCCTCCCAAACAGAAATTCCTGGCTCCGCCCCTAAGAAACCAAAACTCACAATAACTTCTTAACAAAGTGTGAAATATCAGACAGAAGGCATTACAAATTTGGCTTTGTTTTGCTTTTGCAAGAATACTTTTCCCAAAAGTATGAGAACCCCATTACTTTAGGCATTAGACCATAATGCATCTTTTTTCTACGGAGAAACTTCGTCGAACACTCAGCTCTCAGCATTGTCATTCAATGGTCTTTGTAATGTAACACATGGAAAGGAGAATGAAAAAGTGTCATCACAGTTTGGTGTCCAGCAATATGTAGTACCCAATTAGTGACATTATGGTCCTGTATTCCAAATTTCCCACGCTTTGTGGACCACGTAGATATTTCTGGAATGCAATAAATTCCAATGTGCTTTACAAGTTACAACGCGTTATACAGTTGCATTAAAATTGTATCACCAATATGAAGACTATGGATCGATATGGAATTCCAATGTTACTTCAACTTATGGGTGTGAACTGCATGTGAATGAGTTTTAGTCAAGCTGAGCCTTGCTTTGTTCAAAGCCCAACTTTGTCTTTAAGTGGGAAAAGATTGAAAAGAATGCGAGCTAGGCATGCTATTTATGACTTGCAAGCCTAGCTAGCTAACTGTGCTTGAATTATTTGGCTTCTTAATATATCTTAGTAAATGGCCCAAGCGAGCGGAACAATTAATTTGACCAAATTTAGTCATAGTTTGATGGGTTTGCTCGTGAAGAGTTGGGCTGATCATTTACACCAATACAGTTGAACCTTCCCCAGTCCCCAGTATATATAAATGAGTCCCTTACATTACATACTTTGAAAATTGAAAGTCAAGTTGTGGAAGCTCACAATATTCAAGTTAAATACGCCATCTTGGAGTGTGACTCGTCGAACTCTAGAATCAGGTCAGAGTCAAATTTTGACACACAATTTTTATGCA
Source organism: Quercus robur (assembly GCF_932294415.1). NCBI lineage: Eukaryota > Viridiplantae > Streptophyta > Magnoliopsida > Fagales > Fagaceae > Quercus > Quercus robur. The sequence goes on along the minus strand of NC_065538.1, from coordinate 69,696,283 downwards.
CCTGGTCTTATTAGAAACACATCATTCCTTGTGTGTGTTTGTTTTTTTCATATAGACTTTAGTTGGACCTTAAAAAATCATCGGTGTTTTAATTAATCAGTCCGAGTACAAACGAGAAGCATCTAGTTCAATAACAAAATAACTTCAGGAAATGAATCAGAATAAACGAAAAATTCTACAGTCTAGTTGCATCCTTATTCGGATGAAGTATCAGCACAATGATTAGTTTCATAAGAAAATATACTTCAAACTAAAATTGATCAAACTTGTTGAGAAAAAAGATGGCTCACGAGAACTCTAGGTGGCGCATGCATGGTGGTTCGTGAGGCATGTGGAAACACCAGTTGGGACGTGTGTGAGCTTGGAATTGACTTTGGTTTGAGTCGTTTGGCTGATATCTTTGGATAAGAGAAAAGTGAAGATCTGTGTTGTCGAGCAAGTTGGTCTGGGAATTGGGGTGGCATTGTTGGACAGGAATGTGCACTAGTTTGAGGGTAACGCTGTTGAACAGCAATGTGCAAGGTTGTATAGTGATGATAAACATTGACTATTAAAGGCTACAAGAACGTGGCTGATACCGTGTTGAGAATAAATAGAGAAAGAGAGAAATATCGTGAGTAAAGCCCTTGTGAATTATATATTTTCTACACAATGAGCTATATATAGGTTAATGAGTGAATGTAATGACAAATGGATATTGGATAATCAGTGGGTGATAGTCCTAGTGGGGGAGATCGGAGATTGACCAATTGATAATTGCTAAGCAAGAATGCGAGATCGGTCTAGCAAAAATGAGTTGTGGTGTTAGCATAGAGACATTGCCCTCACCAAACTTAATAAAATAAAATGAATAAGAAGAGTAAAAAGAAAAACTAAGACAGTGGGAATTAGAGAAGAAAATTTGAAAGTTTGAAGTTGTGGAGGGCGAACAAAGCCAAACCTAAAAAAAAAAAAAATATATATATATATATATATATTTTTTTTTTTCCTGAAAGGGGGTCAATCGGCTTGACCACGGGTTAACCCGACTCAACCTATTTTTTTACCGAACCAAGTTCAAGTTGATCCATATCTTTATGAGTTAAAAAAAATTTTAAAAAAAACCCTTATTTGTATCCATTTTGATCATCTGGATCAGGATGGATTAATAGGCCCGGTCCAATATTATCATATCTATGCCCACCTTACCTTGGTTTAGAGTTTAGATAAACATTTAAGATTTTTTTTTTCTTTTTCTTTTTTTGAGAAAGAATAAACATCTAAGAACTTGATTGAAGGGCGTGAACTACCATGGCTTTTGTGTGTTTGTTTCTCAAAAAAAAAAAAATGGTAAATTGTAAATTATACCCTTAAAGTTTGGGAGTGATTGAATTTTACATCCTAAAGTTTCAGAATTTAGATTTTACCTCCTAAAATTTGGTGTGTTTGGATTTTACACTCTAATGTTTCATAACTTAGATTTTACCTCCTAAAGTTTATAGTTGTTTGGATTTTACATTCTCAAATTCTGAAACTTTAAGGTGTAAAATTCAAATACCCCAAAACTTTAGGAAATAAAATCCAAACACTTCAAAATATAAGAAGTAAAATCCAAATTCTGAAACGTCAGGATATAAAATCCAAACATCATCAAATTTTAGAAGGTAAAATCCAAATTATGAAATTTCAGGGTGTAAAATTCAATTACCCCAAACTTTAAGGGTATAATTTACAATTAAAAAAAAGCCGTGAACTAAAAGTCTTAATTCTTTATGGAGTGCAGAAAACAAATAATAATAATAAAATCTCCTGAACGAGTGACATTGAAGCTGCCAAGAATAAAACAAAAATATCCATCGAATATCAAAAAAATACTTCATGTTTCTTTTTTTCTTTTTTTGTGAGAACTACATTTGACTTTGAATATATATTTTTCCCAATAGCCGCGTTTCCTTAACATCTATTGGATATTTCATTCGTGGTTCATGTACAAAAATATATAATAACGATAATGTATTATTATTTCCTCTCACTCCAATAATTATGTTAGACGACAATAGAAAATTCTCTCAAAAGTGTGATCATTGTTCACACCTCAGATAGTAAGATCAGAATTCAATAAATTGTACCTTCCCATACCAATAATAATAATGAGATTATTAATATTAATTAGATTGCTTGATAGCTTCACCATAAAATTCTATTAATTTATATTGTCAAATAAATGAAATATATTTCACAGATGGGTGAACATTTAATTACCATTTCTATTCAAATTATTTCCAAAATATATCAAAAAAATTAAAATTATTTCTCATATAAGAGAAATCATTGTAGCTCATTAATCATTTTCCCTTTTACCTCATTTCTCCAATCTTACTGTTTTTGGTTCTTCAGAGAACATCTTTTTGAGGATATCAGCGAACCTGTTCTCACTCTTCTAGGCGTACTCCACACTAAAGGTCTGGAATTTCTACTCCACCTTTTGCACCCAAGTTCTGTAAGTTGCCAGGCTTTGCTCTCTTAGTGCAAAGCACCCCTTACCTAAGAGACCACAAGGTTGGAGTCTCCTAAAACCCTCATATGTTTTACTCCCATGCTAAGTGCTATGACCAATCCAGTCAAGTATGCCTCGTACTCACTAGTATTGTTTGAACAAGAAAACCCAAGCTTGAAAGATAATGACATGGTATCCCCATCTTTGTAGCTTAGGACAATTCCCAGTCCGTTTGAAGTCGTCGTTGCTGACCCATCAAACCTCATTGTCCTCTTCTTTCTTAGGAACTCTGCCACTGCCACTTCCCCGGGGATCTCCTTACTTAGTAAACATTCTTCTTTCCCTGGGAACTAGGCTAGCATATCTGCTATGACTTGGCTTTTGACAACCTTGGGGGTCTTAAGGCTGATGTCACATTGAGAGAGCAAGACCGGCCACTGTGCTATCCTTCCCGTTAGGAGAGGCTGATGAAGGAGTGCATTTATGGGATGTGACTTGGTTACCAAGAGGATCTGGTGGGCTAAGAAGTATTGGTTTAGCCTTTGAGACGTGTAGATAACCACTAGACATGCTCTTTCCATCCTGGGGTACCTGGTTTTTGTATCTTTTAGCATCCTACTTACGTAAAACATGGGTTGCTCATTCCTATCATCATCTTCTTGTGCTAGCAAGGCTCCTATAGCCTTGAAATTTGATGTTAGATATAGCAACAGGGGTTGCCCATGTATCAGTGCTTGTAGGGTAGGAAGATGATTCATGATCTGTTGGATCCTTTGAAAGACTTCCTGCTGTTCAGTTCCCCAAATGAACTCAACCCTCTTTTTCAACAGTTTGGATAAACTACTTGTAATCGAAGCTAATCCTGGCACAAACCTCCTGATGTAGGAGACCCTCCCCAAGAAACTCTGGAACTCTTTAACCGTAGTAGGCCTTCTCATTGTTGCGATTGCTGTAGTTTTGACTGGATCTACACTTAAGCCTCTGCGGTGTACTAGGAACCCAATAAATTTTCTAGTAGATACTCCAAATGCATACTTCATGGGGTTCATGCGTAGTTTGTACTTCCTGCACCTTTCAAAAACTTGTTCAAGTATCTGGAAGTGTCCTGCCTTGGTCTTTGACTTTACCACAATATCATCCACATAATCTTCCATTTCCCTATGCATTATATCATGGAAGATAGCTGTCATAGTTCGCTAGTATGTGGCTCTTGCATTTTTAAGGCCAAAGAGCATCATGGTATAATAAAAATTTCTGATTTATGTCCTAAATGCTGTCTTCTCTGCATCTTTAGCAGCCATGTGGATTTGGTTGTACCCACTATATCCAACCATAAATGAAAACATTGAGTTTCCCGCAGTTGAATCTACGTGAAGGCCAACGTTAGACAAAGGGAATTCATCTTTTGGACATGCTTTGTTTAGATTGCAAAAATCCACACAACATCGAATTTGGCCATTCTTTTTCTTCATGGGTACTATGTTGGAGAGCCATTTGGGATGCTAGATAGACTTGATAAAACCAGCTACTAACAGCTTCTTGACCTCCTGAGTTATCTGAGCCTCTATATCAATGTGAAAGACTCTGGCTAGTTGGACTACTGGTGTGACTCCCGGGTCTACATTAAGAGAATGGACCACTAGCCCTGGATCTAGACCAAGCATCTCATCATATGTCCAAGTGAACACATCCACATATTTTTGAGTAATGCCACTAACTACTCTTTCTCCTGTGCTGTCAACTAACCACTAATAAAAACAGGCTTCTGGGATCCCAACTTAGCCCCCAAGTTTACCTTTTCCAATTCTTCCTCAGGCTGAATTTGTGCTTCCTTGACTAGGTCCTCTAGGATTTCTTCTTGAGCCATCATACAATCTAGTGGCCCGGGACCCTCCTGCACGAAGCATTTAGGCCTCGCGCACTTTTATAAACAATAAACTAGCCTTTCTCCAAGCTCCCATACTACCATGCATTCTCTGGATCCTGAGGAGTTGGTTTCCTTCCTTTGCCTTTTTTTGTCCAGGAGGTTCCTCAGGTCATGAGTACCTCCTTCTTCTTCTTTTTCCAAGACAGGTGCTCCTGGGGTCCCCGGCATAAGGCTTTCATCATCTGGTTCCAACTCGTCATAAAACATTGTCTCCATAAAGTTTACCTTTCCTTGATTGAAAGGATTAGGGTTGGCAGGGATTTTTATGGGCTTCCCATTCAATCTCCCTTTAATACATTAATAGTACGTGGAAGGAATAAGGCAATGCTTATGGAACCATGGGTGTTCTAACAGAACATGGTAAGAAACTTTCAAGTTAATCACATGAAATCTAGTCAGGACTACTATTGGGCCTACCCTTAAGGCTAACTGCACATATCCCTCAGTTGATTCTGCTGATCCTCCAAATCCTATTATCTCTATGGGAGCTCTCAAGATCCTCCTGCCAGTCAGGCCCACGGCTTTAAGGGTATTCAGGTCTATGAAGTTGAGTGGTGCCCCTGTATCTACCGATACTCTTCTAATTTGGACACCGTTTATGGTGGCTATTAGATAAAGGGGTCTGCGATGATATGGATGTTCAACCTCTATGTTCTCATCAGTGAAGGTTATTGCATTGGTTGTCTCCAAGTAAGCTCAGCTAGCATGGGATTCTGCTGTGAACATTCCATTCCCAAATCTGCTGCTATACTTATGAGGGACTTTGTGACCATCCTTCTTGCTTCTAGCCTAAATCCCAATTGGTTGAATAGTGATCTGAACTTAGGATTCTTATAAAGGGTCCTGACTGTGCTTGGATGGAAAGATCCTTCAGATTCTTCTACTTCTACCGGATTCCCATGGATCACTACAGCCACCACTCCCTTTCCCTTATGGTTGGGTAAAGGGTTCCTTTACACTTCGGGTTCCTTTTGAGTGAGCTCTAGGGTACCCTCCCTAAGCTTCTTGTAAAAAAGCCTATGGAGGGTCCAACAGTCCTTGATAGAGTGCTTGACATAGTTATGAATCCTACAAAACAAAATATTCTTTCTTTCTTCTTCAGTTGGTGGCCTAGATACAGTAAATGGCCTAACAATTCCATCTTCAATCCATTTATCCAAAACATGATTCATTTCTTCTGCAGTACATGGGATCACAAGTGGATCCTTGGCAATTTTTCCTTCAGGTTTCTTCCTTTTTTCTCCTATTGAAGCTATCATGGCCTGGGGTACTAGCACTTTCTTTGTCCTCATAGTCAATGCAATCCTCCTAGTTCTTTGCAGCAGGTCAATAAATTGGGTTATGCATAGATTTTCAATCTAAAGCCTGTAATCAAAGATTATGTTGGATATGTAGGTCTCCACGAGCTCCTTTTCTTCATAGTCCCCATAACAGTCTAGAGAAACATCTTCAAACCTTTTGATGAATTGGACAGGATCCTCTCTAGGCCTTTGCTTTACCATCTGAAGGCTTTGGAAGGTGACCATGTCTTCGCCTGGATAGTATTTTGCACAGAACATTTCCATCATCTCTTCTCAGGTCTTAATGGACCCAGACCTCAAGTTGGTATACCATGTATATGTTCTGTCTATTAGGGACTTAGCGAACTCTCTTAAGCACAGCTCCTTATCTCCTGCGTAAGGGCCTATAGTGTGAACGAACCTACTCACGTGTTCCAGAACACTTCCATTTCTTCTATCAAAAGGATGGAACTTTGGGGGTTCGTATCCCTTAGGGTAAGACTTGCCAAGAAGTTCTGGTGGGAATGAGGGATCTCAAGAAAATTGCTTGGGGATCCTCGAGAACTTTTCCCTTTCTTGTTCCAGAAGGGCATTGACATCTGCTAGCGTGAGGTACTAGGGGTTAGCTCCCCCTTCTGCTGTTGACCCTCCCTTTAGTTGGGCTCTATCCTGGTTGACCACAGAGGGGCGTTATCCTTGATTTCTTGGGTCCTACCCTTTTTGAGGAGGTGGATCTCTTTCCGCAAATCTTTCAGCATCTCTGCCATTCTAGCCACAGGGTCTAACTCCTGCCCTGTGCACCTCTGCCCTGAAACGACCTCCTACTCTACCAGAGGTACCTCGTTCCTTTGTCTAGAGGCCACTTCATTTTCTCCTATGGGCTTAGAGGCTACAGGTGGCACATTGGTACCTTTGCTATTCCTTGGTCTTGGAGTTATGCTCTACGAAGGGGCTGCTTCTTCCCTCTCCTTTACCCAGTCCCCAGCAGAGTCACCAAAATGTGTGGGTCCTTTTTGGATAGCACCCAGGTCCAAGTAGAAACAAGGACTATAGGCCCTTTTACTTGTTGTTTTAAGGGATTGGGCTTGGTTCACCGCAGCTAAATGGGCTGATTACGAACCAAATAGTGCACAGAGTAAGAATCCTACAACACATACATACTAGCAAATAAGAAATATATGCATTGAACAGCAAGAAACAATAAAGGGGTAATGTGATAGAGAAAGGCACAAAGTAAACGTTAGGGTCCTTAAGATATTGTGAAATATTTCATTAATTTCTCAATTATATAATACATTATGCTCACTAGGACGTATCACAAGGTCCAAATAAGTTCAAAAATCACAGACTTAGATGACTCTTCAAGTCTTTATGACTTGCAAAGTTTGAATCCAAGTGTGTTCTCTAGTGCCTGTTTGAGGATATTGGGTGGTATTTCCCACTTTTTTCTCACTTTCTTTGAGTTCTAATAGAGTTTTCTTAATGATTCTACTCTAATTCACTGTTGCTAAATGCCCTTCATTGTTGGCTGCTTCCCCTTTTTATAGTGTTATCCTAGGGTTTCTAGGGTACCACCGATTCCCCCCATTTGCTCTCCTGGGTACCATAACCAATATTGTGCTAGCAACATTAGTGGCTGGTCTCTTCCTCATTTCTCATAATTTTCTTCTTTTGGTGCTTCTCCCCCGAAAGTCTCTAGTTGGCTTTCCGTTTTGGGGTGTCCTTAGAGAGCTAACTTTTGGTCCTTCTTCCTTCAAGGCTTCTAAACCTCACCTTTTCAAACTCAGTTTTTGGCCACCTTTCCCTTTTTCATTTCCCAACTGAGCTAATTCCTTCCTGCCAAGTTGAAAGCTTTCCAGCCACTTCCCCTCATGGTTCCTCTTTCTGGGTTTCTCGAGGTACTAGCCCCTTGTTCATGAGTTGTTGGTTCCCAAGCCTTTTGATTCATTTCTGCATCATTGAGTGGCTGATAGGGACATATCTATTCTCGTTCCTTTTGTTTCCTAGCACCCCCTTTTGAATTGTCTTAATTCAACTCTCGTTTTGCTGCACGTCCCGAGGATCTCGAGCTCCTGGCAATCCCCAGGTATCTCGGCCCAGTTCTCACCACTGGGCTCCCTAATGATTTTCTGACCTTGGCAAGCTGGGCTTTTCTTCTTCCCTTCGTTTCATGAGTTTTAAGGCTTACCCATTCGTGGGTTTGGGTTCCTCCTTAAAACCTTAATGGATTTGGGCCTACCATCCCTTTTCTTTATTGCAGGCTCAAGTATTTTTTATGGAGTTCAATTCTCTGTGCCATTTTGGGCCTTGATGCAACTTCATGACTTTTTGGACCTCAACAAGAGTTTAGATAAACATTTAACATTTTTTTTTAAGAAAGAATAAACATCTAAGAACTTGATTGAAGGGTGTGAACTACCATGGCTTTTGTGTGTTTGTTTATAAAAAAAAGGGGTAAATTGTAAATTACACCCCTAAAGTTTGAGGGTGATTGGATTTTATACCCTAAAGTTTTAGAATTTAGATTTTACCTCTTAAAGTTTAGGGTGTTTGGATTTTACACCATAATATTTTACAACTTGGATTTTACCTCTTAAAGTTTAAGATTGTTTGGATTTTAAACTCTGAAACTTTAAGATGTAAAATCCAAACATCTAAAACTTTAAAGAGTAAAATCCAAAACACTTCTAAAATATAAGAGGTAAAATCTAAATTCGAAACGTCAGGGTATAAAATCCAAATATCACTAAATTTTAGGGGGTAAAATCCAAATTCTGAAACTTTAGGGTGTAAAATTCAACCACCTCCAAACTTAATTTGTAATTTACCAAAAAAAAAAAAAAAATGCGTGAACTCAATATTCTTTTTCCTCCAATTTGTTTATTCACGTACAATATAATATGTGTTTGGATATGACTAAAAACTGCGTCTACGTTTTCATTTCACGTTTCCTTCCTTATTTCTTTTTCTTTTTTTTTTTAGCACATGAACAGTGAATTTACTGTGCAGAGACAAAAATCACTGTTCATGCACTGTAGCACACTGTTCACATACTGTAGCATCACTGTTCACGCATTTAAAAATATTAAAAATGGGTCCCACGGTACTTTTCATACATTCAAAAATTATTTTGTTACAGTGTTTTCAGTTTTCAGTAACAAGAAATTCAATCCAAACGGACCCATAGTCTTAATTCTTTATGGAGGGCAGAAAACAAATAATAATAAAAAAATCTCCTGAACGAGTGACATTGAAGCTGCCAAGAATAAAACAAAAATATCCATCGAATATCCCAAATCCGACCTCACCCAAAAAAAAAAAAAAAAAAAAAAAATCATGTTTCTACATTTTTTTTTTCTTTTGTGAGAACTACATTTGACTTTGAATATATCTTTTTCCCGATAGCCGCGATTCCTTCACATCTATTGGATATTCCATTCGTGGTTCATGTACAAAAATATATAATAGCGATAATGTATTATTATTTCCTCTCACTCCAATAATTATGTTACGCGCGCGACAATAGAAAATTATCTCAAAACTGTGCATCACTGTTCACACCTCAGATAGTCAGATCAGAATTCAATAAATTGTACCTTCCCATACCAAGAATATCATAATAATAATAATGAGATTATTAATATTAATTAGATTTCTTGATAGCTTCACCATAAAATTCTTAAAATTCTATTAATTTATATTGTGAAATAAATGAAATATATTTCACACATGGATGAACATTTAATTACCATTTCTATTCAAATTATTTCAAAAATATATCAAAAAAATTAAAATTATTTCTCATATAAGAGAAATCACTGTAGCTCCTTATTCATTATGAAGATTATTATAATAAGCCAACAAGGTAACGTCAAAACTGTCGGGACATGTTACTAATCGACCATGATCTTATATGTTTGATATATGCATTCTTTCTTTACCGCTTTTAGACTTTATCGATCCACATGTAAATATATCAATGCATGACGTATTGCCAACAAAGCTGATTGTTTTTGTCCTCGAGCGAACTGGCAAAGTCAAAGTAGAAGAAACTGACAGCCTCTTTTCGTGGTTAATATTTACTTATTCTTTAGGTGTAGTCTCTGGATTTTTAGCTCATAGGGATCGTACATTATGGTGGCTGGGCCAAAATTAGCGTTGAAATAAATGGCAAAAAGTTTGCAAGTACGGAACCCCCTGTATTCTTTATTGTCATGTAGTTTTCTGAGAGAAAGAGTCCAACAAGAAGATATGTTATAGCTTCAAAAACAGTGTCATGTTGATCATTCTTTGAAGCCAAATTAAGATGTCTGTGTCATTGTCATCAGAGATAGGACATATCCAATCCCATGATGAAGCCAGCGCATCTACAACTGTTGGGTATAGGAACCAGTTTAACGCATATAGCAGCGTGAGCGAGATTGAGGAAGAGAGTAGTAGTACAAGCGAGATCATTGAGGTCAACGATCATGGACTGGTACGCATGGAAACGATCAAAGAAGAGTCGTTTGAGGCAGGTAGTTTGTATTCATTGGATCTTCAGAGCTTGGAAGATAGCGTGTATGTGGGTGTGGGGAAGAGCGAGTCAAGCATGGAAGCTCTAGTTTGGACGTTAAAGCACGCTGTTACCTCTCCCTCCACCATGGTCTATCTCGTTCATGTCTTCCCTGAGATACTGTACATACCCAGTCCATGTAAGCTCTCTCCCCCTCTTTTTCTCTTTGGTTGGTGAGTCATGGTCAAATATTTGGTGCATTGGAATCTGGGCCACTAAAAGCTTGGGTCTTTACCCACCCACCACCACCAAATGGCTTTTTTTTTTTCCAAACAAAGACAAAAAGAATTGACAAAATACTAGTACCATGCATGATTCACGGGAAAAGGGATTAGATATGCCTGGTTTTAAATTGTAATTCATTCTTTTAAGGGCCTAGATTTGTGCTTAGCTTTAATTTTTCTATGAGAATCAACATCGAAAGGTTCGATGTAATTAGTTGTAGATGGATAATGGATTGTCTCAACTCTCAAGCATGAGGCTTGAGGAGCCAAGTTTGATCATTCAAGAGGGACAAATTTTTATTTATTTATGGAATCTAATAGTGTATGGAGTGACATATTATTTAGGATTTTCAATGATATAGTACTTGATAAAATTATGAAATTATTTCTTTGCGAATGGAGATAATCATCATAATTAAGCCATGGTTTAGATAATTTAGATATTAGAATGCAGAAGCCTGAGTTTAAATAATGGAGTTCATTGGATTTTATCCATGATCGATTTGAATCTAATAATTGGATTACATTTTCATTGTCTCTGTGTTAGTAATAAAAAAAATGTTGCCAATGTGATCAAATTAAATGACAGATGTATCTTTGTGATTATAGTAGGAAAGATTCCAAAGAGTCAAGTGAGTCCAGAGCAGGTGCAGAGTTACATGGACCAAGAAAGAAACAAGAGGAGAGAACTACTCCAAAAATTTCTAAATGCATGCTCCTCTTCCAAGGTACATAAACCTCCAATGTATCATTTTAAAGGAACATGTTTATGTTTCTGGGTTAATCTTTTTAATTTGAACCAAAAAAAAGACTAATGATCAAACAGGTTAAGGTAGATACCATTCTTATTGAGAGTGAGATGGTTTCAAAGGCAATCCTGGACCTCATTCCTATTGTCAACATAAGAAAGCTGGTGTTAGGAACCACTAAATCCAGCCTAAGGTATAATCATAAGTGTGTTAAAGGCAAGAGCAATTGAGAAATCAATTCCAATTTTTCTAAGCAACCCTTTTCTCATCTTCAAATAAATTCTCGCATATATTTTTCCAATGTATAGGAGATTGAAGTTTAGAAAAGGGAATGGGATAGCTGATCAAGTGCTTCAGAGTGCACCAGTAAGTTGTGAAGTAAAGATCATTTGTGAAGGAAAGGAAGTGATTGACCTAATGAGTGAATCACGAACAACATCACCTCGTGCGCGAGGCAATGATGAGATCAATCCCAAGCCTACACAAAAGTCTCCAGTTCAACGCAGCATTTCAAAAAAATTTCAACGCACTGATTCCTTTAAATGGTTGTTGTGCTTTAGACCCAAGGAGTAACTGGTTTCCCAATATTTGTAACGAAACACTTACAGAACTGGAACAGAGTTGTATAGAATCAGAATGAATGTCTGATGGTTGAAAGTTAAGTTATACTCACCACACTCCATTTGATTTTGAAATCCTCTTTTCACAGGGAATTCCCAATTGCCCATTAATTGATTTAATTCCACCTCTGGCTTTGATTTACTTTCCTTGTTTCTTTTCTTCTTTTTTTGTTTTTGGTATGGTTCTTCATTGTACATTACGATCGAATTTAGACTAGCAACTTGTGGAACAACCCTGTGACTTTTTAAGCCACTTTCTTGGATTTAAAATGAGTGTACCCATGTATGTATGAATGTATCCAACACATGTAAGTACTCCAAAGTCCAAACACCATGGACCAAAAGCTATAGAATTAATGAAGTTTAAGGGCTGTTTGGTACCAATGTTTAAACAACAGTTTTTAGTGTTTAAACAACAATAATATTTCTAACATGTATTTTTATAACACTTAAACACGTATTTCCACAACATTGAAAACTGAACAATGATACTAGAAATCTCTAACCAAACGACCACTCAGTTTGACATACCCCCAACCCCCACAACAAAAACCACTTAAACAATTACATTTTATCATATGGAACTATATTTACAAGGAGCTCAATGTAGGGTATGCATGGTAACTAAGGGGTTTTAACATTTACACTATTGAGTATGATTGCTTTATTTGATCTACACTCACCTCAAACTCAAAAAATCAAGATAGAAACTTGAATAATTGGTATGTAAAAATATGAACATAAAATGTGACCAAGCAGGAATGGCAAAATAAATTTCAGTAGGATCATAAAAAAATAAAATAAAAAATAAAAAATTTCAATAGCAACATATGACAATGATTGGTGATAATGGTTAACACCAATTCCTAAAAAGGACGTGTTAATTACACACAATTTTGCACACACGCACGATTTCAGTGCAAAAAATACCGATTTTTTTTTTTTTCTCATTCTTCGTTCTACTATTAAGTCAAATCACTAACATATTATTACAACCTACAAATATATGCTGATATGTACATATATACAACATTACTAGCTATAATAAGGTGTAAGAAAAACCTCAATGCTTCATCTATTTTTCTCTTATTCAAATTACCCCAAACTTTTGCACATGTTCTAGTTAGTGATAATATATAAGATGTTTAGAACTTCATTTACTCTTCTCTTTCTCTTAATCACTTAACACGCGTTCGCGCACAAAATACTCAATGTAGATTAAGGTTTTATTTGAACTACTCTAAACGGGCTACCTGGCTTAAACACCCTATTTGTATCACATTTGTGTTACTATTGACCTATTTGTTTATAGAACGATCACAACAATTTACATTTTTTTTCACATCTTATGTGGCAAACTATGATTGATTGCTTGTCATTTTTACATGAATCCACTATTATTATTATTATAAGGCAAGTTCTAGATCCTAAGCCTAAAAGGTAAAAGGATTCATGCTCAAAGAGTCCAATGCAATGAATTTGTAGAGAGTATGCTAAAAATTAAGCTTCACTAGGACAACACACATAATGGAAAAGATGATAAGAAGACAAAGACAAGCAAACTTTTTGTAAAGAAATTCTTCCTCGGCCAAAGTCCGAGGAGGGTAGTTCTTGATTATATTCTTTTCCAACTTGAATACGATTTCAGTTCTTAATGCTACAATGCTTTCTTTTCAATTCTCAGATGAACCTTCCCTTATCCCTGGAGGATCTTTCACATGATATAGCCTCTTTTGGCTAATCTTAGCCCTCCATTTGTTGATTATGCAAGTCACTACTCAAGTGCTTGTCTTATCAGACGCTCTCCCAAGTCTTCTATGAGTTGTGGCAACCAAGACAACACTGTTCAGGGGTCTTCTCCACATAAATGCGACCAAGGAGTTTGGTGAGATGCATTAAATGTGGTAGCAGCTACTGTAGGGTGACGAATTCGGGGTTCAGGCCCAACAGGTGGGAGATCCTGGCCCAAAAGTCCCTCAACAATGAATTTGTAGAGAGCGAGTTATAGAACTAGGTCTTTGACAGGAGAAAATGAAGTTACGACCAAGCCATGCAACCTAGTTGGACGTAGGGATATTCCTTCGAGCATTTTTAGTAAAGGTCCCTGAGGCTGTTCTTGTTGCTTCTCTCTCTTTTATCCTCCTTTATCCTTTCTTCTCTACACCATCCGATCCCTCTTCCATGGGGATCTCCTTTCCTTATATAGCTCCCTTCCTGAGATCATGTCCCTACACTTGTCAGTCATCCCATCCTCCACTCGAGTGCCTGTTCCATAGGTCATTCTCCCTCCTTTCTGTGAGTTGCAGTGGCCAAGGTCACTCTGCGTTCCTGTCCCTTCCACATTAATGCGGCTGGAAAAGTAGTTCCCTGGCATTTAATGCGGCAGTTGTGATTGTCTCTTCCTCCTTCCTGAGTGTCACGCATTGTTTCCGTGTACTGGGCGACCTTTCGCTAAGTAAGGGGTGCAAATTGGATGCTTACTTGGTGAGTCCGAGGAGGTGTTCCTCCTCGGACGCCCCTTAGTAGGCCCGGCCCATCACTATTGGGACGGGGTATCCTACGCCCACGCCTTTTCTTCTTTATCGCGGCTGGGCTTGGTACATGAGTTATGGCCCAACATCAACTGACAGACTTTACCCACCACAATAGCCCCTCAAAATGTCGGCCTTTTTTGAGTCCGAGGAGAAAAGGCGGGATTTTGATACCCACTAGACGGCTCGTGGCTAACCACTGCTTCACACGTGGAAGGGGGAGTGCACGCCTTTACGTGCTTCATTAATGCTGTGGGCAGTTGGTGGCTCAGGGGGAAGTAACCGCAGCTTTTGAGGTTTTACACTCGCTCAATCCAACGGTTAGAGGCAGGATCTACGGTGGACAGCGCCTCGCATGCCTTAGACGCGAGCGCGTCTGTTCGATTTCCACCAAGTATAACAGGTCTTGAGGGCGCTCGTTTCTTATTTTTGACGAGCTTCCCAATATTCAGAACTTCTCAGAGCCTATTCCTCCAGTCTGTTCTTGCTTCCGCTGCCATTCTCTTGAAGACTTCTTCGAACCTCTTACCCGTAAGTTCGCGCTTCTTCTCCATTATTCTTCATTAATCATACTGCCTTCAAGTTGTTTTTAGGATTAGAGGGGATGGGTAGGCTTGAGAAACTGGTAGATTCTCCGGCCGGTATGGCGGGCTTCAGGGCGAAGTATCGTATCCCACCGGAGGTAGGGTTAGAGTACTGTCATCTGGAGGACATTTTGATGAAACGGAGAACAGAAGAAGTCGCAATTCCAATGATAGCCTTCGTGGAAGGAGGAATGACTATTCCGATGGGGAAAATAACTAGGGACTATCTGCGTGGCCATAGGTTGGCCCCCCATCAATGCACCGCTAATGTATTTCGGATCCTGGGGTGTGTCGAAGCCCTGAACGATCAGATGAACCTCGGCCTCTCATGGCACGACGTGGTTCATCTTTACGAATGCCATAAACTCGGCGACACATACTATCTAAAGTCTAGGGTTGACGCAGTGAGGTTGATATCTTGCCTTTCGAAGTCTAGCAAAGGCTTGAAGGACGACCATTTAATCGTCTCCGGGCCATGGTCTGACGGCCCTCACTGTCCGACTAGGGAGGGAAAACCAGGTGGGGTGTCGTAGAATT
Source organism: Quercus robur (assembly GCF_932294415.1). Classification (NCBI taxonomy): domain Eukaryota; kingdom Viridiplantae; phylum Streptophyta; class Magnoliopsida; order Fagales; family Fagaceae; genus Quercus; species Quercus robur. Next base: position 69,680,800 of record NC_065538.1, on the reverse strand, counting down.
AGATGCCGTGGGGAGGATTTTGGTTTCAAGCTCCTCCACCCCTCTTTCTTTTACTTGCTTTAGATTTGTTGGTTTGATTGCATGTTTCCTCGGACTAACATAAATCGTTTGACGGCATTTGCAGACAAGAAGCTAACCACTCCTCGGCTGAGCCTAGTCAATGTCCCAGCTCTAAATTACCTCCTGAGGTCCGAGATTTTTGTTAGCAGGGACGGACAACTACGGTCGGCTCCTTTAATTTTGGATTATACTCCACTCACACGAGCCCAGGTAGAAGCCGGGCAAGCTATAAGGGCCGGTAGTCCGAGATTAGCACGGATTGACGTGTCCATACCAGGGTTCCTCGCTGATACAGACTTGCCTCCAATTCAATTACCCCCCCAACACGTTTTTCCCCCAGTAGTTATCCCAGAGGTGGAGTCCGGCTCCTCGCATTCATCCTTAGAGGATCAGATAGACCGGTTCCAATTTACTGAGGAAGGGGAGGCCTCAGTCAGAGTAGTAGAGATCTCCGACTCTGAAGCTGATTTGGACTGTGCCTCAGCGGCTCCTGGTACTGGTTTGGTCGTAGCACAGCCTGATCTTAGCGAGGACACAGAAGAAGAAGAAGGAATGGACCTCCAGCCGAGGACTGGTCTCAGGGGCCTTTTATCCAACAGGTCCAAAGGGCAGACCTCTAAGGAGGCCTCGAGAGAACAGGTCGTTTCCAAAGCCCCCGCTCTTCCTCCCCCTCCCTCGTCGGGTGCGGCGCTGAAGCCCATGCCTAATCTAAAGCGAAAAAGGCCTGTAGAAGAGGCAGAGGAGGGGGAGGTCGCTCGTGAGAAGGCCGGGCCTAAAAAGAAGGGCAAGGAAACAAAAGAGACCCGGGAAAAAAGAACAAGGTCCACTGAGAGCCGAGATGAGGCGGTCACTCAGAGGGTACCTCGGACATGGTCTCCTCGGATCGAGCTAGATGGCGCTCCAATCCTCTGGGATGCGACGCTATGGGAGTCCCAGCGTGAGCCAGCTTCGTTCTTGGCTGAAGCGTTGCAGCAACCTCTTCTCTTGCCTCGTGATATGGAAGGCCTCAGGAAAATTCGTCAACCGGAGCTTTTCATGTCACTGAAGAGGGACATGGCTGTGGTAAGTGGAATCTTCTATCTTATCTTTGTGTTGAGAACCTTCTTATCGTCTTATCTTGGTATCGTCTTCATTTCCGTCTGAGTGCAGGTCACCCAACAAATTTATGTTGCTGAGGAGTGGGCCAAGCAAGCTCGGGAGGAGGCGCATAAGGAGGCTCAGTCCCGTGCCACAGCTGAGAGGGCCGCGAGCGATCTCAAACGAGATCTTGATCGTAAGGATCATGAGCTGAAAGAAACAAAGAAGGCCACGGCGAGTGCAGAGGCTGGCCTGAAGACTGCTGAAAAGCAAACCGAAGAGCTGCGCAAGCAGCTCCGATACTCTGAGGAAAAACTGTCAGCGGAGCAAGAAGCGGTCTCGGGGCTTAGGGCCGAGCTCGCGAGGGCGAAGGAGGAAGCCCTTTTGTCCAGGGAGGTTGCCGAGAAGGCTGTGGCGGCTTCGTATGAACGTGGAGTTCACGATACCGAGGAAAGATTGACCGAGGAAATCGCCACTGTCTGCAGGGATTATGTCACCTCGACCTGGGGATTGGCCATGGATAGGGCAGCCGTTCCCGCAGATTCTGATCTCAGGAAAGCTGAGAACATCTTTTATCCTGCCGAGATACGTGAGACACCTGGGGAGGTTGCTTCCACTGAGCCCCTTCCAGCAGATCCCCCCATTCCGGAGACTGGCAGCATGGAACAAGCTACGCAGGGCCAGTCACCCGAGGATAGTCTTCGTATCAGCGAGATCCTCGCCCAGGCCCAGGGGATCGCCCCGGAGAACCCAGTAGTGGATGATCAGCCTGCCCCAACTCAGGGCCCTTAGGGACGTAGACTAGGAATTCGTCTGTCCCGCTTTTGTACTTTGTTTTGTTTGATCCTTACTTAATATTTTAGAACTGAATTACTTTGAACTTTATATGACAAAAGTTATTTGATTACGTATATCGCTGCCTTACTTCATTTTGTTTTAATCATGGATGAATATTGGTCTTACCCTTTTACTGCTTTAAAATCGAACAATAATAAATAAAGACGTTAGAATTGCGATACTTTGTAGCTGAGCAACACCGCTTTCAATGCTGATTTTTCCCCAGTCCATGATTGAGAAATCCGCGCAGGACTTGGGCTCCCTTCAACGCTCTTCGTGAGTCAGGAGCGATTAACCCTTGATGTAAGAATTGCGTGGTTAATTTCCCCCAAGTCCGTGGTCCGAGGAGCCATGCGGGACTTGGGTTCTGTTTAACACTTAGTGAGAATCGTTGTGTGGTTAATTTCCCCCTAGTCTGTGGTCCGAGGAGCCATGTAGGACTTGGGTTCTGTTTAACGCTTAGTGAGAATCGTTGTGTGGTTAATTTCCCCCAAGTCTGTGGTCCGAGGAGCCATGCAGGACTTGGGTTCTGTTTAACGCTTAGTGAGAATCGTTGTCTGGTTAATTTCCCCCAAGTCTGTGGTCCGAGGATCCATGCAGGACTTGGGTTCTGTTTAACGCTTAGTGAGAATCGTTGTCTGGTTAATTTCCCCCAAGTCTGTGGTCCGAGGAGCCATGCAGGACTTGGGTTCTGTTTAACGCTTAGTGAGAATCGTTGTGTGGTTAATTTCCCCCAAGTCTGTGGTCCGAGGAGCCATGCAGGACTTGGGTTCTGTTTAACACTTACAGAGAATCGTTGTGTGGTTAATTTCCCCCAAGTCTGTGGTCCGAGGAGCCATGCAGGACTTGGGTTCTGTTTAACGCTTAGTGAGAATCGTTGTCTGGTTAATTTCCCCCAAGTCTGTGGTCCGAGGAGCCATGCAGGACTTGGGTTCTGTTTAACACTTATTGAGAATCGTTGTGTGGTTAATTTCCCCCAAGTCTGTGGTCCGAGGAGCCATGCAGGACTTGGGTTCTGTTTAACACTTATTGAAGATTGCACAATAGAGCTACATCAAGCAAAATATTCTTCATTAATAAAAGTACCTTTTCAGGTTATTTACATTCCACGGACGTGGCACTACACGTTCATCCAAGTCTTCCAAATAGTACGCTCCAATGCCAGCCACAGAGGTGATACGGTATGGACCCTCCCAATTCGGCCCGAGTTTTCCCCAGGCAGGGTTCCTCGCATTGCCGAGGACTTTCCTTAGCACTAGGTCCCCAGGCATCAACGGCCTTGACTTCACCTTGGCGTCATAGCCCCGCTTGAGCTTTTGCTGGTACTGAGCTAGATGCACCATCGCGCAATCCCTTCTCTCTTCAAGGAGGTCCAGGCTTTTCTCTAGAAGCCCGTTGTTAACGATAGGGTCGAATGTAGCAGTCCTTTGGGAGGGAAAGTTTATCTCTAATGGGATGACGGCCTCGGCCCCGTAGGTTAATGAAAAGGGGGTTTCTCCCGTGGATCGGCGGGGCGTGGTGCGATACGTCCACAAAACATGGGCGAGCTCTTCAACCCACCTCCCTTTCGCGTCGTCTAACCTCTTCTTCAGCCCATTCACTATGGTTTTGTTAACTGCCTCGGCTTGTCCGTTACCCTGCGGGTAGGCTGGTGTAGAGTACCTGTTGACAATCCCCAATTCACTGCAATATTCTCTGAAGGCCTTGCTATCAAATTGTAGTCCATTGTCCGAGATTAGGGTGTGTGGGGTGCCGAATCGGGTGACAATGTTTTTCCAGATAAACTTCTTGACATCAACATCCCTAATGTTTGCCAGTGCCTCAGCCTCAACCCATTTCGTAAAGTAATCGGTGCCGACGAGAAGAAACTTCTTGTTCCCCGCAGCTTTGGGGAACGGACCTAGTATGTCTAGGCCCCATTGTGCAAATGGCCAAGGGCTGGACAATGGGTTAAGCTCCCCACCGGGCTGATGTATATTCGGAGCGAACCGTTGGCATTGGTCACACTTCTTCACATATTCCAGAGCTTCCTTATGCATGCTTGGCCACCAGTAACCCAGCGTCATAGCCCTGTGGGAGAGGGACCGGCCCCCCGTGTGGCTCCCGCAAATCCCCTCGTGCAACTCCTCCAGAATGAGTTCAGTTGCGCCTGGGTGTACACACACCAAGTATGGCCCCGAGAATGAACGTCTGTAGAGCTTGGAGTCCTCGGACAACCAGAATCGAGAGGCTCTCCTCCGGATTTTGTCGGCCTCGACTTTGTCGTTGGGTAAAGAATCATTCTTCAAGAACTGTACAAGGGGGTCCATCCAGCTTGGTCCGCGGCCGACATTGTGTATCCGAACACCTTTAGCCACCTCCTCCGTGGGGCGGCAGAGGTCCTCGACCAAGATAACCCGCGGAAGGGGCTGGGCCGAGGATGTGGCCAGTGTTGCCAAAGAATCGGCGTGAGTATTCCCGCTTCTGGGTATATGCATCAAACGGAAGCCATCGAAGTGGGTGCGTAAGCGTTTAGCTTGGGCAAGATACCGTTGCATTCTTTCATCTTTCGCCTCCAATTCCCCGCTTACTTGCCTCACTACGAGTCTTGAATCCGAGAATATGCTCGCGCATTTCCCACCCAGCTTCCGGATCATCAACATCCCTTCCAGCAGCGCTTCATACTCAGCTTCGTTGTTCGTTGCCTGGAATCCCAGTCTCAACGACTTCTCCAGGGTTATACCTTCGGGAGAGATCAGAACGAGCCCCACTCCAGATCCCTTTTGGTTCGCTGCGCCATCAATGTATGCCCTCCACTCATCGTGCTCTTGCACAGAAATCGCACTGACCAGTCTCCTATCATTATTCGGTGACCCTGACACGTCCACTCCTTCCACGGTTGGTTCCGCGAATTCAGCTACCAGATCAGCGAGGACTTGACCCTTTATGGCGGTGCGCGGCATATATCTGATGTCAAAGGCGCTTAAGATGGTGCCCCACTTAGCGATTCTCCCAGTGTAGTCGGCGCTGCGGAGGACTGATTTCAATGGAAGTTGGGTTAGCACAACAACTGTATGTGCTTGAAAATAGTGGGGAAGCTTCTTTGTAGCTTGCACGACAGCCAATATTGCCTTTTCGAGGGGGAGATACCGGGTCTCAGCCTCCTGTAGCGACTTGCTTACGTAGTACACGGGCCGTTGCGTGCCGTTGTCCTCTCGGATCAGTACTAGGCTGACTGCATGATCGGCTACTGCGATGTACGCATAGAGTACCTCGTCGGTCTCGGGGCTGGACATGATCGGAGGTCGGGCGAGGTATTCCTTGAGCTGTTGGAAAGCCATGTCACACTCCTCAGTCCACTCGAAACCCTTCCACTTGTGCAATAAGAGGAAAAAAGGTCGGCATCGATCCGCCGAGCGGGAGATGAAACGGTTCAAAGCTGCTATCATGCCGGTAAGCTTTTGGACTTCTTTGGGATTCTGAGGCGGTTGCATACTATGAATGGCCCTTATTTGGTCAGGGTTAACTTCGATCCCCCGGTGGGTTACCATGTAGCCAAGGAATTTTCCCGATCCCACTCCAAATGAACACTTGGATGCGTTCAGTCGCAGCCTGTACCTTCTCAGGATGTGAAACACCTCGTCAAGGTCCCTGATGTGGTCGGTCTCTAATTTGCTCTTTACAACCATATCATCTATATACACCTCGACAGTTTTTCCCATCTGCCGTTCAAACATCCTAGTCATCATCCTTTGATAGGTCGAACCGGCATTCTTCAGGCCAAAAGGCATCACCTTGTAATGATAATTGCCAATTGGGGTGACAAAGGCAGTTTTTTCCTAGTCTTCCGTGGCCAAGGATATCTGATGGTAGCCCTGGAAAGCGTCCAAAAAACTCATTCGGGGATGCCCGACGGTTGCGTCGACCAGTCGGTCTATTCGCGGCATTGGGAAAGGATCCTTCGGGCAAGCCTTATTTAAGTCCGTGAAGTCCACACAGACTCGCCATTTCCCGCTCTTCTTCTTCACCACGACTGTGTTCGCCAGCCATTCGGGGTAGAAGACTTCCTTGATAGCCCCAGCTCTTTTCAATTTCGCCACCTCTTCCCTCACAGCGTCTGCATGCTCCCTTGACGGGCGCCGAGGCGGCTGCTTCTTTGGGGTAATTGCTGGGTTAACGTTAAGGTGATGGCGTATTAGGTCTGAGTCGACCCCAGGGGCTTCATAAGGATCCCAAGCGAACACATCCTCATTTCGACGCAGAAAATCAATTAGCGCCGACTTCTCCTGTGCTGGCAGCTCCGAGCCAATCCGGAAAAACCTTTCGGGGTCTGATCCGACGAGCACTTTCTCTAGCTCTTCACAACTCACCTCCAGGTCCGGTCCTTCATTACCTGCAACTCGGACCGGGGCTTTTGATTGCTATAAGGTATTCCCGGTTGAAGTGGAAGGCGCGTCGCTTAATTGTCGAGCAATGGCCGATACCATGCAATGCCTGGCCACTCCTTGATCCCCCACTATCTCTTTGATTCGGCCCTCTGAGGGATACTTCACCTTCTGGTGCAGGGTAGATGACACAGCCCCTAGCGTATGAAGCCATGGCCGTGCCACGATAGCCGTGTAGGGTGAGTATGCATCCACCACAATGAAATCCACTTCCACTATTTCTATGTCTGTTTGCACAGGCAATCTGATCATGCCCTTAGGGATGACGATTTTTCCCTCAAAGCTAAGCAGAGGAGTGTCATATGGCGACAGGTCCTCCTGCTTTAAATTCAGCCCTTTATACAGGTCCGGGTACATCACTTCCACGGCGCTGCCCTGATCAACTAACACCCTCCTCACGTCATAGCCTCCTATTCTGAGTGTCACGACTAGGGCGTCGTCATGGGGCTGAATAGTTCCCTCTTTGTCCTCTTCCGTGAATCCAATTAATGGCACTCTCCCTCTAGCCCTCTTGGATTCCTTTTCGCCTGACTCTGTCGGGAACCTACCTACTGACATTACTCTGAATGGGACGGAACCGGTTCTCCCAGGTGCGGCAAGAATGACATTTATCGTGCCGATGGGTGGCCTCAAGGTACTTTGCCTGGTATCGACATTTGACTGCTCAGGACGTTGCAACAGATGCCCTAGCTTTCCTTCTCGGACGAGTCGATCCACATAGTTCTTCAGATTCCTACATTCGTCTGTGACATGGCCGGGCTCTTGGTGGTACGCACAATATAGATTCTGATTGCGTTTTGAGGGGTCACCTGCCATCCTATTTGGCCATTGAAAATAGGGCTCGTGCTTTATTTTTCCCATGATCACGTATAATGGCTCTCGGAACACAGCGTGGACTACCTGAGCCCCTGTAGATCCCGACTGTTCTGCATAATCTCTTCTCGGCTTATTACTGTTGCTGAAGCGGTCCGACCTGAAGTCCCTTCTCTCCTGGGGGACAAACTTCGCCTTTCCCTTCCCGGTTTGCTGGTCCTCCTCGACCCTCTTATACTTGTCTATCCTGTCCATAAGTTGCCGCACGCTGGTTGCTGGCTTCCCTGTGAGAGACTTTCTCAAACCATGCTCTGTTGGCAAGCCCCTTTTAAAGGCACTGATGGCGACGTCATCGTGACTCCCCTCTACCTCGTTGTGCACCTCCCAGTATCTGTCCGAGTAGGCCTTTAACGTCTCTCCTTCTCGCATGGACAGAGATAAAAGGGAATCGAGGGGCCGAGGGACTCTAGTGCTGGTGATGAAGCGGGAACCAAAGGCCTGCGTCAATTGTTTGAAGGAGTCTATAGAGTTTGGTGGGAGGGCATCAAACCATCTCATGGCCAGGGGCCCCAGGCTGGAGGGGAACACTTTACACATTAACGCCTCGTCCCTGGAGTGAACGGCCATCCTCTGGTTGAACTGGCTCACGTGCTCCACTGGGTCAGTTCGACCATTATACAGGCTAAACGTTGGCTGATTAAATCGCCGAGGGAGCACCGCCCGCTCTATCCTACGGGTAAATGGCGACTGGGAGATTCGATCCAGGGCCTTGCTCATGGCGTCATTGACTAAGCCTTGGTAAGGTGGGCTTTTGCGGCCGCGTTTGTGAGGCCTCTCTTCCTCATAGGAGAACGTCTCGCTCGGGGGGGTCCTCCTCCTTCGTCTGTATTCATCATCCTCACCACTGCTAGTATCCGAAATGGGCAAAGGACGTTTTTGTTGGGCTCGCCGCAGCCTTTTCCTCAAATCCTCAATCTCTTGCTGCAGAGCCTTCTGCTCGTTGTGCTGGCGGGATGCATGGTCTTTCCCTTTCGAGCGACTTTTACTCGTGTGAGCGGTGTTCACACTGCCCTCTCGTTGATCATTTTGGTCTTTTGCTCGTTCGAGGTTTACAAAGTTGTCCTGTCGTTGAGATTCAGTACGTCCAGCTTGGCGCGGACCTGATCCTTCCATCCCTTGCTGTTTCACTTGTCAAGACACAAGTTCTCCCCACGGTGGGCGCCAATTGTAGGGTGACGAATTCGGGGTTCAGGCCCAACAGGTGGGAGATCCTGGCCCAAAAGTCCCTCAACAATGAATTTGTAGAGAGCGAGTTATAGAACTAGGTCTTTGACAGGAGAAAATGAAGTTACGACCAAGCCATGCAACCTAGTTGGACGTAGGGATATTCCTTCGAGCATTTTTAGTAAAGGTCCCTGAGGCTGTTCTTGTTGCTTCTCTCTCTTTTATCCTCCTTTATCCTTTCTTCTCTACACCATCCGATCCCTCTTCCATGGGGATCTCCTTTCCTTATATAGCTCCCTTCCTGAGATCATGTCCCTACACTTGTCAGTCATCCCATCCTCCACTCGAGTGCCTGTTCCATAGGTCATTCTCCCTCCTTTCTGTGAGTTGCAGTGGCCAAGGTCACTCTGCGTTCCTGTCCCTTCCACATTAATGCGGCTGGAAAAGTAGTTCCCTGGCATTTAATGCGGCAGTTGTGATTGTCTCTTCCTCCTTCCTGAGTGTCACGCATTGTTTCCGTGTACTGGGCGACCTTTCGCTAAGTAAGGGGTGCAAATTGGATGCTTACTTGGTGAGTCCGAGGAGGTGTTCCTCCTCGGACGCCCCTTAGTAGGCCCGGCCCATCACTATTGGGACGGGGTATCCTACGCCCACGCCTTTTCTTCTTTATCGCGGCTGGGCTTGGTACATGAGTTATGGCCCAACATCAACTGACAGACTTTACCCACCACAGCTACCATCCCTCCAATCACGTTAGGGCTAACCCCCTCTTTGAAGTTCTTTCTCTACAGTGTGGTCTCCTCTGGTAATGTGCCATTGACATGACCATGGCTCCCCTCTCTGGCTTCACCATCCGAGTGTATTGGCCTCCTCGGAATTGTATTAGCCTCCTCGACCTTGGGTATGACACGTGACATTATTGCCTTATTAAAAACGCTGATATAGGTCTATCTATACCAGCAGTTTTATAACCACCCTTATAGGGTATTTACAGAAATATGAATACAACCTATACCAGTGCTTTTAAAAGCACTGGTATAGTCATCAATGGATAAAATAACAAAGCCTATACTAGCGCTTTTAAAAATGCTGAAATAGGTACTACCTTTGTCATACCCTATTCCAACGGTTTGTAAAGCGCTGCAATAGGTTTTTTTTATTTTTTATAATTATAGCACCTGTGGGGCCTGGTAATTTGTGGCCCAAGCCCACTCCTCGTTTGGGCCCAAGGCCTAAGTCGAGGAGAGCTGTCTCCGAGGACGCCTAATGAAAGCCCAAGAAGGGCACGAGGACATGGCCGAGGACGATCTTATGCTCAGCACCTCCCAAAACACCTGGATAAAAGAAGCAAACTCGGTACAGGGGCAGGGCAAGGGAAAAAGCCGCCAACATAGTAATACAGAATCCTATATCTGACAAGCCCATACTCAAACTCATGCCCTTGTGCTTTTCCAGCAACCCCCAACCACTCTAGGTATGGGTTGACTGGACAGATCTGCACCCCAAAAAGTAAAACTAACACGTGGACACAAAAAGGGGAATGAAACACTAGTATAAAAGGAGAAGAAAACAAAGCTAAAAGGGGGGCCGGTGAAGCCTAAGTCTTACAACCCTTGCTAATGAAGGGTTTAACTAGTCAAGCCAAGCCCGTCCATACATAAATTCCCGTAGGAACTACGACTAAACCGCTCACCTGTGCCCAAGGTCATGCCTTTCAGGCCCACCCTCTACAAATCATATTGTTGGGGCCTTTTACATGCGAGCCCAACGTCGTCTATCGGTCGTTAAAAATCGAGTCCCTACAATTGGCACCGTCTGTGGGGAGGGCTTGTGTCTTGGCATAGGCGATAGTTCGAGACAAATCCCTTGTCATTTCTACCAGCCGGTTATGGTGTTCTAGCGTAAAGTTACGTTAGGGGCTACGATCCTTGACTAAGGGCTACGCTTTATAGCGTCAGCCGCGCAGATGGTTATAGGAGCTCGACCGAGGAGCTAACTCCCCTAAAGCCAAGGTCCCATAGAAGAAAAACCACAAGTTTTAGACAGAACCAAGGCCTTGTATGGTCCTTGGACTCAAGCCTCTGGGGAAACCAACTACTTAGAAGAAAAACCACAAGTTTTAGACAGAACCAAGGCCTTGTATGGTTCTCGAACTCAAGCCTCTGGGGAAACCAACTACTTAGAAGAAAAACCACAAGTTTTGGACAGAACCAAGGCCTTGTATGGTCCTCGGACTCAAGCCTCTAGGGAAACCAACTATTGAGACGAAAAAGCATAAGTTTTGGACAGAACCAAGGCCTTGTATGGTCCTCGGACTCAAGCCTCTGGGGAAACCAACTACTTAGAAGAAAAACCACAAGTTTTGGACAGAACCAAGGCCTTGTATGGTCCTCGGACTCAAGCCTCTGGGGAAACCAACTACTGAGATGAAAAACCACAAGTTTTGGACAGAACCAAGGCCTTGTATGGTCCTCGGACTCAAGCCTCTGGGGAAACCAACTACTTAGACGAAAAACCACAAGTTTTGGACAGAACCAAGGCCTTGTATGGTCCTCGGACTCAAGCCTCTGGGGAAACCACCTACTTAGAAGAAAAACCACAAGTTTTGGACAGAACCAAGGCCTTGTATGGTCCTCGGACTCAAGCCTCTGGGGAAACCAACTACTTAGACGAAAAACCATAAGTTTTGGACAGAACCAAGGCCTTGTATGGTCCTCGAACTGAAGCCTCTGGGGAAACCAACTACTTAGAAGAAAAACCACAAGTTTTGGATAAAACCAAGGCCTTGTATGGTCCTCGGACTCAAGCCTCTGGGGAAACCAACTACTGAGACTAAAAACCACAAGTTTTGAACAGAACCAAGGCCTTGTATGGTCCTCGGACTCAAGCCTCTGGGGAAACCAACTACTGAGACGAAAAACCACAAGTTTTGAACAGAACCAAGGCCTTGTATGATCCTCGGACTCAAGCCTCTGGGGAAACCAACTACTTAGAAGAAAAACCACAAGTTTTGGATAGAACCAAGGCCTTGTATAGTCCTCGGACTCAAGCCTCTGGGGAAACAAACTACTGAGACGAAAAACCACAAGTTTTGAACAGAACCAAGGCCTTGTATGATCCTCGGACTCAAGCCTCTGGGGAAACCAACTACTTAGACGAAAAACCACAAGTTTTGGACAGAACCAATGCCTTGTATGGTCCTCGGACTCAAGCTTCTGGGGAAACCAACTACTTAGACGAAAAACCACAAGTTTTGGACAGAACCAAGGCCTTGTATGGTCCTCGGACTCAAGCCTCTGGGGAAACCAACTACTTAGAAGAAAAACCACAAGTTTTGGACAGAACCAAGGCCTTGTATGATCTTCGGACTCAAGCCTCTAGGGAAACCAACTACTGAGATGAAAAACCACAAGTTTTGGACATAACCAAGGCCTTGTATGGTCCTCGGACTCAAGCCTCTGGGGAAACCAACTACTGAGACGAAAAACCACAAGTTTTGGACAGAACCAAGGGCTTGTATGGTCCTCGGACTCAAGCCTCTGGGGAAACCAACTTTTTAGACGAGAAACCACAAGTTTTGGACAGAACCAAGGCCTTGTATGGTCCTCGGACTCAAGCCTCTGGGAAAACCAACTACTTAGACGAAAAACCACAAGTTTTGGACAGAACCAAGGCCTTGTATGGGCCTCGGACTCAAGCCTCTGGGGTAACCAACTACTTAGACGAAAAATCACAAGTTTTGGACAGAACCAAGGGCTTGTATGGTCCTCGGACTCAAGCCTCTGGGGAAACCAACTTTTTAGACGAGAAACCACAAGTTTTGGACAGAACCAAGGCCTTGTATGGTCCTCGGACTCAAGCCTCTGGGGAAACCAACTACTTAAGAGGAAAAGTGCAAGGTTTGGACACAGCCAGGACGTTATATGGCCCTAAGAGTCTACCCCAGATGAGAGTTACCCATTGATAGTTGGGTTAATTCTTAGACCGACTGAAATCCGCAGCCTACCTTCGGATCCTCGATACCAAGGGAATGGGTGCAATTGTTATAGGGTCAGGTGTTATCAAAACACGGCCAAAGCCCCTCACTGCTCGGCAACCCCCTCGGAGGGAATATTTAGTATTTATCATTTTCGGACGGTCGCCGCACATGCATTATGGGGCATTAAGCCGTTATCTCAATTGGTAAGTTTCTGCTTCAAGGTTTCCTGCTTTAAGCATCAGTAAAGGAAGATACATACATAGCGCACCTGTTCACAAAGTAATTGCTGCCAAAAGAAAAAGTATTTACAAAGAAATAAATTCATCTTTTATTAAGACAAAGAAATAGTACAGCGTACAATGAAAAGCTGGAATAAGCTTATACTAAAACTAACTACATAAGCGAAAAGAAAGATACAAGAGAATAAAGAGAAAGCCGAGGAAGAAGTGCAGAGGAGAGGTTGGCTGCTGCTCCAAGACGTTGTTCAAGGAAACCATTCCTCAACACTTTTACATGCCTATAACTCAGGCAGCCAAAGAGCCCAACTTGGGGCTTGCACTGTTGAAGAAAAGGTGTAGGGAACCTGACTTTAGGCTAGCATCGTTGAAGAAAATGTGCCGGGAGCCGGAATTTGAGGAGCCTCCGTATAACCGCGCCCGCGATAGAGCAGACGGCGCTGATGGCGGAAAACCTTACTTCTGACGCGTCAAGAATCTGACGCGACCAGTACCTGCTTCAGATTTTGGCTAAAAGAGGTAGAGATACTATCCCCACCTTACCAAGATGGAAGATCATCTTGAGTCTGTGTCTACCCTGTCCAGACCACCTCACCTTGAGTTTCGGAGGGACCCGGTGCCTCTGTGGCGGGTGTAGTTCCTTCACCCCTACACGTGCCTTAGGCATATTGCACTAAGGGTGGGAAGCACTAGATATGGAGACTCTAATTATGGCTGAAGGATTACGGTTGTGAAGAAAACCGAAGGGTTTGTATGTAAGAGGAGTAACCTCCTATCCTGCTTATTTAAAGGGAAAGGAGGAGATATTTGATTTACGCAGAGTTCCAAGGAACGCTACGGACCAGGAGGACTTGGCTCAGTCTCCAATGCCATCTGCAACCATAAAATTAAAAGATCCTCATGAAGGCGCGTTTCGAGCACTGTAACATCAAAGAACGCCGCGTGACTAAAAGTTAAAGGGGCGCCTCTTATAATTTGGTGCATCTTCTATGCAAATGGAAAGGCACAGACATCAATGAAGTACAGAATCTGAGCGAGTCATGATGAGAACCCAACATAATCAAAACCCTCCTCCCCAACTAAAGTCGGGCAGCAGGATTTTGAGGGGCTATTGTGGGGCCTGATAATTTGTGGCCCAAGCCCACTCCTCGTTTGGGCCCAAGGCCTAAGCCGAGGAGAGCTGTCTCCGAGGATGCCTAATGAAAGCCTAAGAAGGGCACGAGGACATGGCCGAGGACGATCTTATGCTCAGCACCTCCCAAAACACCTGGATAAAAGAAGCAAACTCGGTACAGGGGCAGGGCAAGGGAAAAAGCCGCCAATACAGTAATACAGAATCCTGCATCTGACAAGCCCATACTTAAACTCATGCCTTTGTGCTTTTCCAGCAACCCCCAACCACTCTAGGTATGGGTTGACTGAACAGACCTGCACCCCAAAAAGTAAAACTAACACGTGGACACAAAAAGGGGAATGAAACACTAGTATAAAAGGAGAAGAAAACAAAGCTAAAAGGGGGGGGGGGGGCGGTGAAGCCTAAGTCTTACAACCCTTGCTAATGAAGGGTTTAGCTAGTCAAGCCAAGCCCGTCCATACATAAATTCCCGTAGGAACTACGACTAAACCGCTCACCTGTGCCCAAGGTCATGCCTTTCAGGCCCACCCTCTACAAATCATATTGTTGGGGCCTTTTACATGCGAGCCCAACGTCGTCTATGGGTCGTTAAAAATCGAGTCCCTACAGCACCTGTAATGAACCTACAATTCATAGCCCCTGTAATCTATACTTTATAGAACCTACAATTCATATTTTCCAATAGCAAATACAATATCACTTTAAACTAGCAAACCAAATATATTTAATTACACCATATTAATAATTACATCCCAAATATCTAGATTATTATACTCAAAATAATACATCCCAAGTGTCTAGAATTTTATGATAAAGTTTCCAACTATGACATATATAGATCAAAGTTTGAAACTTTATTATAAATATCAAAATGTCCAGGTAGTTACTCCAAAATAAGGCCCACTGTCTACGTCATTGTCGTCTAATGTCTGTCATTGGATGATACACGGTTATCACTAGGAGAATGGACATCCGCTGCCAAATCATCATCACCATCCTACAATATAATAAACGCACAATGGATTAGTTCACATCAACGTATTAGTATTTTGTCAGTACCACCATTAAATCACATCTATTTATAATTATTGTAAATGTTAAATTTTGTATCAATTTATAATATAAAACTCATGAATCCATGCATTTAATAAATTCAAAACAACATTAAAAGAAAAGAAAAGAAAAAACTATAGTTTTGAATAGTTTACTAATGAGATGGTTTTATCTCCTATCATTTTGAAACTTGAAGAGCATAATCAGTATAGAAAAACATTTAATATTGCGTTATATATGACATTAGTCAAAAGTCCCAAAAAGTGTGACTACTAGATTGCATTGCGTTAAGAATCCAATTTAAGGTTTCTTGTATTGGAAAGATGCAAAGTAAAGGCAAAAAACATATATAACAATCTTTGACAACACTATCAAGAGTAAAGTGAGATATAAGGTTTTTCTCATTAATAATTTATCACACATCACATTTACAGGCTTTTGATGTGTGTGTTTGTGACTCATTTTATTAACAAATTTTGACAATTCTATGTTAATAGAAATGTGAAAATTCCACCACAGAAGTGTCAAAAAGTTTAGCTTTCGTATCCAATATATTAGACTTTCTAATGCCAAAAATGGTGCATGTTTGCCTGGAAAACCCTAATGCCATTTTGGTGATAGAATGGTGATCTACGCCTGAGGAAATCAACAAATATAGGACTGCTGAACGCAAGGATCAACAACTTGTTTGCATAAGCATGCAATTATAAGATTTGACAAATTGAACCACAAATAATGTTTTTGGGGGTCTAGCACCATATTATTAACCCTAAAATGAAAAGTTATGCACATCTTATTATTTACTTATTTTTCCAGCACAAAAAAAAAAAAAAAAAAAAAAATCACTTATTATTTGTCATGTCTATTGGCTTTCCATTATTTTTTTTTCCAACAACGATGTCATTACATTCAAAAATATAGAGCGACGGTGTTGAAACACATTTACTTCTACTTTAAAACGCAAAATAATTTAAGTTTGATTATTTTTTGACATGTTACTAATATATAAATTTTAATTCTTACAAGGAGGTCCACCGTTATAGCTTTCGGAACCACAAGTATGTATCTCCCGCTTCTCAATTATTGCCAAATGGCCTTTTGGCCACTTTTACAAATCATATTTTCCATGAAAGACATAAAACAAACACAAAATACAAATTCAATCTATTGCCAACTAAGAACACATTTTAAAGAAATAAGAATCAACACTCCCAATAATGAAAAATAGACCAACTTATATCACCATGCTAGCCATCCGCTTACTCCAAATCAACAACCCACCACAACAGTAATTTTGACATATAATTATATAGTAGGATATTATGAAGCAGATTTTACTCACCCCTTAGCAACTCACTGCCCACCTCACGGAAAGAAGAACCCAAACTTATAGCAAGCTACTAATCCTGCAAAAGCTAAGTCTAAATTATAAACTATTGAGATAACTAGTGCATAAAGATAAAGTAAAGAAAGGTATGAATAGGATGCATCAATTTACTTTCTCAACAACAAAAGTTTGTAGTGAGAATAATAATAATCATCATCATAAATTTTTTTTTTTTTGGGTGGTTTTTTCATTCTTAGTATATTAGGGTAGGAAGTGTTGACCAAATTATAGAGCCCACATCAGCCATGAACAATATAACGTATAATTGGTTTAATCTTTTTTATGCAATGAATTAATCCCAATTTAGATTCCCCCCCCCCCCCCCCCAATCCAAGCTTCAAGGGGCAAACAAACAACAACAAAACCAGAATTTAACTTTGGTTGAAACAAAAACTGTATAGAATAAACCCACTTTAAACCTACCATAGAAATTATATCATTTTTTCCCTGCGTTGAGTTCCAAAATAAAGAGTAAATTGACTTTGGAAGTTCACAGTACGTAGACTTCCACATAAAATGAGTTGCACTCACTCAATAGAAACTGTAGCAAGAATAATCCTCTATCATTCCTTAAACGTGGATATATAATGCAAATAAAAAAAACAAAAAAAACTACAAACTTGGTTTTATTGCAAATAAAATCACAACTACATTTTTTTTTTCCATACTCAAACCAATATTTATATTTGAGAACAAAATCTGCAAACAAAGATTGTAAAAGATGAGAAAGTTGAAAAGGAATGAGGATAGAGAGGAAGTAGTAGTTCATGAGCTACTTAGTAATGCTAGTATAAATATCAAAATAAAACCAACTAGGATGTTCACAGCCAGAAATACATACTAACCAATTAAAAGAATTTGACCTACCTCAAGTTTTTAAAACTAGTAGTTTTACCTTGGATTGAATCTATACCAACTGATGTATTTGCAACTTAATTACCATAAGATTGGGTGTCACTGACAAAATGTATACCAACCTGCATCACCTACAAAACCCTTTTTTGCTTATTGATGAAGAAAAACAACAAAATGACTAAAAAGTGTCAAAATGAATCAGAATAGTTGCAGAGCCTTTTACATTAATTCTTCTCAGTTGACAACAATTTAAAAAAAAAAAAAACCTAGAGTTCTTTTACCCTTCTATAATCTATACTATTATACTAATACCAGCCTAGTATAATAGTTAATGCTAAATACTAAGTCATATCCTCAATGACCTCCCCACTACAGAAGGCTTCTTTAAACTTGTAAAATGCATAGGTCAATTCCAAATTAAAAAGTAGAAAACTTATATTCAATATTTACACATGAGAATTCACTTAGAAACAAGGATGCAGGTCATCAACTTTGTGGGCTCAGAACTCCATCCCTGGTAAGAACCCTCGTACTTCTGTACCATTTCTTGTAAATATTGAACATGAGTAATCTGAAATGGCACACTGACCATCGGTCAAATTAAGCACAAAAAAAGAGAGCTAATTTTAACAAATTTATTATAGTGTCCACTAATAAAATAACAACTAAAAGTTTAGCCAAATTTGTTATAGATTATTCACTAATAAGGTACCTCTAATAGGAATGATGTCGTGTCTCTCTTTTGATCACTATTGGGTGTAAGATCTCTCAATATATGGAATCTGAAAGAGAAAAGATTAAGCTTCACTAAACTTTTTTTTCATATAAGTAAAGGGGGTGGCAACAATAAATAGATAATATATAAATAAACTATACATTCAAACATCTTTATTCATAAAAGATCTATTAGTTGAGCAACCTATCCAGTTTTCAGTTACGAACTTGACCAGGTTGACATGTAACTAAACTAGTTGGTGTGATGCCACCCCATAACAATGTTCAATTTTCACCTCAAACAGAATATAACCATCCAAACTTCACAAGCAGTATCTGTTTTTCCTACTCAAGCCGCACTATTAAAGTAAGTATATACATTTATAAACATAAGTGCAATAATTTTTACAAGGTAAAAAAATGACATGTACAACTTCAGAGTTCAGATGAATTATAAATCTCATTACAAGTTGCTTATCAAAAGTATATCTATAGAATCATTGAGAATGCCATAAAAGACCCACAAAAACCATGAAATCAGATAATGAAATTAAACACCAATCATGTTGGAACCAATGCCACTTGGGCCAAAAATAATGTCGAACTATGAATTGAGTAATCCAACTATATACTATTCAGATTTTTTTTTTTTTTTTTTAAATGGCATACTATCTCTAATATAACAGATTAAGAAGTTTCCTTTGCTCTGGAATTATAAAAGGCTAATCCAATTGCACGTGTTAGCACCTTCATTCTCTTGCTATAGAAAACAAAATTGATGAACGAAGGCATCATCAATGCACCATCCAATTATAAATTGAGTATAAGAAATTGATGACATATGGCACAATGGAAAAAAAAATGTTGACTCCATCACAATCACATATCATTAAGTTTGTTGATTTAATGTTTATTACCCTCTTAGCTCTTATACAAACCAAAATTAAAACTAAAAGACTAGAAATTTAACAACAAATATATATACAAAAATTGCTACAAAATAGAAATAAGAGCTAGAGAGACTTACCTTACTTTGGGTAGGGTTTGTGATTTTGGGTAGTATTTTTTTTGTTTGAAATTTTGGGAATGAAATGGTGGATTTTGAGTAAAGAAGAAGAGAGGAGGAGGGGAAGTGGGTTAGAGAAGATCCATGAGAGAGAGAGAGAGAGGGAGAGGGAGAGGAAGAGGGGGAGAAAATGTGGGTGAGAGGAAAACATCTGAAGTAAAGAAGTGGGAGACCAAAAATGAGAGGCCAAAGTGGTGGGAAGCTGAAAAAAATACGTGAGAAGTTTGAAAATTTTGAAGTGGTACGAGGTACTTATTGTGATGAAAATGGCACTTATTGCAGCGGTAGAAACTGCTGTAATAAGTTTTAAACCTATTATGGCGAATTTTTCACTTATTACATCGACATTAAACTGCCACAATAAGTCATGGAATTTTCAAAATTTTAAAACCGGTTTTTTACTTCAAACCTATAGTAGCGGTTTTAAAACCACCATAATAGGTGTAAAAACGGCCATAATAGGCCTTTAGGGATTTTTTTTCCTACACTAAAAGTAATAAAATATAATTTAATAATTAATAAAAATATAAGATGAAACTTGAGGACCAAAATTAAACAAATATAATTTAATAATCATTAAAATGACTGAAATAACCCTAAGACTGAAAAAAGGGGCAAGATACCCACATAAATGACTAAAACACCCCTACCACCCAAAAAATGACTAAAATACCCCCTGCAACATGAAAAATGACCAAAATACCCTTGAAGCATTAAAAAGACCAAAATACCCTTGAAACCTAAAAAAAGACTGAAATTAATAAAATATAATTTAATAATCCTTGAAAATGACTAAAATACCCCTAAGACTAAAAACAGACCAACTTACCCGATAAACTAAAAAAATGACTGAAACACCCCTACCAACCAAAAAATGGCTGAAATACTCCCAAAACATGAAAAAGAACTAATATAAATTTGAAGCCTAAAAAAAAAGACCAAAATACCATTGAAACCTAAAAAAAGACCAAAAAACCACCAAACCCTAAAAATTACTAAAAACACCCCCTTAGCCTAAGATGATGACCAAAATACCCTAGAAACTTAAAAAAAAAAAATAATAATAATAATAAAATCACTAAGTACCCTTGAACCTAAAAATGATCAAAAATACCCTTTAAGCCTAAAAAAATGACCAAAATACCCCAAAAAGATAAAAATGACGAAATACCCTCTAAGCATTAAATTTTCTTACACACATACATCCTAAGCCTAAAACCTGACCGAAATGCCCTGGAAACTTAAAAAATTAATAAAATACTCAAGTCATTTTTAATGTTTAAAGGGTAATTGGTCATTTTTTTAGGTTTTGGGAGGTATTTCGGTCATTTTTTAAGGTTTCGGGTTTGTACCCGTCTTTTTTAGGTATCGAGTGTGTTTTGGACATTTTTTGTGTTTACGAGGGCATTTTGTTCATTTTCTTTTCAATTTATGGGGGTATTTTGGTCGTATTCAAGTAATCGAGGGTATTTTGGTCATTTTTAGGCACGAGGGGTACTTTGGTTATTATTGATGTTTTGGGGGTACGTTGGTCAGTTTTTAGGTTTTGGGTGTTATATCGGTCATTTTCTAGGTTTCAAGGGTGTATCGGTCTTTTTTTAGGTATTAGGTGTGTTTTGGACATTTTCTGTGTTTATGGGGGCATTTTGGTCATTTTCTGCGCTTTAAGGGGGTATTTTGGTCTAATTCAAGTAATCAAGGGTATTTTGATATTTTTCAGGCATAGGGGCTACTTTGTTCATTTTCAATGTTTTGGGGGGTACTTTAGTTAGTTTTTTGGTTTTTGAGGTTATTTCGGTCATTTTTTAGGTTTCGAGGGTGTATAGGTCTTTTTTAGGTATTAGGGGTGTTTAGGACATTTTTTTTTTGTGTGTTTATGGGGGCATTTTATTCATTTTTTCGATTTATGAGGGTATTTTGGTCATATTTAAGTAATTGAGGGTATTTTGGTCTTTTTTAGGCATGGGGTGCTTTGGTCATTTTTTATGTTTTGGGGTGTACTTTGGTCAATTTTTAGGTTTTTGGGGTTATTTTAGTCATTTTTTAGGTTTCAGGGGTGTATCCATCTTTTTTTAGGTATCAGTGGTGTTTTGGACATTTTTTGTGTTTACGGGGGCATTTTGGTCACTTTTTCGATTTATGGGGGTGTTTTGGTCTTATTCAACTAATCGAGAGTATTTTGGTTTGTTTCAGGCACAAGCTTTGGTCATTTTCAATGTTTTAGGGGGTATTTTGGTCATTTTTTAGGTTTTGAGGGTGTATCGGGGGTGTTTTGGACATTTTTTGTGTTTATGGGGGCATTTTGGTCACTTTTTCGGTTTATGGGGGTAATTTGGTTTTATTCAAGTAATCGAGGGTATTTTGGTATTTTTTGATATTTTAGGGGGTACTTTATTCATTGCTCAAGTTTTAAGGGGGTATTGGTAATTTATTATGAGAAATTCCTAGTCCAGTGCTTTTCAAAACACCGGGATAGGTATACCCTATAGGGGAATGGGGTAAACCCTATTCCAGCGCTTTCAAAAGCACCAAGATAGGTCTCCCCCATAATGGAATGAAGAAACCCTATTCCAGCGCTTTTAAAAGCACCGACATAGGTCTCTCCCATAAGGGGAATAGAGTACTCATATCTCAGCGCTTTTATAGCGCTGGTATAGGTGAACCCTATTCTAGAGTTTTTAAAAGTGCCGAGATAGGTATACCCCATAATGGAATGGAGTAACCCTATTTCAGTGCTTTTAACAGTGCTGGGATAGGTTAACCCTATTTCAACGCTTTTAAAAGCGCCAGGATAGGTCTCCCTTATAAGGGAATAGAGTAATCCTATCCCAATGCTTTCGAGAGGGATAGGGTTAACCTATTACAACACTTTTGAAGCGCCGGGATAGGATCTTTTCAAATAAGAAAATAATTATATAAAAAATTGGTAATTCTGGCCTATAGCGGTGGTTTGAAAACACTGCGATAGGGCTTCCTATACCAGTGGTTTTAGAAACCGCCACTATAGGTCTTCTATTGCAGCGATTTATGAAGCTCTAGTGTTGAAATGCCGTAATAGGATTTCCTATACTAACGGTTTCAAAAAGCGCTGGAAAAAAATACTGCAATAGGACGATTTTTTTGTAGTGAGATATTATTAACAAATTAAACAAATGATAAGAATAAATTTAATTATGACCCTAAAAAACTATTAGATTGTGAGTTGTGAATGTCTACATATTTCTATGTATTAGAATTCTAGCCAAACAAACTTGACTAACATGAAATGTAATTTATATATGTTTTAGCTAGATTTGGTTCAAATTTTGTCTATACCACCAAGTATTTTTTGAAAACATTCTCCCAAAAAAAAAAAGTATTTTTTGTGAAAAAAACATAATTGAGTTACATATTTAACATCAATATATAACTATAACTACGTGTATTCTAATATTAAGATTCTAAAAATATTCCTTCAATAAAAAATTATTGTGTGATGTGTATTAGTTGAAGGTTTGGCTTATCTCTAATACTTTTTAAAAATGAATCTCCTTTTATTTTAATGAGAGATTGTCACATCACTCACTAACTAAATAAAAAGTGGAGATTAAAACTCACTACCAACTTGCCATTGTATATTTAAAATAAAAGGACATGTTTAGTTAAAAAAATACTGGAGGTAAGTCAAACCCTTAATTGAGAGTATTGTAATTCAAGTGGTTGACATCGCTATTATTTCAGGATTCAAATCTTCCCTCCTCATTGTAATTATCAAATGATTATATTATACTTTATTGAACTTGTAATCCAATAATAAGTAACACAAACTTAACTTCTTCTTTTTTTTTTTTTTTTTTTTTTTTTTTTTTTTTTTTTTTTTTTGCAAAGTACATAAACTATAACTTGAACAATTAAACCTAACACTTTTATTTATAATCTATACTGTATATAAAATTGAAGATGTTTTACTTTTGGTTGGCTTCATAATATTTTCCACTTAAATTTTTGAGTCTTCACAATTTTACACATTAATATTTTAATATATATTTTTAATGGAATTTATATTTTATTCTATATTTAAACACTCAATTAAAATCTTGACACATAATCTTTTCTTTAAATGATAGAATAGATAATTTTTTTTAGAAGAATTGAATAGATAATTTCATATAAAAACACAAACATAATAACTAAATATCTATCATTAATAAGTTAATAACCATAATTATATGAGTAAGGCTATGGACACAACAAAAGGCCACAACAATTTCACAACACTCTCAAATTAACATACCACATCATTTAAAAAAAAAAAAAAAAAAGAAGTTAAATTGGGGATTTTGGTGGTTGGTGAACCCATGTGTGAGTTGACATGCTAATTTAGGAATGTTATGAAATTGTTGTGTCCCAAGCATTATACTTCCATCTAAAAATAAAATAATAAATACTTATTAATTTTTTATAACTTAATAAATACCCATTAATAACTACCACAATTATTTATTTAATAGTTTCATATAAAAACACAATCATAATAAATATCTATTAACTATTAATTAATATCACAATTATGAACTTCATATTTAACATTTCATATAAAACACAATAAAATGTCTATTAATTGTAATAACTATCACAATTATTATATTTCATATTTGAACACTCAGGTTGAAGGGCTGCAAATTTCACGCGCCCACCCAAAAAAAAAAAAAAAAAAAAAAATCATATTTTACAAAATAAAAGAGAGAAAAAATAGTTTCTTTTAGATAAAAATGATATTTTATTGATTTTTTTGTACATTGCTCATATTGCTACTAGTAATATATATTTAATTTAAGACATTTGACTTTTGTCTGATCATAGAATATTCTGCCGCATGAGCTTTCAAGACCTCACAAATAAACATGTCATAGATTAATAATTTGCGAGTATTTAAACAACACGGTGTGTTTTTTCTTGTTGCACTATGCTACCTGTCTCCTGGTACATTTTTATTTCAATTTATTTTTTCTTTCTAAAAAAATGTCATTATTCTACTATATAGATTTCAATTATTTTTAAATTTTACTCTATATTTAAACTCTCCATTAGAGTATTGGTAAATCATTTTTTCTTTAAAACTAGTCGCTAACCCGTGCGATGCATGGGAAAATTATTAGAAAATAATAAAGCATGCATATATTAAAAGACAATTTAAGTTCATGTGTGCTTGCAAGGGATACATACCTAAATAGTTCTTGCGGTAGAAATAAAAGCCTTATCTTTGAGATAAAGAACTGATGTAAACAAACTAACCTTACATAAAACAAATTTAAAAAAAAAAAAAAAAAAAACATAAAACTGATGTCACGGGAAATTCAGCCACATAGTAGTAATATATAAATCTCTTAAAACCTAAACCTAAACCTAAATGTAAGGACTAAATATTTATGCGCCTTCTCTTGCTTTCCTGATATATTTGGTTAAAAATATAAAATTGATGTCACGGGAAATTCAGCCACATAGTAGTAATATATAAATCTCTTAAAACCTAAACCTAAACCTAAACGTAAGGACTAAATATATAAACAAACTAACCTTACAAAAGCTGAACTTTATAAGCTAAAATCTATACCGTGAGTTGTAGATCTTGAATGCTATATCGTGCGTTTAGGGCTTCCTACATCTGGAGAGAGAGAGAGTTTGCGAAAACCAAAGAAAATCTCTCTATAGCTTAAGAAACATAATATACTAAAATCAAAGAGATAAAATTTTCAGAGGACAAAATATTATTGATAATTTAAAAGAATTTTGGTTTAATTCTTGAACACTGCAACTCCATAAAATTTATACTAATAATAATATTTTATGATAGCGCAATTAGAATTTTGGTTTAATTCTTGAACACTGAATTGGAAATTGATTATATGAGTATTCAATGGTGAACAAAGTACTATGTATTAATTAATATATAAACAAAACTAACCTTACAAAAGCTGAACTTTATAAGCTAAAATTTATACCGTGCGTTGTAGACTGGAGAGAGAGAGAGTTTGCAGAAACCGTGATTTTATATTTCTTAACTTGAGAGAGGGGTAAGGTTGCTAGGGTTTTGTAGATCTTGAATGCTTTAGGGCTTCCTACGTCTGGAGAAAGAGAGAGTTTGCAGAAACCGTGGCTTTATATTTCTTAACTTAACTTGAGAGAGGGGTAAGGTTGCTAGGGTTTTGAGGAGTTATAATTTTTATTTATTTTTTATTTTTTAAATATTGTGCTGACGTGGAAAATTGTGGTGCCAGCAAAGGCTTCGGTTTTATATATATATATATATATATATATATAGACTAGTAAAATTAACTTGTAACTCCATGCATATAGAAGGATACACTTAAAAGATATACAATAAAATGCATAATATAATTCATATATATATAATTTAAATACTATTGATAGTCATTTTTATATTTTGTTAACTCTTTAAAAAATTTTGTAAGAATATTATTAGGTATAAAATGTAAATTGTCAATGTTTTTTTTTTTTTTAATTATTGTGAAGCACTTTTTTTTTTTTTTTTTTTTTTTTTTTTTTTTTTTTTTACGATTCATTTATTTTAGACTTTTTGGTTTTTGTACTTTTTTTTTTGAGAAAAAGGTAAGCGAAATATTAATAACTCACACTTAGATAGATATTTATGATGTAATCCCATACTAATTCTAAAATTAAGAAATAAAATTCTTTAAGAATAAATAATTTAGAACATATGGCGCAAAATTAGAACTCTAATTTAGAATTGTAATATGAGTTTCTCTCAGCTTCATTTATTATTATATATATAGATATACAAATACAGTCATAATAATGCTAAACCATAGAATTCTATATACAAATACAATCATGAATCCATATAAATGTCTATTAATAATTACCATAATTATCTTATTTCATATTTAAAAATAAAATTAAGAAAAAGAACAAAAATTATATATTAAAATTTTTTGTATATTGCACGAGTTACTTATATATATATATATATATATATATATATATATAGTTATTCAAAAAAATTTAGAAGGTCTATTTTACTTTTTTTTCTTATTAAAAATATTTGATAGTTGAGAGAATAACAATTGGAACCCTAAATATCTTATTGAAAACGTTAAGAAATACCAACGAAATAGGTTACAAGGGTGACCGACAATGACAAATGACAAGTATAGTACGTGTAATAAAATGGCTTAACTTTGTCACATTCATTAGTAATTACAGTTTTTTCAGTAGGTATCGTCAAAGGACCCATAGTAACAAAAAATACTGAGACTTGACAATTCTCATCCCCCTGGCACCATTCGGATAGTGTCTCACAATTCTCATTCAACATCAGGACTCATAATTTTTTTGCTGAATAAATCAAGACTCATATAATTGCAAGCTGAGTTTTTTTCAGTGGTATATTCAGATCAAGAGGAAGGGCATATTCTCCAGCTCAGGCCTTTGTTAGAAGAGTAATTTTATACGTAGATTTAAACATTTGGTTTTTTTTTTTTTTTTTTTTTGAGGAAGAAACTTATTAATATTATTAATCATTATTGGTTGAATCAGCCAGTACAAAATGGTAAATGTCTGGTGGTACATCTTCCATCCAGACCATTAAATTTGGTTCCTTAATAGCCCTTCGTGCCAATGCATGAGCAACATTATTCCCTTGACGGCGTATTTGAGAGAACTTTACAGATTGGAAAGCTCCTGCCAAGTATTTGACATCTTGCAGAATGTGTCCATGCAGAGCTAGAGATGGACTTTGGTCTTGAAGTTCTTTGCAGATAACCTCCGAGTCGCCTTCTAGAATAACTCTGTTGAGACCAAGTTCAAGTGCAAATTCCATAGCTCGCCTCGCTGCTAAGGCTTCGACTTGTGCCACTGTTGTTGGGAGTGGCGCAAGCTGTGTCATTGAAGCCAACACCTCGCCTTTCTCATTTCTGATAACAGCGCCGAGACCAGCTTTCCTTTGCTGAGTGAAGACCGCTCCGTTGTAGTTGATCTTGTAACACCCTTGGTCTGGTGGCTTCCATCGAACATGTTTCCTGTGTTGAGGCGTCCCCAAATGGGGATGAATGAGCTGGAATTCGTTCTTCCTTTCCTTAGATAAAACATGAATCTGATCAAGGGGGCAAGCTTGTAGTTTGAGTCGCACTTGGTTACGCCTGTTCCACACGGCCCAGCTAGTAAACGCCAGCAGCTCCACGTCCATCCTCTCCTCAAAAGCTCGCTTGAAGACATCCTTCACGCTACTGCCTGGCATTTCCGAAAGCCATTGCCATTGGGGGACTGAATTCCACATTACCTGCACATCAGAACAAAAGAAAATTGCATGTGAGCATGTTTCCTCCCCTGTTTTGCAGGTCTTACACAGCCCCTCTGTGATGATCCGTCTTCGACGAAGATTATCTTTCACCGGCAAAGCTTCCCTGCTAGCTCTCCACACGAAGTTTTTAACCTTGCTCGGCACTTCCAGACTCCATAAATTCTTACAAAAAGCCGAATCCTGGTTTGAAGATTGAGGTTGGGCAGAATTATCAACAAGGAACCGATAGCCCGATTTCACCGAATAAGTGCCAGAGGGTGTAAAAGGCCACACCAGTACATCTTTTTGGCTAGTGGAACTCAGTGGGATGCCTTTGATAGTCTCGGCTTCCTGTGCACTGAACACATGCTCAATTACCTCTGTCCTCCAACTTCTAGTCACCGGATTGATTAACACCTCCACACTTGAATTCTCTTGGCCAAATAGAACCGGTGTTGTGATTTTAGCTGAAGAAAGTGAAGGCAGCCAATTGTCTCCCCAAATCTTTATCATCTTCCCATCGCCCACTCTCCAAGCAGCCCCTTTTTGGATGACATCTCGACCTTTGAGAATACTTTTCCATGCGTAAGAAGCCGAAGAAGACTCCTTGGCTTCTAGAATGGAACAACTTGGGAAAAAACGAGCCTTGAACACTCGGAAAAAAAGAGAATTGTCATCATGAAGGAGTCTCCAAGCTAACTTAGCAAGCATCGCCTCATTAAACATTGTCAAATCCCTAAAACCCATCCCCCCCTTTTCTTTGTGTTGGCACATATCCTCCCATCTAACCCAATGAATCTTCCTCCTATCCCCCCTTTGTCCCCACCAAAACTTTCTTGTAAGGGACTCAATCTCTTGACACAAGGTAATAAGGAGTTTAAAACAACTCATTGTATAAGTGGGGATTGCTTGAATAACGGATTTGATAAGAACTTCCCTACCGGCTTGTGATAAGAGCTTACCCTCCCATCCTTGTAATCTCTTCCACACCCTTTGCTTCAATTTATCAAAACTAGCTCTTTTATTCCTCCCCACCATTGCCGGCAATCCCAAATACTCTTCATATTGCTTCAGCTCACTAACTCCAAGAGTTTCCATAATCTGCCTTTGCACATCAGTTGGGGTAGACTTACTAAAAAATAGAGATGTTTTGTCTCTATTTAATTTCTGCCCCGAAACCTTTTCATAAGATGAAAGGATTTCCATCACCTTTTCACACTCCTGAGTGGTAGCCCTGCAAAACAAAAGGCTATCATCTGCAAAAAACAAATGGGTTAGTTTAGGACCATTGCGACATATAGCCACCCCATGAATTTCGCCTTTCTCTGTTGCCTTTTGAATCAACCTGTGCAAGCCTTCTGAGCAAAGCAGGAATAAATATGGTGACAAAGGATCACCTTGGCGGATACCCCTGCCTGGCTTGATTTCTCCACTGGGTTCCCCATTGATCAGAATTGAGTAAGTGACTGTGGTAACACACTCCATGATCAATCCTATCCACCTATCACTAAAACCCATTTGTGCCATCACCGCCTTTAGGAAAGACCATTCAACACGGTCATACGCCTTACTCATGTCGAGTTTAAGAGCCATGAACCCCGAATTTCCAGAATTATGATTCTTCATGTAGTGCAAAGTCTCAAATGCCACTAAAATATTATCTGTGATCAAACGCCCCTTGATGAAAGCACTCTGGTGTTCTGAGATAATGTTGGGAAGGACTCTTTTCAGCCTGTTTGCAAGAACTTTTGAAAAAATCTTATAAAGCACGTTACATAAGCTAATAGGTCTGAATTCAGTAACACACTCGGGATTTTTTTTTTTAGGAATCAGAGTGATGAATGTATGATTTAAAGGGCTAGGAATACAACCAGAATTTAAAAAATACAAAACATCATGAATTACATCACCTCTTACCAAATCCTAGAAATTCTGATAAAAAAGAGGCGGCATCCCATCTGGTCCCGGTGCTTTAAGTGGTGCCATTTGTTTCAAAGCAAGCTCCACTTCCCAAGCCTGAAAATCCTCTGTCAAGCTCTCATTCATCTCAACTGTTACTACCCGTGGAATAGAGTCCAAGTCTACCTCAGTGATCTCGGGGCTAGATGTAGCAAAAAGTTGCTGGAAATATGATTTAAAAGTAGCCGAAACTTCTTCAGGATTTGTACACCAAGTATTAGATTGATCTTTGATACCGGTGATGAGATTTTTACGTCTTCTCTGTGTTGCCCGACAGTGAAAAAATCTGGTATTTCGGTCTCCATCTTTAAGGTACAAGGTACGTGATCTCTGACGCCACATTCGTTCCTCCTTATCCATAAGAGAATTAATCTCTTTTTTGAGCTCCACTAATCTGCCCGAATTCCCTCCTTGGAGGACCACTTTTTCAATCTGTGCTAACTCCCTTCTTTTTCGCTCTAATTGTTTTCTAACATTGCCGAAGCAGTCTTTGCTCCACTTTGTTAGAGCTTTCCCACAATTTTCTACCTTCTTCATAACTCTAGTGCTTCCTTCCTCTTCATATCTGACCTGCCAAATGCCTTCCACTGTCTCGCCACACCCCTTATCTCCTAGCCACATCTCCTCAAACCTGAACAATCTCTTCCTCGGTAAATAGTTCAAATCCGAATTTTCAATCCAAAGAATCTTGTGATCCGAAGTTGTACTATCTATATGATGAACCCGAGCACCTGGGAATTTTGCAAACCAGTCATAGGAGACCACAGCTCTATCTAGCCTTTCCCATATCGAAATTCCATTGCTATAATGTTTACTCCAAGTAAAAGGCGAGCCCTTAAAACCAATGTCCATAAGGCTACATTCATCCAAAATATCCCTGAAAAGTTGCATTTGTCCCAAAGGTCTCATCCGTCCCCCAAGCTTCTCACTTTGCTTTAAAATCTCATTGAAGTCCCCAGTACACAGCCAAGCCATTGAGTTTTGGCTATGTAAATTGCGGAGTAGATCCCATGATTCATGCCTTCTATGTGTTTCCGGTTCGCCATAGAAACCGGTGAAGCGCCAGGCTGCTTCAGTGTCCTTATTAATGATCGCATCTATATGGTTCAGAGAAGAAGAGATTACATCAACCACCAAATCATTTTTCCAGAAAAGAACAAGACCTCCACCCCTGTTAACCCTCTCCACAACAAACTTCTTATCAAATTGAATCCTATTTTTCACATACTCTAGCCTAGCTTCGTCTGCCAGTGTTTCGGCCAAGAACACTACAGCGGGAGCTTTTGCAGTCACTACCTCTGCTAATTCTTGAACTGCTAGTTGGTTCCCAAGCCCCCTGCAGTTCCACACGATGCAACTCATTGCGCTTGGCGGGGCTGCGAACCAGCCTCTGCCAATATCGAATAGTTTTCTTTGTTTTCATTAGAAACCAAAAGTTTTTTGCATGGTGACTCACAGATGTCAATAACCATATCACTGGAACGTTTTAAACCAATCTGATGTTCTGAGTTGGAAGTTTTACCCGAGGATTCACGGAAAATGCGCTTCCATTTTGTCTGTGCTAAAGGCTCAACACTTGAAAGTGCATGGTTCTGATTTGTCACGTCTAGGAGAGGACGTGCATGGGGTCTGTGGCTCGGTGCTTCACCAAGTGACTGTTCTGCATGCTGCTGTGTAGGTGCCAGCTCATTACTTAAGGTATTCAAGTTGATTGGTTGCACACATTCTGTCAGCGGTTCGTTTACTTCAGCAAATCCCCTGTTTTTTGGCTCCTCATAAATACCCAGCTCCGTATCAATCTCATTTAATTGCTCCTCAAAGTCCATCCCTTGATTTTCTCGGGTCTGGGCAGCTGGAAAAGAACTTCCCGTTTCAGGCACGGGATTATGGGGATTTGTTTTGTTTATTTCCCCATAATCTGCGCCTGAAAAAACACTTTCCTTATGCGTTGGCTGCACTGGATTTGCCTTTGGAGTGGGACCTGCCGCCGCCGGACTGAATCTCATCTCCTTCCTCCGCCGTGTAGACACATTTTCAACCCTCTCTTCATAGAACCCCGATACCCTAACCACGTTTTTCTTTGGCGAACCTGATTGTGTTGCTCGAATCCAAGACCCGAACTGCTGCTCTTCCACCTTTAACGTTCCTTTGCTCTAGATCCAAGTGTTGCAGTCCCTGTCACTGTGATCAAAACAACCGCACCAATAGCATATGTTAGGTAATCGTTCGTATCTAAAACTCACCCATATTTTTCCGCCTCCCTCAAAAGTGACAACTCTTCCTCGGCACAGCGGCTGATAAACATCCAGGGTAACCTTCACTTTGACATAGCTTCCTCCCTCGCTGTCTGAAACTTTAGTTGATCGATCAACTCTACCTATCGCTTCACAAATGTCTTCTGCAACTGATTTGTTCCGATAGCCGATAGGGATGTTATGCACTTGTACCCAAAAAGAAGCTTTATCAAATTTCAGATCCTCCAGAGGTGTTTGACGTTCATACCTCTCTAGGACCACCAGATATTTGTCAAAGCTCCACGGCTCGCTAGAGAGAATCCGATCCACATCATCCTTGTTATCAAAAATGAATAAAGCTATGTGAGAACCTTCTTTACTCACTGTGAAGCCATTGTCTGCCCTCCATAGTGGTTTAAAAGTTTTCGCCACAGCATCCATGTTCAGAGCTCGCTTAGTGAAAAATTGGGCTGCTATAATATGTTCATTAGAGCAGCGGTCTTTTTTGAAACAAACATCATCCCCCTCCCTTTCCGACAAGGAAAGGCAGTTCCAATGCCTCGTCAAATCATCCATAGATCCACAAAGCAAGAAAAGTGAAAAAACAAAACCTTTTGAGATTAGAAAGAAAGTAGAAGAAGAAGAAGAGACTGTTTCCCAAAACCCCTAAAAAGAAAACCCAACAAGCCCTATACGTAACACTGTTACGTAAGGGAAGAATAAACCTTACAAGAAGGTACAACAATTCTACTGCCTAAGAGAAGGAGGAAGAGACCACCTTTCTTAGCACAGAGAAACTTCTAGAAAAACTAGACTCATAGTTGTTGAAAAGAGTATTTTAAACATTTGGTTGGAAGAATTGCCAACGGACTTAGAGGCTGTACTCCAAAAAGATTTCAATAATTAATAATAAAGTCTGCTTTTTTTTTTTTTTCCTTAATGGGTTGTGCTTGTTTCTAGTGGCCAGTTCTATTAGACATGTTGACATGTGTCTAGTCTTAGACACGTGTCCGTATCCTAGAGTGTCCAGTGAAACTGACCATTGGACATAACTCAAGTCCTTTCTTAATAATATATATTAGATCTGGTAGTAAATAAATCTAATTGATAATTATTATTAATTATTACGGTACAATCCAAAGTATAATTTCCCTCACAGGAGAAAGAGAGAGAGAATAAGGTTACATCATGTCTCATTATTAAACTGCTATAAGAAATGCCTTAGATAAGAATTTGGAGGAGGCATGTTGGTAGATTCAGCCACTGTTAAATGATGCATTAATCATGGTAAATTGTTTTGTGGGTTGTTTTTGTTGGATGGGTGTGGCTTACCTCTAATCAATATATATATAAAAGCAGAGACATCATGCGAGAGAGCACGAAGTTTTGCCAAATGGCACTCTCTTTGAAAAGATAATTGATTTTTTTTTTTTTGAAATAAAATACATCATTCTTAATTTATTACACTTATTATATGCCACATCAGTTATTTACTAAACTCAATAGATTTTAATTAGTAATAAATAAGACTAATGGATAAGATAGAGGGATGTTAATCATCAAAAACTCTTTGTTTTCCTTATTCCTCCATCCAAAGGTTTTCTTATGTTTATGCCTACTCCTCTTCCCTTATAACTAAATACTTACTCTTCCTAAACCACTACATGTCTTCTCCTATGCCTATGTTGCTAAATTACCGATTATATGTTTTATAATTTGCACAAACTGAAATAGCATTAAGATTATTTAAGAACACATGAAATCATATAAAAATCACCAAATTAGAGTTTAAAATTATAATTAAAATTTTAAAAGAAATCTAGGCACATTTGCACAAAAATTCCATGTAACTAAGTCACACTTAGGAATATTGGACCATTTTTCCTTTGTATAAATAGAAGGGACTTATGGGATGAGGGGGCTAACAATTTTCTCTCCAAAACATTTATTGTAGGAACATAAAAGTTTTCTATTGTAAACTTTTCACGATTAAAGAACATGACTTACCAACTAATCAAACTGGAGTGTTTAGTACCTACAACAATTTCAGAACATCAAGAACAAACCCTAGCGTATACAATGTCAACTTCCATAGTCTCCTATTACATCAAATGAGTGTTTAATTTTTCTCGCAAAGTATTGAATAGTAAAGCTTCTGGGCCATAGTCTTAATTACAACTCTCAATCATGTTGGACTTGGATGACACCTATCAACAATGTATCCTTATGTGATGCAGAAAAAATTTGGAGTGTACACAACGTTTAGTGTGGATGGGAAGAAATTTCATCCTATTCCAATTAGTTAGGTTAGTAAGGGACCTAATCCAATTTAATGATCCTGGAATTTTGTATACAAGTAATAATCAAGGAAACTTCCACCTAAAATAAGTCGGACTTTTGGCAAGAGAGAAAATTGATGTCTAGACAAATCAAGATAAGACCGGCCAATATGGACCATATTCTTAATTTCTTATCTCTATTTGTTCCATGTACAAGACTTATAGTCCATCATCTGAAAGCTTGAGAAAAAATTCATTTAAACCAACACAATATATAAATTATAAAGGAATCAAAGAAAAACTGTCAAAAATAATGAAAATTTAATCTATGCTTAAATTCTTATAAGGATGAACACAACATCAATATCCTTTTAAAAAAATAAAGATAAAAAAATCTATACTTATTTTGTACGTATGATAAAGTCCTATCAAAAAGTTTTTTGAGACTCATGTTGATTAATGATTATAAATTATAAAGGAATAATCATCAATATATATATAAGCAGATATCTCATGCGGGAGTGCATGAGGTCTTGCCAAGTGACGCTCTAATTTTGCATTTTGTATTTTTTTACCTCTTTCATTAAGTTTTTTTTTACTGTTACCCAAAAGTTTACATTAACTTATTTTACTGTTATCTCATTAGTCTCTGATTAATTGCCTAAGCTTACATCACACATTTTTCTCTTTTTCATGTCTTTTAGCATACCCACCATTTTAATATTTTAAAAAAAGAAAAAAAATAATTAAGGACTAATAGTAATAACTAACCAGATAAGGCTTGGGAGAGAGATAGAGAGACATAAAAATGTTGTGGATTGTTAAATAAAACGCATTGTTTCACTATAAAAGACCTGAGACTGACAAAACATTTGGAAGAGAGAGAAAGAGAAATCTAAGGGGACGTCGCCTCCATCATATTGGCCTCCCACCACCATCAAGACGCCGAAACCCCTACGGGTTTTTTTTTTTTTTAAATTAGGAGATTAAATATGATTTAGGTTTGGGTAATTTGGTTGGATAGTTTTTGTTTTGGGTATATAAGTAGAGAGAATATTTGGTACGCAATGTAAAGCCATATTCTACCATGGTTTTAAATCATCTATAGGACACATGCATACACACTTGCCCACACCATGTTTTAATGTTTCACTATTAATGAGTGGAAGACAGTGAGAGAGTTGGACATATTTTTATTTCGTAGTATTAAATATGTGAACACAACACAAATTATTTGATTTTCACGGTCCAGTTACTCTTTTGTATTTATTTTTTGTTTCATGATTTAAAAAAAAATTAATCTTACCTTTTTTTCTTTAGGGTGAAAAATTAATCTTACTTTGAGAATGTTATAAATATGCAGTGAAACAACAGTTATAAATTGCACACACATAACCATTATAATTATTCAGTTCAAGGAATTAGTAAAAAATAAATAAATAAATAAAATTGGAGGAATATTGTAGAATAAAAGTTGTTACGAAATGTCTCTCTCTCAGAGACCGCATGCGAGAGTGCATGAGGTCCTACCAAGTGGCACTCTAATTTTGCATTTGGCCTTTTTTTACCACTTTCAATAAGTTTTATTTATTTATGTTTATTGTTACCCAAAAGTTCACATTATCTTATTTTACTGTTATCTCATTAATATCTCATTAATTGCCTAAGCTTACAACACACCTTTCACTATTCTTCATGTCTTTTAGCATACCCACTGTTTTAGTATTTTAAAAAAATAAAAATAAAAATAAGTAAGGGCTAATAATAATAACTAACTAGATAAGGCTCTAAAGAGAGATAGAGAGACACAAAAATGTTGTGGATTGTTAAATAAAAGGCACTATTTCACTATATATTACCAAAATAAAAGACCTGAAACTAACAAAACATTTGAAAGAGAGAGAAAGAGGAATCTAAGGGGTCACCACCTCCATTATACTGACCTTCCACCACCATCAAGACATCGAAACCCCTACGGGTAATCTTTTTTCCTTTTTAAATTAGGGGCTTAAATATGATTTAGGTTAGGTAATTTGGATAGTTTTTGTTTTGAGTATATAAGTAGGGAGAATATTTGGTGCACAATGTAAAGTCATATTCCACCATGATTTAATTTTAAATCATCTATAAGACACATGCATACACACTTGCCCATACCATGTCTTAATGTTGCACTATCGATGAGTGGAAGATAGTTAGAGAGTTGGGTATACTTTTATTTCATAGTATGAAATATGTGAATACAACACAAATTATTTTATTTCATGGTCCCATTACTCTTTTGCATTTATTTTTGGTTTCATGATTTAAAAAAATAATAATCTTACCATAAGAAGGCTACAAATATGCAGTGAAACTACTATACCAAATTTTAATATCTCAAAATGTATTTGTCTCTTTACTCTAATTTAGTTTACTTTTTCTTTATAATTAATGTACAACATTATTCAAAACTGTTTTACATAAAATTATCCGTGCATTGCACGGGCAACTTACTAGTATTTTTTTAATTGGAATCTCCTTTTGTTTTATTGAGAAATTGTCACACCAACCACTAACTAAATAAAATATGGAGATTAAAACTTACTACCACTTGTCATTGTATATTTAAAACAATAGGTGATATCCAGTGAAGGTAAGCCAAATCCTAGTTAGATACTTGGATAAAAAAAGAGATGCTAATTAACTCGGTCGCTCATGAACTAAGTAGTATGTTTTGTACCAATTTAATATCTCATATTTTTGTAATTGTATATCCCTTCCTCATGTTGTCATGGAGGCTTGGGAAAGAGATGTATGATGTATCTCTCTCTTTCAATAAAATATTCACATTTAAAAATAATAATAAAAAAAAACTAAAAGAAAATTTCCTCCAAATAAAAAAATGTCCTATATTGGATTGGATTTTATAATTGGATCAATCTAAAAATTTAATTAAATTTGTATTTTTAAAGATAAGATAGAATTTTATAACTGTTAATTTGATAAAATCACTATCATATTAGATAAATTATTTCTGATAATCAAATAAGACTTGAAAATATCATATGAGACAAATAGGCCAATAGACAATCATGATAGTGGTCAACCAAGAAAAGTCCAATCAGAAGAAACTTGCAGCCTACTTTCAAGGCTATTTAATCTGCACAACTTGTTGCTTGTTTTTTTGGTCAAGAAGATCATTTCTTCGAAATATAAACGCAACCATATTTTCAAAGATACAACCTAGGAAGGCATAGAATGATTCGAAGTTATTAGTGAAACCCTTCAAAGTGTTTCTAAGTACTCTACCTTTGTGTAAGTTTCCACTTCACAAAACAAAAACTCAAAGAAGTTTCAAATCTTTGGGATCGAAAACTGTGTCATCATAGTTTGTTTTCACCAGAAAAATTGGCTGAAAATGTCGGTATCATCAACAGAGAATGATAAGGGAAACACCAGCACACTTAGCAGCCCAACTGAGATGGATATGGAGGAAGAGACTCCAAGTGAACTGTTCGAGATAAACCAAGATGTACTCAGGGCTTCTATCGTGGAAGAGCATGAGCATGAGGGTAGTTTGTTCTCTTTTGATTTTCAAAACTGGAATGATAGAGTGTTTGTAGCTGTGGGGGCGGCAGAAGAGTCAAGCTCAAGCATGGATGCACTGGAGTGGACTCTGAGACACGTTGTTACTCCCTCCACTATGGTCCTTCTCATACATGTTTTCCCTGTCATGCGCTTCATTCCAAGTCCATGTAAGCTCTCTCTCTCTCTCTCTCAGATGTGTGTCTTGGTCAAAACCGTGTCATGGAAAACCTGTAATTAAAGTGTGAAACTCATGTTTTAACAACCCTGCTATCAGTATTATTCTATTTATTCAGGGAAAAAAATTAGTACAATTCCATTCATATTTCAGTGCTTTTGGGAGATATACCATATGAACCATGCTGGTCTGGTACATCCTATTTTTTTAAAGGTTTTTGTTAACCATTTCCAGTGCCCCAAGGCAGAAGTTAAAGCGCATGTAATGTTCTATTAAGTAACATTTATATATATATATATATATATATATATTTTAAAGAATAAAGTCAATGCACAAATATATAAAGAAAAGTACATGACAATGATTGCTTGAAAAAATTGTATTAAAAAAAATGTACATTGTAAAAATGTGATTTGAAATGGCATTACCAAAGGGTACTAGGCTGAAATCACAATAGCTAGTAGCTACAATTACAAATTCAATAATAATTTATAACCAATTTTCACCGGCTCCTTTGCTCAGTTGATGGATTAGATTGTGCTTATGTTTGGCATGAAGAAATGTTGATGGGATGAGCCAGTTATTGGCTGTTTGATAGAGAGTTCATTAGCAATCTAACTCTTGTTTCGGGCAACAGAATGAGTGATAAAATTAACATGTCATGTGATGATAGTAGGAATGATTCCAAGGCATCAAGTGAAACCGGAGATGGTGCAGGAATATGTAACCCAAGAAAGAGCCAAGAGGAAGAAGCTCCTTCAAGAGTTTCTTAACAAATGCTCTGCCTCCAAGGTACAAATCTTGAACAAACAATTTAATGCAACTTAGGGCAGGTTTGGTAAGAGTATTTAAATATAGTTTTTTTTGTTCTGCAATCTATAAAATAGTGGGTCCCACACTTGAATTTATTGTTTGGCTAATATTTTTTTAGTACAGTTTTTTTCTTGATTTAGAATAAGATTTTAAAAACCACTAAGGGGTGTTTTCAAGATATAGAAAATGTTTTTGATGATATAATTGTAAATAAATTGAAAACCGTGAATCCCGCATATTTGTCCAAACTCTTTTATCTCTTAAATTAAGGAACTTATCTTTATCACAAAAAGAATTCTCACACTTCAAATTTGAAACTTATCATTAAAAAAAAATAATGAGCTCTATTTCCTTATCATTATCTACAAAAAAATAAAGGTAATATATAGACTTTTTGTAAATATATATATATATTTTTTTTAAATCTCAAAAATAGAAATTGTCTCCCAAACAATTATTTTTTGTTTTTAGTATTTTGAAAATTGTTTTTAAAAGTGAAAGTCAAACACGTAAAATATACTTAGAAATTATTATCTGAAAAACTAGTTTCAAGATCAATTTTTAAAATTTTTTTTTATACTATTTTGAAAACAAAAACAAAAATCCTCCTACCAATCAAACTCTTATATGGCTTGCATGTGAAGGTAAATCATTTATTATTATTATTATTATAAATAATGAAACAGGTGAAGGTAGATGTTGTGCTCATTGAAAGTAGCAACATTGCTAAGGCTATTGTGGAGATTATCCCTATTCTCAAAATAAGAAAGCTAGTGATTGGAACCGCACAATCAAGTTTAAGGTACAAGTATCCAAGGATACAACAATAACAGCGTTTAAGAAATTTTGAATTTCCTAAGCACATTTCTTATTAGTAGCTATTCTGTTATTCAAATTTGAAAGGAAACCGGTGTCGAGGAGAGAGAGAGGAAGCGGGATTGCTAATTGGATCTTTCAGAATGCACTGGATTCCTGCGATGTTAAGTTCATCAGTGAAGGGAAGGAAGTTATCGACCAGATGATTGGATGGTCACATCGAATCAGCAATGGAAATAGTTTCAGGTCCATTAAAGAAGAAGAAAAACCCAATAGTTCCTTCTGGCTCAAGTGCTTTATATGTTAGAAACAAGTATATATAAGCTACATGTAATCACAGTACTTCACTAATTAATTGAGGTACATGGTCTCATTAATGGCACAGATATCTCTCCTAGGAGTTTTAGATTAAAGCCATCGGGGTTGCATTTTGATCTGAAAATGTATCTGTATTTGTTCACGTTTATATTTAGAGAGCATAGAGTTATATGCTTAGTTTTATTTTGATACCCTTTTATTTCATTGTCTGTTTCATTCAATCTTTGACACCATGATTAATTGAAGCTTGGGGACCACAAGAATTAAGCGAGTCCAAGCTACTGTTACCTTTCTTTTTGTAACTCAGCACCTTGTAATGTGAAAAGTCTTGCGCTTGCGCCTAAGAAAAGAAAGAATCACAGTTCAAATGCTACAACTTATATATGCATATTATGTTTTTCAGTCTATATAAATAGTTTTCTGAAAGAAATTACATTTTAAATGCTGAAGTGTCCAGACTGATGTATGTTCTCTACAAGCTTAACGAAGATGGCTCAAAGAGCCATGTATTTTGGTATTTTTATACTCAAAAGAACCAAACCTGATGTATCCAGATTGATGTATGTTGATGTATATGACAGAGAGCATTGATGCAGTTATGCAAATCAATTTGAAACTGTTAATGGCAAGACCAAACATAAAAGTCCCCATTAACTTTCAATAAAATAACTTCATAATCACCACTATCAATCCCTGAAATGTTGTTCAAAACAGTTCTCCGCCAACAGAAACCGTTTAATACTGATCATCACTAAAAGAAATCAAACTCAAGATAATTATCAGAACCTTTCTGATTGGGAGCAGGCATAGTGGGAGCAGTCTTTTCACTCGTTGACGCTGTTGGGGCAGGTATTCTCTCCACCTCAATGGGCTTTGGGATCTCAGGTGGAGTCGCACAGCGTATCAATGCCCAATTCACACCTTCAAAGAAGGGATGTTGCTTGATCTCAGTTGCCCCTCGTTTATAAGCCAATCTATGCTGTGGCTCCTTTATAAGCAAACCCTTTATAAGATCCCTTGCTGCAAAACTGACAACTGGTGATTCTGGAAAACGAAGAGGCTGACCTACAACATTGAACAACGTAGCCCGATTTCCCGATCCCTTAAAAGGAGTTTTACCAAACAATAGCTCATACAGAAAAATTCCAAAAGTCCACCAATCTACGGCACTTCCATGACCTTCACCCTTAATGATCTCAGGTGCCAAGTACTCATGGGTCCCAACAAATGACATAGACCGTGCATCAGTTGGTTCTGCCATGAGCTCAGGTAATGGGCTGACTTGGTTTCCTATCTCATTTTTAGGTTTCCGGTCCTTCTTAGACTTGCTTGAAAAGAGGCGTGGTGAGAAGCATGTTGTAGGGACTACACAGGATGGCTGAATGCAGGAAGGCTCAATGCAAGCTGGCTGGACACAATACACAGTGTTCTTTCGTAATGGATCAGACTCCATAAATGAGGTTTTCACAAGAGTTGGACTAACAGCACAACGGAGGGAGAGGTCAAAGTCAGAGAGCATTATATGTCCATCTTCCCTCACAAGGACATTTTCTGGCTTAAGGTCACGGTAGACAATCCCAAGCATGTGGAGGTACTCCAGAGATAGCAGGACCTCTGCTACATAAAATCTGCAAGTTAAATGAAATAAAGAATTGTCACTGTCAAGTGCCATATGGAGCACCAATATGTTTTTAACCTCTTTTTTCCTCCATAGTTAGTAAGATTATTTAAGATCAGGGTAATAAAGAAATTTTGTATCAGGTACAAAGGTGGGACATTGTTTTAGAAAACAAGATAAACATAACTCCAGTTTTGGAAGCTGAATTATTTGAATACAGTATCAACCTTCAGAATAATTACAACCTCCTAGATGGATCACAAGAAAGTAAAATTGACACTGTTTCATGATTCAACCATTCTTTTTTGTTTTATGATAGATACAATGGGGTAGGGATACTTGAACCCTGGACGTCTCTGTTGGAAGTGCCAGGAGGTGCCAGTTGAGCTACAAAGCTCTTGGCAATTCTTGATTCAACCATTCACCACCTTAACTCTTCATTTTCGAATATAGTTTATCATTTGGCAGTGGTTATGGTTTACCATGAGGCAGTTCTTGAGGTTTGATAAGTTTTGGAACTGAAGCCCATAAAAGAATCTGGCATACAGATAATTGTTGAAGACATGCAATTAAACTTCATTCAAGGCTCTGGAGGACGCAACTTGGCACCATGTCAAGAACATTCTGATAAAGATATAATTCCAGGTTTCATTGGTAATAGGGAGTTTTGAGGATACAGCCTAAGAAATTTGTCTATAAAAGCCAAGTTTCAGACCCAACTTAACATGGATGGGAACTATTTAGCCAGATGGTCCCCATTGGGGGACTGATAAGAAAACTAACTCAACATACAGAAGTAAAGCTTCTTAGGAGGAGAACAAAAGGCAAAGGCCATAGCATAGAAATAATACAACATACACAGGATACAGTTAATGCTTATAAACAAGCAGCATGTATAACATATTCCTGAAAGCAATAATATAAAATTGTCCCTTCAAGGATAGGATAGGTTTAACCATCTAAGGCTTGAAGTATAAACAGATAATATTAGATAAGCTGAAAGTGAACAAGCATGTCAACTAAAATAAAGAGAAGAAATTAGAACGGTTAAGCTTGCTTAACATACTTGACTGCCTGCTCAGGAAAATGCTTGCCTGGTTGCCTCTGCCTAAGAGTGTGCAAGTCTCCTCCAGGACAGAACTCCATTACCAAGCATGAGAACTTATCTGTCTCGAAGTGGGTGTACAATGTTGGAAGGAAGGGGTGATCCAGAGATTGCAATATCTCTCTTTCTGTCTGAGCACGAAGCAGCTTCTTACGAGTTGCAAGAGAACCTTTGTCCATAACCTTCATTGCAAAATAACATTTAGTTCCACTTAACTCTGACAGATAGACACTGCCAATATCACCACAACCCAGCCTTTTCAGAAGTCTGAAATGGCCCAAACCCAAAACCCCATCTCTTGTTCGAACAGCTTGGAT
This sequence comes from Quercus robur, assembly GCF_932294415.1. Taxonomy (NCBI): domain Eukaryota; kingdom Viridiplantae; phylum Streptophyta; class Magnoliopsida; order Fagales; family Fagaceae; genus Quercus; species Quercus robur. The sequence goes on along the minus strand of NC_065538.1, from coordinate 69,638,437 downwards.
GGCTTCCCATCTCAAGTCATTTGCTTTGTGAGGCTTGCTAATACTACTACTAAAGCTGCTACAGGTGCTCTCATCGCTTACATCACTGCTTGTACTTCCTCTACACATACTGCTCTTGCCACTCTCAACAAAATCAACACGATCACTAATCTTGGCACTTCCACTGGTCTTGGCAAGACTGCTGTTCCCATCACTAACTTTAGCACTCCCATACTCCGATGTCTTCTTTTCTTGATCAACAGAACTTCCCAGTGAGCCTCTTGTCTCATTTACGGTAGAATCTACCCTTGTCGATGCTTGCTCAAGACCCTGTGCGGAAGAACTTGAATCAAATTTATTATTCAAAGAATCAGACAACCCCTTTTGACTAGAATTTGGTGACTCCTTATTTTTAGCAGCTTCACCCTTAACCTGCTTTGATTTGTTCTCAACAGGTTTTGGTGATTGTTCAGGAGGAACCAACTCAGTTTTGCTTGCCTTTGAAACCTGCAGAGGTGAAGGCCTGCGATCATTTGCCTCAACCGTTTGAACAACAGCTGTTTTCTGTCTCTGTTTCGTGGAAGCTCTTACATCAGTTTTTGAGGCCATCATAGGTAATAAAGAGTTTTAGAATATATCAGATTGAAGAAATCCATAGCTCAGCATCCATTATCAAAAGACCATATCTTGCACTAGCAGCCAACATATTTCTCCTAATCTGCCAAACCAACATTTCATCAATTATAGGCATCACAGATAAATTATTGGAGAACCATTACAAAGTGAACTAAACATTTATTTTAGACGACTTTTTACATCCTAATCTACACACAGAGAGAGAGAGAGAGAGAGAGAGAGAAGCCCGGGACGTATATCATAAAGTCCATTAATAAGAAAGAATAAGACTGCATAAATCTATTGGAAACATTTAAGCGAAGATCACAAAATTAGCTGATAGAGCTACAAATAGAGAACTTAAAGTTAAGCTTAAAATGAGTAAAATTGTAAACTCACTTTGTGCAACAGTAAAACCTAAAACCCAACTACAAATTTATATCAAATTCTTTCCAGAACGAAAATAATTCAAGCACAAAGCTGCATGCAGACCTTGATCATATGATATTGAAGAAATATAATTCTAAGATTAAAAGTCATAGCTATCTAATTCAATATGCAATCTTTCCTCCACCAGAATAAAGGTATATAAACTAAAACCAATAACAAAAATAATAAAAAGGACAAAAGTAAAAAAAAGCAGAACAACTAAAAAAGATTCAAGGACCACAAAAAAAGCAAAGAATCAGTCTTGTTAGTTAGCCAATTAGAAAAAAAAAATGCAAATTCTAAACAGACTTTAACCAATCTCACATATATCTAAAATCAGTAAATTAACTATAAACCCATGTACATAAGCATGAAGAGGGGTTCCAATTAGAGTAAAAACCAGATCTTTATCCCACAAAAACATAGCTTTGGGTAGAAACCCAACACAGATCCAACAAAAGAAAACGACCCAGGTGAAAAAAACAAGAGTAGAAGGTAAAGTAATGCAAAACCCATGAAGAGAAACTAAGGAGGCTAAAAGGGTAAGAGAGAGTTGGCCCAGGAAAAGTACCTAAATCCAAGGATCACAACAACAACAACAACAACACACTTGACTTGAGACAGGTTTTGCTTTGCTTTGCTTTGGGCAGTGGCAAAAGAAAAGCACTGTAGAAAGGTAGTTTCCTCCTGAGTCCTTAAAATACCTGTTAAGACTAGAAAGATAGAGAGGAGATGGAGAGAGAGAGTATGAAATCAAAATGGAAATAGGCCTCCGGTTCTGGTGGGTGGATATTAGGCAGAGAGAGAGAGAGAGAGAGAGAGGGTCAAACACAAATGTAAAGTAAGCAAAGCTCTTTTTTTATGGTTGAATAAAATTCTATTGGTTGGATTATATCGTCCCGGAACTAAAGGGGTCCGAATCACCAACAGGTCTATGTTTTGTGGTCTTGCACCTGTCTGTCATGCCTTTACCCACATCCTTCATTCTCTCTTCTCTTTCTCACATGCCTAATTATCATTTTGCCCTTCTTTTAATTTTTTTTTTCTCTCTTCCTATATCCAATTCTTATCTCGTATATTTGTTTCGTTGTAAAATATTTTTAGTGCATGTTTCGTTGTCAAATTTTGATCAAACTTAAATATATATATATATATATACACACACAAGAAACGTGTGTAAAAAATAAAAATTGTAGGGAACTGCAGCTTATTGTATTTATTTTTGCAGCTTTATGTCATATTTTTGCAACTTTTAGATTGTGAGGTAAGCTTTATAGAGAAAAAATATATTAAAATAAATTTTAGGGTTAGTTTTATATTTTTTTTCTTCTATTTATTTCATTTTTTTTATTAAATAGAACCCATTTTAATACAATTTTGACAAGCATCACACGGTACTTGTTAACATTTGTCAAAATGGTAAAATATTTCACGAAAACACTTTTTATAAAATGTTTTCTAGAATGGAAACCGGGTAATTTCTCTCTCCTTACATGATACTATATTAAATTACTGATTGTCTCAAAAAATCCTACATGTTGAGCCTCATCTATTAAAAATGTACTTTCGGGCTACATGTGAGGGAGAATGTTAAAACTATGTGATTAAATGATTAAAATTTATCGTATCTTAATAGTTTAAACTTTTGGGATAATCGATAATTTAACTTGTTGGGAGGCAGCGCGTAGGCTTGCAAGTTTGCATCGGCACGAAGGCTATGCAAATTGGTAGCGTTTTTTTACTAGGGTTTTGTTGATATAGCGATTATGTACATTAATCTGGTGGTTGGGTGCACTGATCGGGTCAAGGTTGCACCAATTGAGTGGTTGTAAGTGGATTCAATCAAATTTGTGCATCTTTGATTGTTTTGTGGGTGGATTTGATTGGGGATTTTCATTAATCCAAATATCCGATAGGTTATGTGTGGTAGTGGATTAGTTGTAAAATAGAATTTAAAGTAATTTCAATTGGGTTTAAACAAATAAAATAAGTTCAAATTAAACTTTTTTTTTTTTTTTGGTTAATGTTACATAACTTAATAATTTTGTATTTTTTTTAAGAATATATTGGCCCATATACCCCCAGCACCACTCTTGCAACATATAATCAATACTATCTCAACTATAAAATATTTAAATTTCAACTTTTGTATTTAAAATTATATTCAAAATACTAGTTTATATATGAATTGGATTTTTTTTTTTTTTTTGAGAAACATGGATTGAATATTCAATATGTTAATAAAAATATTATAAGTGATGTAAGTATGTAACACTAACAAGTATTACATCAAGATCAAGGTAACTTGATTCTAATCCTAGACAAATTATATATAAAATAAGATTAATTCAACATTTACTTTATTTTATTTCTTATTTTGTTCAGTTACAAATGAATCAAATTTTGTAATCATTCACGCACATATAATCTTCTTTTATGTTGATGGCCCGCTTAAAAAAAATCTTTTAAAAAAAAAGTTCTAAAGAGGGAAGACCCTTGGAAACATTGGTTAGTTCATGTGCAAGAGAGATAAATACTGTTTAAAAATAATTTGCACTGATTTTATGTATACGGTCCTCACTAAAAATAAAATAAAACATTTATAAAACCTTCTTATGGTTGGCCTGTTATATATATATATATATATCAATCTATTTGGAGAGTTTGTAAAACCTTGATGAAATTGAAAATAGTGAACCATAGATTTCCTAATCCCTATTATGTGAAATTGTGAATAATGATGTCTGATATATATACAAGTTTGAAATAGTTAAGTTAATGATGAAAGAAACACTAAGAACTTGCTTTTTATATCTATCTTTACCATGAAAAAATCGATGAGAACTAGAATTTAAAAAGTGGCATGATGAAGGGTTCAACTTCATGTTTTTTATTGGAACATAAGTAAAATTTTAATAGAAAAATAGAACGGATATTCAAAATTGCAGCTACAAAATTTACATAATATGAATTACGACTTAATTAGATTTATCAGCTGACCATAATTAGCCATTCTAAAACTAATTTCCCATAAAAAAGACTAACAGAATATGTTGTTGTTTAATTGCTCCATTGTTTTCTCTTGATGATTCGAAAATTCTTGGTAGCTCTTAAAATTACTAGAAGAATGAAATGTAAAGCGAGTGCTAATTTTTATTATTATTTAAATTTGAGATAGAATTCTACTTTAACCTAATTTAAGTATATATGTGTATGAAACTTCCTCTTAGAGCCTTGACCTCTGACCCTTACCCTCCACTCAACAAGAACTTAGGGCACGTTTGGTACACTGTAATGATTATTACACGGGAATAGGAATAATTATTACAAGGAATACATTAAGTTGGAATGTAACAAGTATTACTATTCATTAACTTGGTGACTATTTAGGAATAGAATCTTAAATATGCATCCACAATTTAGTAAAGTATAAAAAGAAAATGTAATTAAATCATTTTTAAGTCAAATTTCCTAAAATACACTTATTTTAAATAGAGCTAATAATTAACAACAAGAAAAATTTATTTTTTTTTCTTTTGAAAATGTGGCAACTAATGGCTTTTTAGGAAATTTTTTTTAAAAGTTATTACATAAGGTGAAGGAATAGATATTCAATATTTTTGATAAGGAATAGTTATTCCTCATTTTGAAGAATAGCAATTTATAAGGAATAATTATTCATTGTAATAAAAACATAACCAAACAACTGAATAGTTATGCCATAGGAATATCTATTACATTACAGTGTCTATTACAGTCTATCAAACATGTCCTTAGGGTACGTTTGATACACTGAATGAGGATTACGACAGGAATTGTAATCTTTATTACTTGTTGTAATGTAATAACTAAACTTATTCATTAGTTTGGTTGTGAGTTATAATATTAGAATGAAACTTAATATTTATTTTAGGAAATATCTTACTCATACAATTATATTTCCTAAAAAAATTTTATTTTTAAATTTAAGAGAGATATGTGTTATTTTTTATGATTTTTTATTTTTATAATTGTTAGATGGATATAGAAAGTTTGTTTATTTGGAAATATATTAAGTTTTGCAATTATTGCATTTATTAAGGAATAACTAATACGACTTTTTAAAGAGGAATAATTATTCCTCATTTTGAAGAATAGCTTTTCATAAGGAATAACTATTTATTGTAATAAAAACATAATCAAACTAAAGAATAACTAAATCCTAGGAATAACTATTACATTACAGTGTCTATTACAGTCTACCAAACATGCTTTTAGGGTACGTTTGGTATGTTGTAATAACTCCTGTAATGGAATAATTATTTAAGTATAATAGCAAGTCGGTCATTTGGTTGCATCTTTATTATATGAATTAGTTATTACATTGGAATGACTATTTTTTAAATTGAAAAATTGTTATTCCTCTTTAAAATGGATGTAATAGCTATTCCTTAATGCATATAATAGGTTTTAAAATTAATATATTTCTAAAAATATAAAGTTTCCTTATACATCATATTTTACAAGCTTTCCATATGTAATAACCAAACTTATGAATAGTAATAGTTATTCCATTACAATGTCTTCTATTCCCAGTAATAAAGATTACTATTCCTAATGTAATCTACATTCAGTGTACCAAACGTACTCTTATATTTGTGAACCGACTATCTCACCAATGATGCGTGATGGTTAGCAAGCACCAACTAGAACTAGCCAATTGAGCTACTCTTATAGACAATTGCTGTCAATATTAATGCATATAGCCATTAGCCTCATGATACGAATACAATAACTTCATTGTTTGTGCCGACATGGTTACACAAATTTGGCACCTACTTTTCTATTACAGTTGATACTACTGAAGGCAATGGACCAATGGCTGATGACTGATGATTTTGTTGTTAAATGATTGAGTTGATAATAGAACTGCATGACTAAATTAACTGAAGGTGTGGTGGTCGTTATAACAAATTAGAATGGTATTGAAGTCCTTTGAAGTTATAGCTATCCATTTCCATTTAAGACTGTCAATGGAGAACCAGCTTTTTCTTCTAATGCCCTATTGGCTTTTGAAATTGCTTTCATTACTAAATTTGTTGTTGCAACACAAGCCAAGCACTGGCCCAAACTCTAAAATGCTATGGCTTCTGATGGGACATGGCATCACATTTGGATCACTCACACTATGTTTGGTTGGAGGGATTATAGGGAGGATGGAAAATAATGGGTGGAAAATGGTGTGGAAAACAATGTTTTTCACTGTTTGGGAAGCAAAGGAAAACAGAGAGGATGGAAAATCCGGGAGAAAATTTTCCTCCCAGACCCACCAATTTTTTTCCTCCCAAATCGGGAGGAAAACTGTGGAGAGAAAGCTGCTCTTACTGTGAAATTACACAAATGCCCTCTCCCACCTACCCTCCTCACAAACACAACGGCTATCCTGGAATCAAGTAAAAAAAAAAAAAAAACCAGAGACCGAGAGCTGGAGATAAAAAAAGAGAGAAAGCACTTCTTGAATGAGGGAGAAAAAGAAAGAAAAAAAAAAAAAAGAGATAACGTGTACGAAAAAAAAAAAAAAAACCAGAGAGAGCGAGCTGGAGAAGATGAAGTGAGAATGAGAGTGCTAGAACGTGTGTGGAGAAAAAGAAAAAGAAGGGGTGGGGATAGAGATAACGTGTGTGGTGGAGGAGATAGCATAAAAAAAGAAAAAAAAAGAAAAAGAAAAACGTATGGCTGTAATGAAAAGATTGAAAAGAGAAATAATATAAAAAATAAAAATTTAATTGAGAAATGTTACTACAATATTTTGACAATAAATTTTAAGTAACAGATTGTTATTAGTTAATATTGGTGGGCAAAAAAATAATTTCTGTGGTGGGTTCAAATTAGAACTAGTAACAACTTTTCACATAAATTTTGTTGTGAAAATATTGCAAAAAATATTGTGGACGTAACACTTCTTATTGAAAAATATAATAGTTGGTAAATTTTATATTATTTAATGAGTATAAATAAATCTATTTTTTACCAATTATGTAACAAGGGTATAATAGTCAATTTATATAAACTACTTTTTATATCCTCTCACTTTTCTTTTCAACCAAACAAAATAGTTTTCCATCCTCCCACTTTTCCATCCCTTCAACCAAACACACATGAGGGAAAACTAAATATTTTCCATCCTCCCACTTTTCCATCCTCCCACAATTTTCCATCCTTCCACTTTTCCACTCCTCCAACCAAACGGACCCTCAGTCTCAAAAACCATGTGTGTGTGCGTGAGAGAGAGAGAGAGAGAGAGAGAGAGATTTTGTGTTGTATAAACAATTGAATCTGTATGAGATTTTCATTCCATGTTAGGTTAAAATTCCCTCTTCGGAAAATCTCATGAAGTGGGTGGAAGGGTTAGTGTGTGTATAGAATTTTATTTTATTTATTTATTTATTTTTTTTATGGAACATAAAGGGTTCTACACAACTGTACGAGGTCCCAAGTAATCATACATCACATTGATTAATAAATGACCAAATTAGCTAGTTGGAATTCATAACCATTACAATATTAGCAATATTGTACTAATATGTGTGATACTTTTAGATAATTTAAAAGCACCCCCATCTTTCCAGAAGAGATCCCAAGTCTCTCCATCTGGCAAACAGAGAGATGTGCAATAAAGCAAATCTTCATTTGCTAGGTGACATTAAATTCATATATTATATGACCCAAAAAACAATGTTCACTACAAAAAATCATACTAACTTTGTTTCAACAACCAGCATGGAAGATCCTTTTTAAGGTTTAACCACTATATTTTTGTATTGTTATTGACTTAGCCACAAATATGAAACTTGTGTGTAGTGTGGTTCCTTTGAAAAGTTGGAGAACACAAAATTCCTCTAATTAAAATCAATCAAACATATTATCAAAAGGAAAAAAAACAAACAGCATTCTGACCTAATATCTCTTCGACATTACTAATTAATGCTTCAAAGACTTTTTTTTCTTTTTTACTATCTTTTTAAAATTAAAAAAAAAATATATATATAAATATATATATATATAATAGGTATGGAAATGGGAAACATAAATACCAAATTCGTCATCAAGTGACATAAAACGACAACAAATCAACTTTGGGCAGCGACTTTCATGTGGCATTTTTTTTGTTAGGTTTATCTTGTTGTCTCATGGACAGCTTTGTATTGGTTTAAGTCATAATCCATGTCGCCCACCCATAGCCATATGATACTTGTGTGTTAATTAATTAGTGTTAGTGGTTTTCGAATTGACTTGATTATGTTAGGAGTTTGAGAATGAAAATCAGTGCTCCTTACACTCTGGTTTTGGTTTTGCCAATCTACAACCTAGTTTATATATAACTCAACGTGATAGATATTTCAGGACTTTTTTTTTTTTTTGATAATTTGATAGGCAACAATGGAGATAAAAGGGATTTAAACTTTAGATGTCTTTGTGAGAAATACCGAGAGGTGCCAATTGACCTACCAACTTTTATCTGTTCAAAACTTTTAGGGCACATTTGATATATTGAATGAAAATTATAATAGGAATTGTGATATTTATTGGGTTTGGCTTACCTCCATTACTTTTTTAACTAGACATGTCCTTTTATTTTAAATAAACAATGGCAAGTGGTAGTGGGTTTTAATTTTCACATTTTATTTAGTTAGTAGATGATGTGACAATTTTTCATTAAAACAAAATGAGATTCCAGTTAAAAAAATACTGGAGGTAAGCTAAACCCATATTTATTACTAGGAATAAGAAGTATTGTAATGGAATAACCAAACCTATTCATAAGTTTGGTTGTGAGTTGTAATATTAAAATAAAACTTAGGATCTATTTTAGGAAATATCTTACTCATACAATTATATTTCATAGAAAATAATATTTTTTTTTAAAAAAATTTGAGAGAGAAATGAGTTATTTTTTATGATTTTTTATATCCATAATTGATACGTGAATTTGGAAATATATTAATGTTAGAAATTATTACAACATTTTAAAAATAGCTATTCATAAGGAATAACTATTTTCTGTAATAAAAACATAACCAAATTACTGAATAGATAAATCATAAGAATAACTATTATATTATTGTGTCTATTATAGTCTACCAAACATGCTCTTAAGATAGTGCAGGCCTAAGTTAATTTATTAAATCCCTAATAATTGAATATAATTACACTTTACTTAGCTATAGTGCTATCCCCAATATTTTTTTTTTTTTTTTAATACAAGATAGAAATTATACTCTAATCTAATTTAAGTGATATGTGTGTGAAGTTTCCTTTTGGAAACTTGAACCCTGACCTTTACCCCCTGCACCCCATAAGCACTTATACTTGTGGAATGCTCATCATGCCAAGGGTGCGCGGTAGTTTTTGATTTGTTAAGATATGGTTTAAAAAGTTATAGTTTTATTCATTTATGAGAGGATCAAATTCTTTAATATTCAGTTTCTAAAAAAAATAAAAATCTTTAATATTCTTTTAATCTCAAATTGTTCAAATTTGCATGTATAAATGGAACACGGTTAGGGTCAGGTGGCTTGTGCAATGGACTCGATATAATGTGGTCATTTGTCCAATACTTACCATATATCCACATCATATTAGGTCTAGTGCACGAGACGCATTAAACCCAAACCTCTCTGTGCCAATCACATGCTTAGAAATCTCAATGGTCACTGCAATATAAATACATTAAACTCATGAGTCATGAATTAGAAACAACATAAATATTTGGTATCAACTTTTTAAATCAAAAGTTTAACAAATCAAACTTGACTGAAGAAAATATGTGGGTAAAATGTATAATTTCCCTATTTAATTGAAAATTTTCCCTAGTTATTAGTGCATATGCAGATGGAAAACTATAAATATTTGTAGATTATTCTGTTCAAAGAATCCTAAACAAGATACACCTTCTCAACCAAAAAAACAGAAAAAAAGAAAAAGAAAAAAGAATCTACTTCTCAAAAAAAGGAAAAAAAAAAAAAAAAACCATTATCCGGAAAATTTTCACTTTATAATTACTAGTAATAGAGCACATGCTTTGCACATGAAGAATTTCCAAATATAATTGATCGCTTTTATTAAGTTTTATAAATAAAAAGTATAATCCAGTCAACTAATGATTTGTTACAATATGCATAAATTAAAAAAAAAAAAAAAGTTTCATGGAATATTATATATTATAATTGAGTATAATATTTAAATATACTATTTTGATAGGCTCAACTGTGATTAGATCAAGTTAGATTTTTTTATTAGATTAACCTTTTTTTATATTGATGTAAATTGATTTACGCCTCCAAGACTAAGGTGATGTAAAACAATTCTCCCAACAAGGATCATTCACAACATAACACCCCCCACCACCCCCCCCCCCCCCCCCCCCCCCCCCACACACACAAAAAAAAAAAAAAAAAAAAAAAAATTGTCGCAACCACTTACCAATAACCCATCACCCTCAAAGCTGATCCAATTTCAAATTTTTTTTTTTCTTTTATTTGATGAGTTACATGAGTATGCTCTCCCTCTAATCTGTTTGTGATTGGATACTTTTACAGATTCTTTTATTTTGGAAAAAAATTGTTAGTTTTTTTTAATTTTTTTTTTCACTCCTAAATTCATTCTCTTTGTGCACGCACGTTTTATTTTATTTTCCTTCTTCAGAGGAATTAAAAAATATTATGTAAGTGGAAATCCATTGAAATTTTTATTGTGTAAGGACAAATCAATTGGGAAATTATATATTATTAGTGATTTTTTCTGTAAGTGGAAGTCGTCAAATCCATTGATTTTTTTTTTTTATTTTTTTATTATTTTGGTTTAATATTTCCATCTTTTTTTTAATAGTTATAATCATAGCCTATTTAAAAATCTAACTCTTTTAATTAGAAACGTGAATTTTGTCATTTTGCAATTTGGACCTGCTTGTATTGTGGCCTATGGATATGTATGGATGGGTAGCTTCTCCCTCAATACTGTCTGAATTTTATTATATATTAGTATCATCAATAAAGTTCTACCTTCTAGTCAAAAAAGAAAAAAAAGAGAATAGTCTATATTTCAGATTGTTAAAAAAAAAAGAAGAGTTTACATTTAATTTAGACATTTAAGAAGTTTGTATTTTTAGATAATACAAAGTAAGAAGAATTGAGCAATTTCGTGGAAGCACGACATTACAAAGTATCACATATCTTTTTCTTCGAAACCACACAACCCAGATGCCCGGAAGGACAATAAGGATAGAATCATATATATAGATGAGTATCTAATAAGAATATATATATTTGATTTACTTTGATAAATGTGTTTAATTAATATTAAAAAAAATCAACGAATTATTGAGGAACATGATCTAAGAAACTGACACAAAATTTTAGTAATACTACTACTTTTTTAGTTTTTAATATTTGTGATTGATACCTTTACCTTGGAGTTGTTTTTCAAACCCTTCTCTTCTACTCTTTCCCAGACAATATTACTTTAATACTTTGGCTTTGCACCAATCAAAACCTAAACTCTGCAGACGATTCCGTTATACATATTCCTTTTCTAAAAAAGTATCACTTCGCAGTTAATTCATATATGGTTCTTGTGGTAAATTAAAAAGTAAATTACATATTAACAAAAGGAGATTAAAAAACAAAAGGGCCTGTCCACAAAGCTCCATGCATAGAGGTACGAGCTACTCACACACCATACCACATGCATCCTATTTCTTTAGGAAATTGAACTTGCAGTTTCGTGCAGTGGTCCTCTAAATTATTATTATTATTATTATTATTATTATTATTATTATTGACATTGATAAGAGCTAGCTAGCTATACAAGATAATGGCATGTGGCATGCATGTGAGGTTTTTGTTCACGTGATGATGGAATGTTCTGTGGATATTAGGACGAAAATGCTGCCTCCATAAAAGGTAGAATTCAAGTTTGAAATCCTCCGTTCATCCCCCAAAGAAAAGTGTTAAATATTAGATATAATATATTCTATGTTGAATATGCTTGAATAAATACAGAAGAGAGAAGTATAAAATAGAAAGACAAGAACACAAGAGTTACGTGGTTTCGCCTTATAGCTTATATCTACGGAGGAAACCCTTAAAAGCTATATCTTTATTATATAAAAGTATACTACAAAACTTGTGTTACAATGAATCATAAAATATGTATATATATAGTAGACTAAACCTTAAACTAATATACTTTTAGTATAAGTAGGAGATTTGACTTGTATACAAAGTAGAATTAGATTTGGGTCTATGCTAATAGGCTAATATATCTCTAACAAAAAGAAAAAAAAAATTCATAAAAACAATGTTCAAGGCATCCGCTCTAATTAAGATGATTGTTTTTTATTATTAAGCCAAAACATTAATCACTTTTTAGTATACAAGCTCAGATATTTTATTCGACAATAAAAAACTTTACTATTTGAGCTAATTGAAACTTATTGATTCTATATTTTGTGGTTTTTGTTTTTTTGAGGTTGAAGAAGAAGAAATAAAAAAGAAAAAAAAGAAAAAAAGAGCTGAGTTAAAAATTAGATGAAATCAGGCTCCTTTAAGGCATTATGATTGAATATATTGTTTAAAGTTTATTTTTCTTTTCTTTTCTTTTTTTCTTAATAATTAAGTTATATTACAAACGAAGTAAAGATGATATGGATTTGGACTTCTCAAATGAGTTCAATAATTTATACACGTTCATATCACAAAATAATGGGCATCTTTTACTTTTAGAAAGGAGGGTTGCATTAGGAGTACTGGCATTGATAGTGTGAAGATGTGTGAGAGGATAATCAAATTAAAAATAAAACAAATAGAAGGAGTTTCTAAATGTGTTTGAGATGGAAGAAAAAGGTTACAAATCATTATCCAAAAACAAAATAGAAGATAAGAGTGAGGCCAAGACCTCTAGAGAACTCTATATGTCTAAATCTGGGTAGGGCCTCTTTTGAGTTGGGACCCCGACAACCCAATTACTCCTTTGAAGTCTGAATACCTTTGATTCATCATTTGTCCTAGATAGGGGGTAGTCTTGGAAAGGCATTGTCTAACCTTATGCAATAATAATTAATTCCACTTTCATAGTAAATGAGATCTTCCTTTTACAATTTCCAAATGGAATATGCAATAGCATCTTTTTGCAGGAGAAGAAATGGTTCTTGGGCTCTTCAAAAAAGAAAAGAAAAAAGAAATGGTTCTTGGGCTTGGAAATTGGAGCTTCCTTCTGGGCCAACAAAAGTGGGCTGGAACATTAGGGCTTATTCATTCTAGCCCATGTCGACTGTTGCAATATACAATGGATCTAGGAAGCTATGTTTACCACTATATCATTTATATTTTGATTGCTCATTCAAACTCTCTCATTTTGAAATTTTATTATTTAAACTGTTTTTTTCCATCCATCCAACATCCGAATAAAAATCTTCTTTTTCATTCTGAGTGTTCTACTTTGTGCTCTACTAATCACAATTTGTCATAGTTTAGTTTTTGTGAAACATAAACATAAACCCTAAAAAGAGAAAAGTTTTATTTCCATCCATGTGCTAGTATACAATCTACATAATATATCACTTATTACTCTTTACTAAAGCAATAAAGATCCAGCCTTTTAGGCCTTAGCAAACCTAGGCCAGGCCTATCACAGGACGTGTAGGCCATGTGTGTTGTGATTGCATCGCGCATGGACGTTTAGGCTTTTACTCAATTGTATAATAAGTTTGGACTTTTGGGAGCATATACTCTCATTATGGCAAACATAAAACTATTCCTGGCCCATGAAGAAATGCCTAAATCTATTGCCAAAAATGTTTAAAAGAATAACAATCTTTCTTGAGTTACATGTACCGAAAAAACTAGAAATTTTCTAATTGAGATGTTTGGGTATGTTGTCCAATAAATGTAAACCTACTATTAAAAAAAAAATGTTAAATTGCAAATTACACTCCTAAAATTTGGTGATGTTTGGATTTATATTCTTAAGTTTTAGAATTTAAAATTTACCCCTTGAAGTTTGGGATGTTTGGATTTTACACCCTAATGTTTCCAAAATTAGATTTTACCCTCTAAAGTTTGAGAGTGTTTGGATTTTACACTCCCTAATTCTGAAACTTTATGGTGTAAAATCCAAACACTTTCAAATTTTAGGGAGTAAAATCCAAACACTTCTAAAATTTAGGAGGTAAAATCCAAATTCTAAAACGTTAGGTGTAAAATTCAAATACTCCCAAATTTCATGGAGTAAATTCAAAATTTTGAAAATTTAAGGTTTAAAATCCAAACACCTCAAAACTATAGGGGGTATAATTTACAATTTATCCCCCCAAAAAAGCCATAAGATAGTCATGAAATTATGGTGAAAATGATAATGGGGGCAATGAGCAAGTCACATAGAAATTGAACTTATAGAATATTAGTTTTTTTTAGGGAAATATAATATTGGTATTGATGCGGGAGTTCGAGCCCCCGCAATAACCAATTACCTAGCAAAAAAAAAAAAAAAATTGGTATTGATGTGTAATTCCGAGCAAGTTGAGCAGAGATTCATTTAAGAACAATATTAGAGGACTATAAAAGAAGAAATTATTCCATGCACCCAACTCACCATACCTCCCTCTCACAAGGGACCATGTCATGACTCATGCGCAACTTGCAATAAAGGTAAGGACTAGACTAGTAAACCTAATGGGGACAGTTTGAAGCTGTGAATTAAATTTGTTAAAAGGACAAAGTGATGGCAAACTACAGAAGATAATGAACCATGTTTGAGTGAGTTCACATTCCAATTCATAGTAGTAGCATGTAAATGTGACAATAATATTGACTCCTTAGTCCTTGAAATAAACAACAACAGCTAGATCTATGTGCCCCTTCAGAGTTTTTTAAGGCTCATAAATGTTCCTTGTCAGCCTGTTGGATAATTTGTGAAGCTAAAGGCCCATAATTCAAAAAATGTGTCTTATTATTTTAATGCACTGTTTTCTGGCTGATGTGGAAGATTCCAATATGTTACTTTGCTCCCTTGATCCTTTAAAACCAAACCAATTACAAACTTCTGTCTCTTGGAATAAAAAATAGTAGTAGCCTATTCAGCCCAAATATATATATATATATCTTTAGAGTTACACATTTTCTAAACTATTAGATTTAAGTAGATCCAAAAGTAAAAAAAAAACACTTATTAATACTAATATTCTAATTAGAATCTCATTAATTATCTTTTATTTATTGCATTCTATATCTATCTCTAAACCTAAAAAAAACACAAATTGAAGCTAGAAGCTACTATTCAGTTAATGCTATCATAAAAAAAAAAGATGGTTTTAATTTTTAATTGGTTAAGCTACTTGATGTAGTTTGTTTTACCGAATTCATTAAAAACTTCCCAAATTGAAGACTACTCCTTATTTATATATATATATATATATATATTTTTTTTTTTTTTTTTTCTTTTTTGTGTGGAGAAAAGTCTGCACTCAGCAATAATTTCAATCACCAAGTGAATTTTTTTTCTCTAAAATATAGAACATGGTGATTTTTGGAAAACACTTGTATATCATATTATCATCGTGAATTTTTTATTTTTATGTATATCATATTAAAATAAACAACAACCACTACCAACACAATAAAAAAATATAATTTTCAATAAATTTTTTTTTTTTTTTTAGCTACCGTGCATAGGCATTTTTTATTATACACTATAGTTCAAAAGCCAAAAATTTTGGCTTTTTCTCCACCATTGCAGCATGTTTTTTAGTATTGGTAGTGTTAAAAATAGCAAAATTGTGTTGCTTTTTACTAATGCAACACAATATTGCTATTTTTAGCCACATTGCTATTTTTAGTACCATCAATACTAAAAAGCATGCTGTAATGGTAGAGGAAAAGCCAAAAAAATTGGCTTTTGAGCTACAGTTCACAGCCAAAGATGGTTGTGCACTATAACTAAGAAGGTTAAAATTTTTTTTTTATTAAAAGTTATATTATTTTATTGTATTGGTAGTGATGTTTGTTGTTTACTGTAGTAAATATATTATTTTATTGTATTGTTTATAACATTTTATTGTGCTAAAAGTTAAAATAAAACCATTGATATTGGGTGTTTTGTAAAGTGAGGTGGTAAAATAGATAAAATAGCTTTTTATGGTACCAAATTGCTAAATTTATGACTCCACGATTGTGATGCTCAAGAGCATTCAAATCCACTTATTATTATTTTTTTATAAATTGCATTTTGCTTCAACAAAACATCCTTTATTCCATTATTTATTTTACAATACATTACATCAAAATAATCTTACATGAAGGAGAGAAGAGAGAGAATCAGACATGGGAGGCAAGATAGAATAAAAAAAAGAATAAACAGCTTTTACACAATGCTACAGTGCCACTATTGTTTATGTATACACATTTACATAACAACTTGTAAAAAATTATGCAAGATGCCTCACCGGATTTGGGTGTTTTTGTGCATATTTTTTTTTTTTGGGTAAAATGCAAAACTGATTTTCTAAGTTTTTTTAGATTTTATTTCAGTCTTCTTACTTTCAAGTTTATTCAATTAAGGATTTTCTATCAACTTTTGTTATATGTTATGGTTAATTTTTCAAGTTTATAAATTTTTCTTCAAATTTTTTTGTGAACAGTATAATGTATTTTGCATTTTGATGTGTTTTACATTATCCAATGAGAATGCTTTTCTTGTTAACATCTAATTATATATAAAAAATGTATTCATTTTCAAAGTATACTGTAGTGACATATGGTAATTATTTACATTTAGATGGCATATGGTAATTATATGTTGTGGTTAATTTTTCAATTTTATAAATTTTTCTTCAAATTTTTGTGTGAACAGTATAATGTATTTTGCATTTTGATGTGTTTTACATTATCCAATGAGAATGCTTTTCTTGTTAACATCTAATTATATATATAAAATGTATTCATTTTCAAAGCATATTGTAGTGTATGGTAATTATTTACATTTAGATGGCATTATATGGACGAACAAAGCTACATGTCAAAAATTAATTTATAAAAGTCAATATGTTTGCTATAATGTTAGATACATGTGTATAATTTAAATTTTTGACTGAGGCAAATGCATTTTTTTAGTATGATATTTACATTCGTTTATTTTTTACCATTAATTTTTAATTTGTCATTTGTTTATAAATTTTCCTAATCCTTCCCCTTCCAACATCTATTCAATAAATTTTTTTTTTTGAAATTGCATTAATTGACTAATAATTAAAAAAGAAAAAAAAACTTTCCAAAAGAATATTAAACTAATAATTAAAAAAACAACTGTCTTAGTTTGATGATACTTTATCATCAAGAACAGATGCCATAGGCATAGGTTTAAACTCTCTCTCTCAAAAAACAAAAAAAACCAAAATATTTAGTGGTACCAAGGATTAATTTCCTTCAATAATGTCACTTAGTAATTATCATTAAATGAATAGTAACTAATAATTACAAAAATAAAACTACCAAACTAATATACTAGTTTATTAAAACTTAGATACAACAATAACATTTTTTTTTTAAAGCATACTATAATGACATATGGCAACTTCTTACACTTAGGGTATGTTTGGTACACTAAATGTGGATTACAACAAGAATTGTAATTTTTATTACCGGGAATAAAATGTGTTGTAATGGAATAACTAAACCTATTCATTAGTTTGGTTGTGAGTTGTAACATTAGAATAAATTTATGATCTATTTTAGGAAATATCTCATTCATACAATTATATTTCCTAGAAAATAATATATTTTAAATTTTAGAGAGATGAGTTATTTTTTGATGATTTTTTATTTTTATAATTGTTAGGTGGATATGGAAAGTTTATTTATTTGGAAATATATTAATGTTAGAAATTATTACATTTACTAAGGAATAGCTATTACAACCCTTTTAGAGAGGAATAATTATTCTTCATTTTAAAGAATAGCTATTCATTACAACCTTTTTAGAGAGGAATAATTATTCCTCATTTTAAAAAATAACTATTCATAAGAAATGACTATTCCCTGTAATAAAAACATAACCAAACTATTGAATAACTAAACCATGGAAATAGTTGTTACATTACAGTACATATTACAGTCTACCAAATATGCCCTTAGTTGGTATTCTATGGATAAACAACACCATGTCACCATATGTCAAAAATATATGTACATGTCAATATGTTTGCCATAATATTAGATACAAATTTATCCTCATTTTTTTAGGTCATTAATTTTTAGTTTGTTATCCAATATATATATATATATATATATATATATAATCAAAGACCTCATATGAGAGAGTATAATGTTCTGCCATGTGACACACTCTTTAAAAAGAGAATTGAAATGGTCTTAGACCATATTAGAGACAATAACAAATTTAAAAATATTGACTATTTCTTTTCTTTGGTTCAATGTTTCAAGACAATTTTTTGTTTCCTCTGGTTCAATGCTTCAAGACTACTTTTTGTTTCCTTTGACTTAATGTTTTAAGACTATTATTTGTTTTATTTGGTTCAATGTTTCAAGACTTTTTCATTTCTCTCTCTCTCTCAACACAAAATATTTTGCATTTCCATTCACCATTTTCACTCTACTCTTTATATATATATATATATGCCCACAGCCCTTCATGTCATGTCATCTCAAATACACCCATATAAAAAATAATATAATTTACCTTTTAACCTTTCAACGAAACTTAAATAACTCCAACATTGTTGTACCATTTGATCCTAACTCTTATGAGTAGGATGTGATTAAGGAAGGAGGCTAGCGTTTTTTATTCTGTGACAATAGCTTATTGTTTTGATGTTGAAGTTGGGCGTTGAGCGTGGATTTTGTGAAGGTTGTGATTAGCTTTGAGTCTTTGGGTATTTGAGATTTTGTAATGGTAAAGTCATAATTGTATTTTTTTTCCCCTTAGAACGAAACAGAAAGAAAAATAAACCTTCTATTTTATTATTTATGAATTTAGCTATTTTTAAAATTTAGTTTTAGTTTTTTACTACTACTTTGTGTAGTATGAGCTACAATAATAAAAATAAAAATTGATAATAATTTCAAAGTGTTTTCCACCTTTTTTTTAAAGGATATGAAATTGAATTAAAGAGAATTAAATTTTGATAAATTGATGTGTTTTAGCCAATTTCTCTTTATTTAATCATGTTTCCTTTATGTTGATACTTACAAATGATTTCCTTAATTTCATTGAGATAATAAATTGGGTGTTTTAGATTGGAGTCTCCATACTTGGTTATGAGAATGGAATAGTTTAAGAAATGTTTGGGAGGTCGCTTAAATTTATGTAATTTTTGGATATAAAAGTATTTAATACTTTAAATTCTTATTTAAAGATTTCAAAATCATTTAATCAATTTAAAAAAATAAAGTCTACTTTAAACGGTAAATATTATAATATGTTATAGTCTTATAGTGTTATAAATTGATTTCAAATGAAATTGTAAAGTATCTATGCATCGTGCGGAACATCATCTAATTTTCCTAATAATTCTACACCATCAGCTCATATATTTCTAATAGCTTCATCTTATTCATTTTTTTTAGAAGTGTAGGTAGTGAAGCATGGAGAAATCAGGTACTAATGTGCTTCCTTTATCTTTTCAACACAACAATCTTGATCCAGCTGCCCATACTTCTGAAAGCTCTGGTAAACATCTTCCTTCTGAGTTTCTTTGTGTCATAAAAAGAATAATATCATCATATGCGGGGAAAAAAAAGATAGTATCTATTATAGCTCAAAATTATCACATCTTTATGCACGTCTGTTATTTTTAATCAATATGAGCTGAATTACAATTGTGAGAATTTTAATAGATAAGATAATTAAAAAATTCAAGAAAGAAGTATTAAGTACTCCAAGAGCTGATATATTATGCATCATTTTGGGTCGGGTCGAGTTTACAGCCACCAGCAACCCGACCTGATAACGATCGGGTTTAACAGGCAGAAACCTAACCCAACTCAAATATTCGGGTCCATAACCAGGTTGTTTCTTGGGTCTCAGGTTGAACTTGCCTTTCCTTTTTCATGTTGTTTTGGGCCTCTTTGTTTTCCCAAGGTTTTTGGGGATTTTCTCTATGAAATAATTGAGAGAACCGTATTTTTTAAAAAATAATTTCAGGTCAAGCAAAACTTTATAAGCACCCAACCAACACTGACCTGAAAGTAACAATAACCTGTACTTAAGACCTGAAACCCAACCATAATAGACTCATACCTGCCAAAAACATGTCAAGTCCGGTGGAGCATACATTTCAGAAATGCTTGCCTGCAAGTTCTATTGAGTACTGACAGAAAAAAAAGAAAGAAAATACAAAATTTTTTTTTAAGCCAGAAAGAAAATAGTTCGACAATTGATGTAGAGCAAAATCATATATAGGCCAAAAGCAAGTGTGAGTAGTTTAGACTTGACTTCATAGTAGATATATTTCAAATATGTTCAGACTAAAAGAAGTTTAGGATATTTATGTAACTAACTCTATCCTATAATCTTTCCAAAGATGTTGTATCTATCTCTTTTTGTTTTGGTGGCTTTGCAGAGGAAGTAAATGATTCTCCAATTGAACAAGTTCGACTCACAGTCCCAATTACAGATGATCCAACATTACCGTGCTTGACATTTCGAACATGGTTTTTAGGGATCACATCTTGTGCTGTTCTGTCCTTCGTTAATCAATTCTTTGGTTACCGCCAAAATTCATTACATATATCATCAGTTATAGCCCAAATTGTAGTACTTCCAGTGGGAAGGCTTATGGCAGCATATCTACCAAAAAAATTCATTCACATTCCAGGAACAAAAAGGTTCTTTTCGTTGAACCCAGGTCCCTTCAATTTGAAGGAGCATGTCCTGATAACCATATTTGCCAATTCGGGTTCAAACTCGGTTTATGCAATCAATATTATCACCATTGTCAAGGTGTTCTATCATCGAGGGATTCATCCACTTGCAGCTATTTTGTTAAGTTATACTTCCCAGGTGATTTGCGTTTATGCTTTACTGATTGAGATGATATGATTACACTTATTGGAATTGCTTCATTTTCTTCCTAAATGATTTAATTTTATGGATTATTCAGCTGCTAGGATATGGATGGGCCGGACTTTTTAGAAAGTATCTTATTGATTCATCATACATGTGGTGGCCTTCCAACTTGGTTCAAGTCTCTCTGTTTAGGTGCCACTAGTCCCTCGCTTTGCTGCTTCTTTTCTCTCTCTCACTATAATAAGCACATATATACTCATATGCATAATGGAAATATAGTTTATCATCTCTCTCAATTCAAAATTTTGAACTTGTAGGGCATTGCATGATGTTGAGACTAGGCCTAAGGGAGGCCTAACCAGGCTGCAGTTCTTCCTTATGGTCCTTGTGACAAGCTTCGCATACTATATTGTTCCCAACTATCTGTTTCCATCCATAACTGCTCTGTCTTTTGTTTGTTGGATATGGAAGGACTCAGTGACAGCCCAACAAATTGGTTCTGGTCTTGGTGGACTTGGTATTGGCTCGTTTGCCCTTGATTGGTCCACTGTAGCTGGTTTCCTAGGATCACCCTCAGCATCTTCTTTGTATATACTTATGGTCTAACCTTTGCAATATTGGCTGCAACAATCTCTCATGTTGCACTCTTCCATGGAAGGTATTTTGAAATTATACATGAAAAGAACATTTGTGTATAATTATTTGCCTATTTTACTTACATTTTTCCAAGCACTTAACTATTCCTTATGTTCTTCCTAAAAAAAAAACTATTCCTTATGTTACTTTGTGCTCTCAAAGGTTTTAATTCCTAGTATCTTTGCTTTTCTTTATGCAGACAAATCTGGCAACAAACAAAGGCAACATACAACAATAAGTATGGGGATGTGCACACTAGACTTATGAAGAAAAACTATGACCCTGTCCCTCAATGGTGGTTTTACGTGCTATTGATCATTGTTGTTGGACTTGCCATTCTTACTTGTGAAGGCTTTGGCGGACAATTGCAACTCCCTTACTGGGGAGTCCTGCTAGCAGTCGCCATGGCTCTACTCTTCACTCTCCCAATTGGTGTAATTACTGCTACCACAAACCAGGTATGGTATTCAGAATATAATTTTCTGTCCTCTTGTTCTCTTGATCATTATTGTAAAATCTATGTGCAGCAACCTGGATGTCATCGCTGAGTTGGTTATTGGTTTCATGTATCCCGGGAAACCTCTTGCAAATATGGCTTTCAAGACCTATGGCTACGTTAGTGTGACGCAGGCAATAATGTTTCTGTCAGACTTCAAGCTAGGCCATTACATGAAAATTCCTCCAAAATCCATGTTTATTGTTCAGGTGATTTCTTTCATTTACAAAATCTTGTTCTCAATTTACCACCCACTACTAACATTTTGCGAGAACCACTGGGCATTGAGCTAAAAAGTAGAAATACTAATATTTATCTATGTTTTCAAATGAAGTTGGTGGGAACTTTAATTGCATCCTCACTATACTTCGGCACATCTTGGTGGCTTCTAACCTCAGTCGAGCATATATGTGAACCATCTAAACTTCCAGAAGGAAGCCCGTGGACTTGCCCTGGATATGATGTTTTC
The DNA here is from genome assembly GCF_932294415.1 of Quercus robur. Classification (NCBI taxonomy): domain Eukaryota; kingdom Viridiplantae; phylum Streptophyta; class Magnoliopsida; order Fagales; family Fagaceae; genus Quercus; species Quercus robur. The sequence continues at coordinate 69,615,755 of NC_065538.1, read as the reverse complement.
TATAGTGCTTCCATCATATGGGGTGTAGTCAGCCCAATTCGCATGTTTGGCCGTCTTGGACTGTACTCTAAGATGAACTATTTCTTTCTCATTGGCTTTCTAGCACCACTGCCTGTGTGGGTACTCTCACGCCTGTTTCCTGAACAAAAGTGGATAAGCCTCATTAACATGCCAGTCTTCATAGGATGATCAGGTGGAATGCCACCTGCCAGGGCTGTGAACTACCTGTGTTGGGGAGCTGTTGGCATTTTCTTCAACTTTTATGTGTATAGGAGACATAAAGGCTGGTGGGCCAGACACAATTACATTCTATCAGCTGGGCTAGATGCTGGAGTTGCTTTCATGGCCATGCTTTGCTATTTCACATTACAAATTAGAGACATCAATGGAATGAGGTGGTGGGGATTGGAATTAGATGATCACTGCCCACTAGCAAGTTGCCCCACTGCCCCTGGAATAGAGGTTGAAGGGTGTCCTGTATTCCATTGACAGTATTATATTATGTAGATTTGTGTAGCTATATGCGCTGGGCTAGAAAGTTTACGTATATATATTTCAGCCTAGTATATGCACCAAAGTTATATCTTTTTCTGTAATGTGATTATCTCTACATTTCAGACCACAAATCTTTGTATAGGTTTGATAATGGAAGACTGTTAGATTCAGGGTTAACTAGTTAAATCTGTATAATATCTAAATAAAAGCTGAAGCATATAATTTATTAGTGTTACACTCTTGTTAAATTTTAATATTTGGGTTGAAAATATGAAATTTTATTGTATTTGGACTAAACTCTTTAGTTTTGGGCTAGAAAATACAAACAAAGTAAGCATTAGAAATTAGAGATATAGGCCCTAAAAAACATTAAAGAAGATAAATATTCACAAAACTACCTTAAAATTAAAGTTACAATAATATAGGCATTAGTTTCTCAAAATAATAATAATAATATAGGCATTATACTTATTTTTGGAAAGAAAAAAAAATGCTACAATTCTAAAATTTATAATAATTTAAACTTAATATAAATATAACATGTTACATGTGTTTTATAGAATAAGAGTGTACATTTTTTTTTTAAAATATTCTTCGATATATTTAAATCAGTCAACCGATTATGAAATGGGGGTCTACATCATATTTTTTTATTTTTTGAAAACAAAACCAAACTTCATTTAATTAGCAAAGGAAATAGAATCTAGATACAACGCTTCTAAAGCCGGTGGAGGAGAGTCCTCCAACCAAACAACATTCTCACTAAGGTGCCTAGCAAAACAAGCTAAATAAAATATAAAATACTTTTACATAACATATGCACTATTTAACTTATAAATTTTACATTATATTCTTATAAAATAATTATATTATATTTTCTCACACATTGCGTGAGTTTGTAACTAGTTAAAATAATACCAAAAAAAAAATTGTTTAGAGCCACATTAACATACTAAGATAATGTAACAAACTATGGCATCAAATGAATTAGACATGCAATTTAAAAAAGTTGCGGTTACAAACAAAATGGGTTTAAAAATCAAAAGAATTCAGGAAACTTTTCCCTAAACACTGAGTATCCTCAAGAACAGAATATGCCTTACCTGACTCATAATTTAGCTTGAAATGGAACCCATACCAAACCATGGCTTGATCTTAATCCATTGAAATAGATAGTTGTTCAGAGTAACTAACAGTGTTTAAGACAAAAATAAATTGGTTGAAAATGGCAGATCTACCAAATTTTCTTTGTGGTAACTGGTAAGGTGAATTTATCGTGTTAATTTGTTGAATACTTATACAGGCCATATGGCTAAGTCAATCAACCAACACAGGAAACAATAACAGTTCAAAACGAGGGAAAAATAAAAAGACAAGGAAATCTAAACAAAACAATCAATATTGTGGAGTCTGCATCAGAACATTGTGAACGACAAGGAAAGCTAACCAAAACAGTCAATATTGTGGAGACTGCATCAGAACATTGTGGGACGATGTTGCAGCCCCTTGAGAATGTCATAGATTCATAGAAAACCAGGGGGCATGACACTCCCTATTCCCTAAGAACGCATCTCCAAAATGGCATTGAGCAAGAAAATATTTGTAACTCAGAAAAACAGGATCATGACGACGACACCACCCCTGGCTCCACCTCCACCACCACCACCACCTCTGCCTTCACCACTACTAACTCCTGGTGCAACAGCCGGTGGCATTAAAGACAGGATAGTAATTAATGTGGATGGGTGTCTAGCAGCCTAGCAGGACGGAAATTAACAAATAGAATATGGCTATGCATGCTAGGATAAACACATTTAACAATATGGTTACTGCACAAAAAAGATTACGATTAAAGTAGCCCTGCTAATTTCAAGCTTATTTTAAGTATTGAGTCCATGCTTAATAACTAAGGCTTGAACTTCATCGTTATACAAAATAGAAATAGATAGTTCAGACTTCAGAGTAACAAAGATGGCAATATTGTTATACTATTTGATGTTGGTGTACTGCAAGTGGATAAAAATATTCTCTCCCATTCTAAGTGTTATACCTTTTGCTCTACCAACCACGACTTTCCACACATTTCTTTATATATATATATATATATATATATATAGAGAGATGCGGTTCAAGTTACACATTTTTTTAAATAATTGGATTTAAGTAGATCCAACGGGTAAAAAAAAGGCACTCATTAATGCTAGTATTCTGATTAAGATCTCATTTATTATCCCTTATTTATGACATTCCATACTTATCTCTAAAATCAACAATTGGTATATGTTCTCTCTGCTCTCTCTTTCTCCTCCATCACTCTTCCACCAACACTGCCATAGGGAAATAATTCATAATGCCAGGTGTAACTTTTTTGGATTTGTTACTTTGAAACATTGTTTAGTTTCCAGGAGGTTCACTTGAAATATCCAAAACTATAAACTTGGCGAAAATTCTTAGAGATTAATTGCTGTAGTTCATAAACTCTGTAGGTGAGATCTCAAATATAGCCTAATCTAGAGGATTTGAAAATAATATGAATGAAAGGCAATTTATCATGTGTTGTCTTATGGGTTGTGCGAGAAAATTATCACTATACCAAGTTACCGTCTCTTACAGTGTTAATTACGTTGTTATGCCATTTTGTCTAAGATTTGTAATTCTTGATTTATTTCTTGTCATAAAGGAAAGTGGGCAATGAAGTGTAAGCCAAAAATCCAAAAATCCATGGTTTATAACCGTAAGGGCAATGGAGGAGAAAGAGAGAGCAGAGAGAACATATACCAGTTTTTGATTTTAGAGATAAGTATGGAATGTCATAAATACAAAATAATAAATGAGATCCTAATAAGAATATTAGTATTAATGAGTGTTGTAAAGTTGTGATTTACAACTATGTTTTATGTTGGCTTTATTCCATGACAAAAAGTGTTGTAATTGCTTTAATTTTGTTCCTTGTATTTTGTGGGATTTTATTGTATTGGGTTTAGTATTAAGTTGGTGAAGACTCAAGCTTAAGTGAAGATCAGTGCATTTTGCAACTAACTCGAGAGAAGTTCGCGAGAAGGGTTCCCACGAAAAGGACGTGTGAGAAGCATATGACTGGAAGTTGAAGAGTCGTGCTAAACTTTCAATTTCGCGAGTAAGACCTTCTTGTGAGATACCCGCGAGACTCTCTGCCTAGAGGATTTTTAAGTGTGACTTTCTTACCCTTCAATAATATTATATATACCTTCATTACCCATAAATGTAAATGAGGTCATTTAGAGAGAAAAATCCTAAATAGGTTTTCTAAAACACATACACCCATCTTTTAGAGAGAGAGAGCTACTCATCCTTAGTGAGAAATTATTGTAACCTCTTCTCCTTCCCTCTCCCATTGTTATACCTTGAGAGGAGATTTGTATCTAAACACAACCCACACCTTTTCAGAGTGTAGAGAGTGTTTTGGAGTTTGGGAAGCTTTGGGGTTTTGTCAAAAGAAGTCAGTGAGGCTTGGTGGATGCAATCGAGCATATTGCAAGATTCGAAAAGCTAGACAAGACACAGTTCCGAGAAGCCTTGTTGGAGTAGGAGCTTGGAGGGCTTAGGTACATTGGGTAGATTAGGCTTGGAAGGTCTCTTGGTATTCGTGTATCCCAACTTATTGTCTTGTGGATCGATTTACCGCTTGGAGGGTAGTAGAGAGGTTTTTCGCCGAGTTTTTCGGTTTCCTCTTCGATTACATATCGCCGTGTTATCTTATATTTGCATCTCTCTTCCATTACATTTGTGCTTTACTTTTATTGTTTGTTGTTCATGTTTATGCACTAGAGTAGTATCGGTTGATTGCGCTTCATTTACTCTTGTTTTGCACTTAGATAAGTTAGAGTAAAAGCAATCTAGCCGTCATCTTTTAATTGGGGGTCTAAACAAGCTCTTGTGTTTTCAACACATTTTCGAGCTTTCAAGTGTCTTTTTTGACCGTTGGATTTACTTAAATCCAATGGTTTAGAAAATGTGTAACTCTTTAGAGTTACATCAAGTGTAACTTGAACCCATCTCATATATATATATATATTATTGTTGTGTAAATTGGTGAAACAATCTGTTTACACAAGGTTAAAGAAGAGAGAGAAGAAAAAATATGACACAAGAAATTTACGTGGTTTTGCAATATGCTTACATCAACGGGAGGCGACAAAATAAAGTTTCACTATAACTTCAGAGATTACAATAGTAGCTTGAAGATGCTTTCACATAAACCCAAACTCCAAATACATCATTGGTTCTCTCTAAATAAATAGAGAACACCTTATTGTATTTAGACAAAAGTTGTAGGACACTTTAACTTCCTATTGTTGGTGCACACACAAAAGAAGCTCTTTTTACTCTATTTATTTATTATTTTTTTTTTATGAGTTCTCTTTTTACTATCTCTTATAGGAATTCTCTCTTGCATCTTCTTCCAAATTCACCATCTATTTATAGCTAGATGTTCAGCCGTAATACAAATAGTTTCAACACATGCAAGACTTCTATTGTTAAGGAAGTCCACAATACTGGCCAAGAATCCATGCAACATTTAATGCAAGAGTGTAGAGTTTCTTCACGTATGCTTATTTGCTGAATTGCAAATCTTTGGCTTTGTTGATCAAGCCACACTTTGAGTCCAAATCTTCTGTCCCATTTTCTCTGTTCTACTCTATACTCCACCAATAAACACACATCACGTGTCCACCTATTTAATTAAATTTGACTTTTCTTATTTTAATTATCTAAAATAAAATAACACCTCACACCGGCCATCACCACACACCATCAACCTCCGCCGGCACCAGCCTCCGTCCTCCGGTCGCTGTCTGCCTACTGCCGACCTCCGATGTTGTCAGCATCGCCAGCCATAGCCAACCCACCTATTAAATTAAATCTAACCCCATCCCCACTGTTGCTTTCAAACCGACCAACTAGAAACCCATGTTTCAAACCCAAGCCAATATCATTAAATCCTAATAACCAAACTCCAAAGAGAAACTAAATCATTGAATCAACGAAAGACAAAAAAAAAAATCAAAGAGAACTAGCACAAAATGGGTTTGGTAATAGTATAAAAACCAGGAAATAAAAGAGAATGAAAATGAAAATTAAAGAGCAAAAACAGAAAAGTAGTCCAGGAGACTAGGAAGAGAAAAAAAAAAAAAAAAAAAGAGAGAATGAGGAATGGGTTTGAAACATGGGTTTTAGCTATGGTGATGAAACATGGGTTTCAACTATGGTAGTTGGTGGGTTTGAGATTGATGGTGCGGACCGGAGATATGATGTTTGGCAGTGACCAGAGATGTTGGTGGCGTCACTGACTGGTACCGATGAAGGTTGATGGTGGTGGTGGTGGGTTGAAGGTGATGATATTGGCTTGGGTTTGAACATTGAAACATGGGTTTCACTTGGTTGATGGGTTTGAAAGGAACGGTGGGGATGGGGTTGGATTTAATTAAATAGGTGGGTTGGCCGTGGCTGGCGATGCTGATGACGTTGGAGGTCGGCAGTAGGCGAAAGGCGGTTGGAGGACGGAGGACGGTGCCAACGAAGGTTGATGGTGGGTGGTGATGGCTGGTGTGAGGTGTTATTTTATTTTAGATAATTAAAATAAGAAAAGTCAAATTTAATTAAATAGGCGGACACGTGGCATGTATTTATTGGTGGAGTATAGAATGGAATAGATAAAATGGGACAGAAGATTTGGACTCTCTAACATAGGCATGTAAGCATTCATTGCCAAGATTGTATGCTAGATTTTGTTCCCTGCTTTCTGACAATTCATGCAAGATAGCATTTAATGCTTGCTTGTAATGTGAATCCACCGACATTACAATTCAAGGCATTTCAACATATATATATATATAAACAATTATTATTTTTAAATAATAATAAAATCACATATGACATATGCAGCTTGTGAAACATAACTGAAACCTTAAAGAGAAAGGGGAGTTTTATTTCCATCATCCATGACCCTGTGCTGGTATGCATAATATATCACTAATTACTCTTACTAAAGCAATAAATCTCCATCCTTAGGCCTTGGCAAACCTTGGCCAAGCCTACTATAAGATGTGTAGGCCGTGTGTGTTGTGATTGCACCGCGCATGGATCTCTATTCCCTAGGTTTTATCTCAATTATATACTGTATAAGTTTGGACTTTTGGGAGCATTTACTCTCATTATGGCAAACATAGAATTATTCCTGGCCCATAAAGAAATGCCTATGTATTGCCAAAAAATGTTTAGAAATTTTCTAATTGATATGTTTGTGTATGTTGTGCAGTAAATGTAAACCTACTATGAAAAAAAGAAAAGGAAAATGCAATAAGATAGTCATGAAATTAGGGTGAAAATGCTTATGGGGCCAATCAATGAGCAAGTCACCCAGAAATTGAATTTAAAGAATATTGGTTTTGATGAATAATTTCTAGAAAGTTGAGCAGAGATTCATTTAAGAACGATATTAGAGACGGACTATTAAAAGAATAATCTATTACATGCACCCAACTCACTATACTTCCCTCTCACAAGGGATGTCATGACTCATGCACAACTTGCAATAAAGATAAGGACTAGACTGGCAAACCTACTGGGGACATTTTGAAGCTGTGAATTAAAATTGTTAAAAGGACAAAGTGATGGCAAACTACAGAAGATAACGAATCATGTTTGAGTGATTTTTCTCATTCCAATTCATAGTAGTATGCAAGATGATGCTCTGTGAATGTGACAACTCACAACAGGATCTGTGTCCCTTCAGAATTTGTTTAGGCTCATAAATGTTCCTTTTCACCCTATTGAATAATTTGTGGAGCTAAAGGCCTAAATTTCCACAAATTTGTCTTATTATTTTAATGCCCTGTTTTCTAGCCGATGTGGAAGATTCCAATATGTTATTCCTTCTTTGATCCTTTAAAACCAAACCAATTTCAAACTTTTGTCTCTTGAATCCAAAGATAGTAGTAGCTTGCGTTAGTTTAGAGCATTCCCATCCCCTTATGTTTTAAAAAATGTATTTTCTTTTTAAAAAATTTAATTAATTAATTTTATATATAACCACTTTTACATTATTTTTTACATTTCATTCTTTATTTTACAATATATCACATTAAAATAATAATATTATATTAATGCTAATATGCTATAGTGGGAGAGAGAAAAGAGCCAGGCATTAGAGGCGAGATAGAATGAAAAATAAATAAAAACTTTTTCACTATGCTAGTAGTTATGCATATCTATGTGGGAAAAGTTAATAGATACCCTAACGGCATTGATTTAGAAAATATTTTTTAAAATTTTTTACAGAAAAAGAAAAAAAAAAAGACATTTTTGATAGCTTTTTATATTTTCCATGGAAGTAGTAAAAAGTTTCTTAAAATGGTTCATAAACAAATGTTGTAAAGGTACTTGTTAACCAAACCCTATTTACATAACCATTGTAGCAAGTTGTAAAGATTTATGCAAAATGCGATGTTGGTATTTTTATGCATATTTTGTTAACAATATCATGTATTTTGTATTTTGATGGGTTTTACATTACCCAATGAGAATGCTCTTCTTATTAATATGTTTATTTAAAGTAAAGTGCTGCGTCCATAACATTTTCACAATAAATCATAGGTGGTAAGTTGTTGTTGGTTATAATTTTTTTTCCTAATATTGAAATTACTTTTTTGCCCACTAATAACTACTAGAAACAACTTACAACTTAGAATTTGCTGTGAAAAAGTTGTGAAAATATTATGGACATATCATTTCTCTTATTTAAAAGTGGAAAAATACTTGCCATGAAATGCTTTATTAATGGATGCCCCTATTAACAGGACTCTTAAAACTATATGTGATGTTTAGGCATAATTATATATATTTTTTTTAAAAATGTATTTGTTAATAATTTATGACTCTAATTAATGAGCAAAAGCCATAATTTATTGGTTGCCCCCATTCCCCTTTTACCCTTTAGGTTTGGATTGCTCATCGGTCCCCTTTTACCCTTCAGGTTTGGATTACCCTTTGGTCACCTTTTACCCTTCGAGTTTGGATTGCTTATCAATCCCCTTTTACCCTTCGAGTTTGGATTGCCCTTCAGTCTCCTTTTACCCTTCAAGTTTGGATTGCTCATCAATCCCCTTTTATCCTTCAGGTTTGGATTGCCCTTTGGTATCCTTTTACCCTTCAGGTTGATTAAGACGCAACGTCAACCATGCTCTCTACTCACATTCACCATTGGGTAGGAAAGTACTCGTCGGGTTACCGAATATTGACAATGGATTACACTTAGTCCCACACCCTTTGCGTGTTCTCCACTCATGCATCTCTATATGGAAAGAACTTGTACACCATGTCCAAAGATCCTTCTACATATTCGTATCCTTCTGGTATGGGAAAAAAAGCCCTAAGATCTCGGAACATTAACTCCATATCCTCTTCTCCAAGGTATGTGAAATTTCCTAACTCTTACACTTTTGAGTTATTGGAGATTTTTCTATCACTAACTTAACTTTTGGATGGTTTTTGGCTAGCACCCCATTGGTGCCCTTTGTAAGTTTTTTGTTCTTTTTGTTCTTCAAGTACTTCAATTGCCGCACATGGACAACCAACACACTGACAATTTTATGCATCATTTGAAAACATATTAGAGCATTCTCATCAAAGAATGCAAAAATGCTAAAAATTAAATTTTAGCAATTGAAACCCAAAAAACCCACTCCATCAAAACTTGCATATGCTAAAAGATTTGCCATCTTACTACAGTGCACTCTCATTTTTGAGAGTGCACTATAGCAAGATGTTATAATATTTTATTGATTTCTAATTCTCTCTCTCCTCAGACATGGCTTACTCTCATCATCACTCTTGTTCACTTTCTCAGACTCTCCCTCTCGTTCTTTGGTTCTCCCTCATAACTCAGGCATCATCTCCCTTCCTTTTTCATCACGTTGCCTCTGTTCTGAAGCCCATCTGCTCTCCGTTAAGCTTCAAGGGTTTGTGGTCGGCGATTGTGGTCATGAGGCACGGTGGTGGTTCGGCGATTGTGGTCATGATTTGGTGGATTTCATGGGTCTGATTTGGTGGTTATCGGTGGTGCCTCGACGACAGTTTTGATGGGGTTGAGATCGGGGTGGTGGGTTTTAGTTGGGGTTGAGAATGGGGTGGGTGGGTAGTGGTGGGTTTTGGTTGGGGTTAAGATTAGGGTTTGTGGGTGGTGGGTTTTGTGGTGGCTGTTGGTATTGGGGTGAGGCTGGGCTGTGATGGTGGGGTTTGAATTTGCAAGTTGTGGGTGGCATTGATGGTGTTTTTGGGTGATTAATTTTTTTTTTGGATGTGATGGTTGCAATTTGTTGTGATTGTGGTGGTTGGGGGTGTGACTGTGGCTGCGACAATGGGTGATCGTGACTAAGGTGTGGTTGTTGTGGCTGAGGCAGTACTAGTTGTGGCAGTCGTGGGTCTCTAGGTTGTTTTTGTTTTTGTTTTTTTGGTTAATGGTGGTATGAGGATGTGGGTTTCGATGGTGATAAGGTTGTGGGTTTGGGTTTGTGATTTTGGTGGCTGCCGGCTGGTGGTTTATTTTTATTTTTATTATTTTATTATTTTTTATGGTGGTGGTGGGTGGCAGTGGTTATTCGTGGGTGTGGCTGTGACTGGGGTTGCTTGGACTGAGAAGAAAGTGGTGGGTTTCATTAGAGAAAGAGAGAGACATAGTAGTAAAATAAAAATAATATTATTTAAATGAAGTTGTAAAAAAATAAAATATTTGATGTTGCGTGTATTGTAAAGTGGTATGTTAAAATTGATAAAGTAGGATTTTGAGATATTAAATACTAAAATATTTGCATTCTTTGATGAGAATGCTCTTAGAACTTGTCGTGAAGAGGATTCTAGTTTTAGGAGGATTCCTTTTCCGTGTAATTAATGTAGTGGTTGAATGCAAAATTGTTAAAAAATTATTTTTATTAAAAAATATGATCAAATAAGATTTGGCTTTTCTTGGTTGAGGGTGATAATAATAATAATAATAATAATAGTAGGTGAAATTAAGAAAAACTCAAATTAAAATTCCAAATTAGAGTTTCAATTTTGCGCCATGTGTCCTAAATTATTTATTCTTAAAGAGTTTTATTTTTTAATTTTAGAATTAAATGTGGGATCACATCATAAATATTCATCCAAGTGAGTTATTATGTACAAAAACCAAAGAGTCTAAAATAAATGAATCGTAAAAAAAAAAAAAAAAAAGCTTCACAATAATTTTATATAAAAAAAATGGACAATTTACATTTTATACCTAATAATATCCTTACAATTTTTTTTTAAATAGTTAACAAAATATAAAAATAATTATCAATAGTATTTAAATTATATATATATATATAGATATAAGAATTATATTATGGATTTTATTGTATATCTTTAAGTGTATTCATGTATATACATAAGGTTACAAGCTAGTTATTATTAAGGTATCTTGTCATTGTTATTATCTTTGTGAGAGAGAGAGAGAGAGAGAGAGAGAGAGAGAGAGAGAGAGAGAGAGAGAGAGAGAGCAAAGGTGGATTATAAATACCCTAAACAAAAATCAGATCCTATGAATCATAGATTTATTAGTTAGTCTAATCTCTTTTATTTTGACTTTAAATGTTGATTTCTTATTCAATTAGAAAAGAGAACATAGTTTTGGCATCATGCCAACCACTAGATATTCCAAGAATCATTTAAGGTATGAGGGAAAATTCTTAGGTTCACGGAGTACAAAGAAATTGTGCTCCCTTCTCTCATATTTATGATAGACTCTATCATGAATTTAATGAGTGAACTCAACTATAAATGTGAGAGGAAAAAGCATTATTCTTTGTACTCCGAGAGTACCTAAAAATTATTCAAGTAAGTATGGATGATCAACCTTGTATGGTAAGAATTTTTTTTTTTTTTTTTTTTTTTTGTATGGTGAGAATTAAGTAACATAAATGAGTGATTAAAATTAGCATAAATTAATCCAAACATATAAAAAAAACTTAAGCCTTTTAAGTTAATGTAACGTGTCAACATGCATGTAGTTTCACGACCCTTAATTTGTTGTTATTGTCTTAACAGGTGGTATCAGATTTGATGGTGGTGTACTACAAGTGGACGAAAATCTTACTAGCAAGTGGTATCAAAATCGATGCGATGTGTGGAAAGCTTATGATCCTGGTCTGTTTGCCATTGGAGTGGGGACGAGGTTTCATAATAGATAGTAACGCACTCTTTATTATGCACTTACTATAAACACAGTGACACATTGCTATATGGGCTGAAATCGTGTTTTCAAAATATAATTTCTGCTAAAATTATAAAATCATGTTTCAAAAGGAAGTTTGTATGGAGTGTACAATAATAAGTGTGTAATTAGAATTTTCGTTCATAGTATGGAGTCCTTTTTAAGGAGAGAAACCAATTTGATTGGAAGTGTTAAATGTACAATAGATTAGGACACTCTCATGGCTGCTAGGAGTTCTAGCTCATGGTAGAGACTAATGAAGCATGAAAATGTTTGAAAGAGAATGAAAATGAAAGCAAGAGAGAATGACAGTGAAACCAAGAAAAACAAAATGTAACGAACACGTATGAAAGGAATAAGCCCTACGTGAATTAATGCTACCACCAGCTCATTTATTTATAACATATAGCTTCATCTTATTTTTTTTTTTTAAAGAAGTGTAGGTAGTGAAGCATGGAGAAATCAGATACAAATGTGCTTCCTTCATCTTTTCAACACAACAATCTTGATCCAGCTGCCCATACTTATTCTGAAAGCTCTGGTAAACATTTTCCTTCTGAGTTTCTTTTTGTCAGAAAAAAGCAACATCATCATATCCCTGGAGAAAATAAAAACAAGATAGTATCTGTTATAGCTCAAAATTATCACATCTTTATGCATGTCTCTTATTTTTAATCAATATGGTCTGATATACAATTGTGTGAATTTGAACAGACAAGATAATTAAAGAGTTCATGAAAATTTATTAAGTACTCCTAGAGCTGACATAGTACTCTAAACCAATTACTTCTAGAGTAATTAAGTTTTCCATATAACTCTTTGTGGTTATTTTGTGTTTTTGTATTAGCTGGCTTATTTTTATTAGAGTGGAATACCATTGTAGTCAAGGAGTACCAAATTATTACACAAAGTTTAGAATATGTTCTTCTATAGTGAGCTTTCTCAAGCTTGAAAATGTCTATTATCTTATTAATGAACCATGTTCCAGAAGTGGAGCATATATTTTAGAAATGCTTGCTTGCAAGTTCTATTGACTGAACAATAGAAAGAACATACTTCGACAACTGATGTTGAACAAACTCCTATATGGGCCAAAAGCAAGTATGATTAGTTTAGATTTGAATTCGTAGTAGACATATTTCAAATATGTTTAGACTAAAAGAAGTTTGGGATATGTACATAGTTCACTAACTCTGTCCTATAATCTTTCCAAAGATTTTGTCTATCTGTCTAGAAATTGTTATACTTTGAAAGTGATTGCAAAGTTTACCTTTCCAAATGAATATGATATTCTTTCTTTTTGGTGGCTTTGCAGAGGAAGTAAATGATTCTCCAATTGAACAAGTTCGACTCACAGTCCCAATTACAGATGATCCAACATTACCGTGCTTGACATTTCGAACATGGTTTTTGGGGATCACATCTTGTGCTGTTCTGGCATTCTTGAATCAATTCTTTGGTTACCGCCAAAATGCACTATATATATCATCGGTTTCAGCCCAAATTGTAGTACTTCCAATAGGAAAGTTTATGGCAGCATATCTACCAAACAAATTTATTCACATTCCAGGAACAAAGTGGTTCTTTTCGTTGAATCCAGGTCCCTTCAACTTGAAGGAGCATGTCCTGATAACCATATTTGCCAATTCAGGTTCAAACTCAGTTTATGCAGTTGGTATTATTACCATTGTCAAGGCATTCTATCATCGAGGGATTCATCCTCTGGCAGCTATTTTGTTAAGTCATACCACCCAGGTGATTTCTGCGTTTGTATTTTACTAAGTGAAATTATATGATTAGAGTCATTAGAATTACTTCATTTTCTATCTTAAGGTATTAATATTATGGATTATTCAGTTGCTAGGATATGGATGGGCAGGACTATATCGAAAGCTTCTTGTTGATTCACCATACATGTGGTGGCCTTCTAACTTGGTTCAAGTCTCTCTATTTAGGTGCCCCTAGTCCCTCACTTTGCTTCTTCTTCTATCTCTATCTCTATAATATATATGCACAATGGAAATATAGTTCATTCTCTCTCAAGTCATATTTTTGAACCTGTAGGGCATTGCATGATGTTGAGACCAGGCCTAAGGGAGGACTAACAAGGCTGCAGTTCTTCATTGTGGTCCTTGTAACAAGCTTCTCATACTATATTGTTCCCAACTATCTGTTTCCATCCATAACTGCTCTGTCTTTTGTTTGCTGGATATGGAAGGACTCAGTCACAGCCCAACAAATTGGTTCTGGTCTTCGTGGGCTTGGTATTGGCTCCTTTGCCCTTGATTGGTCCACTGTAGCTGGTTTCCTAGGATCTCCTTTAGCCACCCCTGGATTTGCTATCATTAACATAATGGCTGGGTTTTTCATAGTTCTCTACATAGTAATTCCTATTGCTTACTGGACTAACTCATATGAAGCAAAGCGATTTCCTATTTACTCATCACACGTGTTCAACTCTGATGGTGGAAAATACAATGTTTCAGTAGTTTTGAATGATACAACCTTCCAATTCAATCAAGATGGATATGATGGGTATAGCAAAATTAATCTCAGCATCTTCTTTGTATATGGTTATGGTCTTAGCTTTGCAGTATTGGCTGCAACAATCTCTCATGTTGCACTGTTCCATGGAAGGTATTTTGAAATTATCCATGAAAAGAACATTTGTGCATAATAATTTGCCAATTTAACTTACATTTTTCCTAGCAACTAACTATTATATATGTTACTCTGTGCTCTCAGAGGTTTGATTTCCATGTATCTTTGCCTTTCTTTGTGCAGGCAAATCTGGCAACAAACAAAGGCAACATACAACGATAAGTTTGGGGATGTGCACACTAGACTCATGAAGAAAAACTATGACCCTGTCCCTCAATGGTGGTTTTACGTACTATTGATCGTTGTTGTTGGACTTGCCATTCTTACTTGTGAAGGCTTTGGAGGACAATTGCAACTCCCTTACTGGGGAGTCCTGCTAGCAATTGTCATGGCTCTATTCTTCACTCTCCCAATTGGCGTAATTACTGCTACCACAAACCAGGTATGGCATTTAGAATATAATTTTCTGTCCTCTTGTTCTTTGTGTTTAATCATTATTGTAAAATCTGCCTGCAGGAACCAGGACTTAATGTCATCACTGAGATGATTATTGGTTACATGTATCCTGGGAGACCTCTTGCAAATGTGGCTTTCAAGACCTATGGCTACATTAGCATGACACAAGCAATAATGTTTCTGTCAGACTTCAAGCTAGGCCATTACATGAAAATTCCTCCAAAATCCATGTTTATTGTTCAGGTGATTTCTTTCATTTACAAAATCTTGTTCTCAATTTACCATCCACTACTAACATTTTGCTAGAACCTTTGGATATTAAATTAAAAAGTAAAAATACTAATATTTATCTATGTTTCCTGCTGTAGTTGGTGGGAACTTTAGTTGCATCCTCAGTCTACTTCGGCACAGCTTGGTGGCTTTTGACCTCAGTAGAACATATATGTGAACCATCTAAACTTCCAGAAGGAAGCCCGTGGACATGCCCTGGAGATGATGTTTTCTACAATGCTTCCATCATATGGGGTGTAGTCAGCCCACTTCGCATGTTTGGCCGGCTAGGCCTGTACTCTAAGATGAACTATTTCTTTCTCATTGGTTTCCTAGCACCATTGCCTGTGTGGGTACTCTCACGCTTGTTTCCCGAAAAAAAGTGGATAAGGCTCATTAACATGCCAATCATCATAGGTGGATCAGGAGGAATGCCACCAGCCAGGGCTGTGAACTACCTATGTTGGGGTGCTGTGGGCATTTTCTTCAACTTTTTTGTGTATAGGAGATATAAAGGCTGGTGGGCAAGGCACAATTACATTCTATCAGCTGGGCTAGATGCTGGAGTTGCTTTCATGGCCATCCTTTGCTATTTCACATTACAAATTAGAGACATCAATGGAATAAGGTGGTGGGGATTGGATTTAGATGATCACTGCCCACTTGCAAGTTGCCCCACTGCCCCTGGCATAGAGGTTGAAGGGTGTCCTGTATTCCATTGACAGTATTATAATATGTAGATTTGTGTAGCCATATGCGCTTGGCTAGAAAGTTCTTGTATAGAAGCTTTGTTATCTAATCTATATATATATATATATATATATATATAAAACCGAAGCTTTTGAAGCTCTTACAAATTTTCACGTCAGCACAGTTTATAAAAAAAAAAAAAAAAAAAAACATAAACCCAAAAAAAAAACTTTTCAAAAACCAAAAAAAAAAAAAAAAACCTAAAAGCAAGACGGCAGGAGCTCTTCTAAAACCCGAACTCGATGGTATCAAAAAGTTGACAATACTTCTAGATTATTTGCAGAAAGGAATTGATGAAAATTGGGCCGCTGCCTTGGAACATAACCCTGAAGCTTTTGCAAGGGTGGTATGTATTATCTATTTATCTTCAACCCGGCTATCACTATTACATACATAAATATATATATATATATATATATATATATATTTGTTTTTGTATTGATTTTAAAGTTTCTTATGCAACTCTTCAGGTTATGTTGTATGTGGACATGGAGGTTAATGGTTTCCCATTAAAGGTAACAACTAGATGGTGAAAAATATCCTAGGAATAATTTATTCAGTTCAGCGTAATATGAAATTACTGAAGGGCTTATAGGGTTTCTTGTGTCACTTTTGTGATCCTATGTAAAACATCTTACACACCGGGACTGCCCTGGTTTAAAAACATATTTCAATGAGATTTGTGCAGG
The DNA here is from genome assembly GCF_932294415.1 of Quercus robur. Classification (NCBI taxonomy): domain Eukaryota; kingdom Viridiplantae; phylum Streptophyta; class Magnoliopsida; order Fagales; family Fagaceae; genus Quercus; species Quercus robur. The sequence continues at coordinate 69,599,222 of NC_065538.1, read as the reverse complement.
CATATGATATGCAACCAGATTAATATCCCCATCATTTTGAATTATGCATCCCTCTTTATATTTTATTGTTAGTTCCAGCCCCTGCTGATTGAGAACTAATCACATACACAGTCTGCCAACTAATTTTCACCATGTTTCAGGCATTTGTTGACAGTGGAGCCCAATCAACAATAATATCAAAAAGTTGTGTTGAGCGTTGTGGGTATGTACTGTTTTATATCTGATTGCCTGTTGTTTAATTCAGTCGGTGTTAATATCATTTTTCATTTTACTTGCTATTTGACATGGTTTAATAACTTAGAATATCAAAACCGGTAGATATGGGTATTACACTATTTATAAGTATTGGGGAGCAATTAAATATGTGCACCCATACATAATTACCTTTATAGTCTCATGAAACATATGCGGCTTTGAGAAAGTTGATTGTGGATTGCACCAGGGATTGGGAATTGGTAGCCACCTCATGAATGTTAATGTTGATTATAATTTCTCTGTATTGATACTAATGTTGGGTTTCTCCCAATTATGAATATTCATTGGTTAGAAAAGTAAGTGAACATGAGTAAAAATCCAAGGGTTTGCTGGTGATTAGATTAGATGAGCTTTAACATGTGATTTTAATTAAACCGCAAACACATTCCTATACATACTATCAATTCCGTTCCTTTGTCTTGGGATCTTTATTGAAATTTCTTATATGTGTGTAATCCAAGTAATAGGGTGGTATATGTATATGCTAAATTGCTAAATTTCTTCTAAACACACAACAAATATATTGTTGTTGTTTTAAATCTTCTTTTATGGGACGGAGTTTTAATATCATTGAACAATTTCTTATTCTATGACATAGTTGATGTTAAGCTCCTTTGGAAAGTAAAAAAATCAAAATTTGATGATTTTTGATGCATTCATTCATCTTATGCATTTAATTGTAGGAAAAGGAAACCGGGTAGCTGATTATTTCAAGAAACAACAAAGGATCCTTGAAGGTTGTTTGGGTATGCTCTCTTCTAAACACACAACAAATATATGGTTGCTGTTTTAAATCAATATTCTGTTTTTTATAGTTTGATTGAAGGAACATGAGAGAGTTTGAATGTTAATGTTGATTATAATTTCTCTGTGTTGATTCTGATGGTGGGTTTCTCCCAATTATGAATATTCATTGGTTAGAAAAGTAAGTGAACATGAGCAGAAACACATTTGGCATATATCACTAAATCAGTTATATCAGTTTTGCAAATGGAGGCTCTTCATCCATTTAATGTAGTGCACAGTAGCTCAAAAAGCAATTTATAAATTGTGGATCTCAATTTATTTCATTTTAGGTTCTTTACACCCAACTGAAAAGCTATTAATGTTTTTTTGCAGAAAAAATATAGTTTCATGGTTTATGTTTTGACTGTTTTAAGTTCAGACTTAGAATAGTTTAGATTTCTTAGGTTTCTTTTTGGATTTTTAAGTATGGATTGAGGTTGCAAATTCTTTTTAGTTTGATTGCTTTATGGTAATTACCTCTTACTAAAACACTTCTCTCTAATAAAGAATAAGATATTAGGGGTGAGAAGTATAAGAGTGTTTAAATTGATTGGGAGACCATATGCAATTAAGAGCATGATTTATATCAATAGGCTACCTATTTAGATAATCTTAATTTTTTGGCAAGTTTTTTAATTCTTTGTAATTCATGTTGACAATGACACTGATTTTAGGTTTTTGCTCATTTAATTGGATGTCTAATACCATCCTATCTTAGCAGCTTTATTCATGAGAAAGTCAGGAAAATTGTTGGAACTACCTTGCTTGAGATGGTTTTGTAAAAATTATAGGGAAATTAAATCTGAATTTTCAATTTTTAGTGAGTTTAAATCTGAATCAACATAAAATCTGTGTTTTACATCTAAAATCTGCACTTTTTTACAACTAAAATCTACTCTGCACTGCACTGTTTCACAAAAATCTACATTGGACTGTTTCATTAAAATCTGCACTACACTGCACTGTTTCAAACTTTCTACACTGCAATATTTCTCTTCTATTAATGTTTCTTGAACATTGGTTGAAAATTGGATTTTTACTGTTTTGCAGGCAGGGACTTGGCATTTTGTTATCTGAGTTATTTGGTAATACAACTACAAGACGAGGATAGTCAGGGATTTACCAGTCTTTCCTTTATTTTGTACTGTTTATTGCATATTTATTGGTAATATGTTTCTAGAAAGAATTTGAAATTGGAATATGGTCGCATATTCATTTTTTGATAAGCCAATACATGCACTTATATTATATGAATTTACATTGTAACATTGGAAAATTTGAACAGAGGAAATGAACTAAAGCTTACACTTTGGGGTTCAATTGCAAATCAAGTTGAGGAAAGCTTCTTTATTGAAAATCCAGGCCCTTTTATCATAATAGCTACATGCTTGACTGTCAAGACTTTTAAAGTCAAGTCCATTTCTCTTTTCTATTTCTCTTTATAAGTAATTATGCACCCAATTCTTGAAGACAAAAACCATCTTTTGAACTACATTAGAAATGATCCAATTGTTTGAAATACAAAGTATTTTGGCTGAATTATTATGTAAGCATCCAATTAAGTTGTATAACTGGCTGGAAACTCAGATTTAGTTTGTTATTTTCTATTTGATTATTGAATGCCCTATAGATTTTATAATTTTGAATTTGGTTGGAAATTTTTATTATTATTTGTGAATTTGAAAATTTTGGAGTGGGAGCTGGTATGGAGCCCAGAAAGACTTAATTGAAAACAAAAGGCTGAGACTGGGGTGGGGAATGGGAGTTGGAATAATGGAATAGCATGGGCTTCTTTCATATTTTATTGCTGATGATATATGTTTATCTTTTGCTGGTGAAGAGGGATTGAGGGAGAAAATTTAGGTGTTGAGGCTACTAGAGTTTTTCTCAAGCTTGCAAGCTTCTTTGTGAAGATAACTAGGTGGGTTTTGGTTAGGATATCTTTAAATTTTAAGCTCTCTGGCCTTAATGGTAGATTACCAACCTGTTCCAAGCTGAAGAAGGCAAAGGAACGTTTACATAGGCCTAATTCTTCCAAAAAATGGAGAAGAAAGCTTTTGTTTTTCTTTTGTCTTTTAGTTTCTGTTGTTCTGAAATAACTTTTAGATCAATGTGGTGGGCTCCCATTAATTCAACTCATAATTTTTTAGTCCTTAGACCAGGAACTCGAATACAAATCCTGCTTATACAAAAAATTAATTGATATCTTGGACTAATAATAAGGGTTATAATCATGAAAATAATGTCATAAGTTTTTTTTAAAAATTCTATCATAATTATTAATTAAAAAAAAAAGATTTACATCAAAGTTAAAAACCTAAAAGAGGCAGTGTAATTTCTCAGAAAGACTTGAGCATCCAACATTAAAAGCACAATTGGTATCAAGATTAGTTTGTGCAGTTCATTGCAGCCTAATTCACTGGGGAAGCTACCTAAACAGCTTTTAGAGTTTTAAAATCAATGGGTGTCAAATTGCTTCCTACCTTAGGATCCCCTAGAATTGATGTAGTATTAAATAATAATTGATTGAGATCAAAGTATGAATCCCTTTACTGTTTATATATATATGTATGTATGTATGTATGTATGTATGTATGTATGTATATAATGTATTGTGTAATGCTTGAGCTCTAAAGATCTAAGGTATGTTATTATATTACGTGAGAGATTTGCCAAGGCCCACTTGGTTTATTATAATTTTGTATAGATTATAAACCACCAACTTCATGCTTTAACTTCCTTATTATCTAAATCAGATCAAGTACTGTGTTTATAGCTTTTAAATTGTGTCTTTAATACAAATTTGTATTTTGTGTTGCTTTAAATACAAATTTTGTATTTGTAGAACCAATTGAAGACTGATGGACTGATGGTATCCTTGGCCTCTATAAAGGTTTTGGCACTTTTGCTTTTGGATCATTGCCTGGTAGAGTCCTAGCTTTGACATCACTTGAAATATCAAAAGATATGATGTTAAAATATACTGAAGGTTTAGATATAGTTGAATCATCGTTAATTATTTTATTGTCATGTGAATTACATGTGACCGTTAATTTTAATCATCATTCAAAATATGGGGTGCAATTTCCATGTTTAGGTGCAATTGGGATGGTAATGGAAAGTTATTTATATTTTGGAGTGCAAAGTGAAAGTTCCCCTTTGTTTATGATGGATTTCTACCATTAACCCTATTTGTTTGTTTGAATATAAAAATATTGAATGGCCTACTATGTGCCTTTGGATGTGGTAGGTGAACTTATTCTTTCCATTATATACACTCCTTTTGTGTCATTTTTTTAATCTAGAAATATGGGAATGATATTTGGAAGGAGAAAAACGGCTAGAAACACCCATAATGTATATTTTGTTATTACTTGATGGCTGTTACAATTCTAATGTCACATCATTTGGAGGTTCATCTTAATGTTCCAGTGATCTATTTTTTCCTTCATAGTTAAAATGTGAACTAATGTGTTCTTCTCTTTAACATTTCTTCTCACTTTAGGAGCTTCAGCTACAAAGATGATATGGACAAAAATCCATCTCATATATTTAGTTTAATTGTTTGAGTAAGTAGTTTTGCACTCAAAAAAAAAAAAAAAAAAAAAAAAAAAACCGTGATGGCTGGAATGAATAATGCAAATTAATGTTTCTACTATAGTTGATGCTCATCTTTTGGGACAGCAATGATATTTCATGTCCTTTTATTATGGATATAATTTTTATTTATTTTTAATTTTAAAAATTGGTAGCATTCCCGTGCATCGCACGGGTTAGCGACTAGTAAAATAGATTATAGAACCATAAATGGAGCTAAAGGTTAATTTTTTACTGTCATGTAATCATCTTTACATTTCAGACCACAACTCTTCATATAGGCTTGACAATGTTAAAGACTGTGTCAGCTTCAGGGTCAACCAGTAAAATTCAAATAATACCAAAAAAAAAAAAAAAAAAAAATGTTAGAGACACATTAACATACTAAGAGAATATAACAAACAATAGCATCCGAATGAATTAGACATGCAATTAAAAAAAGGTAGGGTTACAAACAAGAATGGTTTTTAAATTCAACAACATTCAGGAAACGATTCCCTAAAGTAATCTAAATATCTTTAAGAACAGAATATGCCTTACCTGACTCATAATTTAGCTTGAATTTGAACCTTTCTTAACCTTGGCTAGATCTTAATCCATTGAAATAGATATTTATTCGACTATCTAACAGTGAATAAGATAGAAAATATCACTTCAAAACAAGGGACAATTAAAAAGACAAGGAAAGAACCAAAATAATCAATTATTGTGGAGTCTGCAACATTGTGGCCTTGTGGGACAATGCTGCAGCCTCTTGAGAATGTGATAGAATCATAAACGAAGCACGTCTATTCAGTAATTATTAAATAAATAAATAAATATATTTATATTTTCTATGGATTGTTAAGCATAGTATTTTTCATATAATGTTAAATATATATCAAGTTAAGAGTAATAGTGGGTAATAAAGTGAATTCATTACCATTAAAGAATGTTTAGAAATTAGAATATATATCAAGAATAATAATATTTATTAATTTTTTTAATTGTACTGTTACTATTAGAGCACGAATGATCTCTTTGTTTTGTGAAAGAGTATCCATTCCTCTTGTTCTTGTATCTTGCAAATTGTGTTTTTTTTTTTAAGAACACTGTGACACGTATTTAGAAGTGTCTTAGGCGTGTCCCATGTCTGACATGAGTAAGATACAGTTACGACACTCCAAATGAAGTACCCATGCTTTATAGCTCCACCACTATCACTACTGTTGGTGGTGTTAAAGAGAGGATGATTGAGAAGATCAGGACAAAGATCACAAGCTTGTATAGAAGGGCTTCTTCATATTCTTAGTCTGTGTCTAATTGGCTCATATGTTCAGTACTCTACTCATACATAATTTTTAAAAAGATCAAAAGCTATATGTATGGACCTCGTATTTGAAATATGACATTGTACAAGGCTAATGTTAATTCAAGAAAGCAAGCCGGCCGGTGTCCAATATATAGTACCAATGGTGGCTTAATGCATTAAGGGGCCTAAGGCGAAAATTGATTATCTTATTTTAGATGCAAAATTTGTACTAATTAATATGAATTACGTAGAAGTTTTTCTTTTTTTAGAAATTTTATAGATAGAAAAAGTTTGACAAAATTTTTCATACTTGTTGTGGTAGATTGATAGTGGTAAGTAAAAAAGCAGTGTTAGTAGTAGACTTAGATAAAACTAGTAAAAGTTTGCAAACTCAACTCTTATTATTATTCTTTTTTTTTTAGAAGTGCAACATTCACAATATTTTTTACAACAAATCCTAGGTTTTAAGTTATTTTTTGTTTTCTATTTGAAAATATCACTATAATTATTTTTTTTTGTTATCAATAACAACCTACTACTTAACATTAGTTGTAAAAGTGTTGTGAAAAATATTGTGGATGTTGCATTTTTCTCTCTTTTATTTGTTTTTTATCTAGTAAAAAAATATTATTTTATTTATTGACTATAAATAACCCTATTGGTTCAAATTTAGGGGCCTTTTTTTTACTTAGGGCCTTAGGCGACCGTATTTTTTGCTCTATTATTCAGCCGGCACTGTATAGTACTCTACTCTTAGGACTATTGCTATCTATGACTTTCATATATACTTTGAGTCCGTTTGGATACAACGTATTTTTGCTGAAACTGAGAACTGAAAACACTGTAGCAAAATAATTTTTTAATGTGTGAAAAATTACTGTTCACTCTGTTTTTTACTGTTCATAAGCCTAAAATTATCGTTCACGGACAATGAACAGTGACAGAGGCGCGTTCAGGGGGGAAAAAAAAAAAAGCTGAAACGCGCAGCTTGAGCAGAAGCTGAAACGCTGTATCCAAACCATTCCTTTGTTTAAAAAAAAAAAAAAAAATTAAATTCAAGAACGCTCAATCCAAACCTGTTTCTTTCTCACCCACTTTCTTTTTCTTTTTTTTTTTTTTTTTTTTTTTTTTTTTTTTTTTTTAAGTAAAATCCATTACAAGAAACAATACATTAACACTCCCAAGTCCCACCAAGGATTCCGAGAGCCAAAAATGAAATCCACAACATACAAAAGATTTTGAGTGAAAAGGAAGTGGAACGGAGAGGTATAGTGTACAATGTACGTTCTGACAAGCTAAGACGAAATAATATTTAATGTGGATGTGTGTCCAGCAGCCTAGCAAATCATAATTAACAAGGGTTATAGTTAATAAACTATTTTAGATACTTTCTTTAAATCATTTTTATGAAAAATATTAAAAATCATCAAAAAAATTAATTAATTTTTTCTTCTCTCATAAAAAAACTTTAAAAAAATTTCCTAAACCAATACCATTAGAACGTTGGTTAATTTTTCCTAATTAACAGATAGAATATGGCTATGCATAGCCAGGCAAAACACATTAACAGCATGGCTAGTGCGCAAATAGGTTACAATTAAAGCAGCCCTGCCTATTTCAAGGTTATTTAGTTATTGAATCCATGCTTAATCAGCTAGGCTTAAACTTATTCCTTTCTACAAAATATAAATAGATGGTTTAAGAGTAACTAATAGGGACTAAGATGGAAATATATTGGCTGAAAGTGGTAGATGTATCAGATCTTTGAATGGTCGGATGAATTAATCATAAGTAGCACCGTTTAACATAGGAGAAAGGGAAGTGAAATAATTTTTTTCTTCTCTTTTTCTCAGCCAAATTGCATCGACAATTATCCTCATAAAAAAGTATTGATGCAAGGAAGAAAACTATCACTACCACAAATAATTATAGAATACTCTCAGAATACCATAAATGTATATTCTCTCTTTTCACATAATAGAGAAATTATTAATTAAATTCATAATAAGATCCACAATTCATATGAGAGAGAAAATCACATATTTATAGTACTCTCTGAGTATTCAATAATTTCCCACTACCGCACCAAAAATCTCATTCCAAACAAAATAAAGATGAAAAATAATGAGTGCAAAATAAGCAAAATACAAGAGCATAAGCACAAACAAGCTTAGTGGGCTTGGGTTGGGGCGTCAACATAGGGGTATTTTGGAAATTCCCAGGGTGCACCAGCACTGACATGTACCAAGGCCATAAGCAATTAAACAAACAACCAAATAAGTCCAATAGACAAGAAGAAAAAACAGTAGTGCAAAGTCCATGTCAAACCATAAAACCATGCCATAGAGAATAGTTAGAAACCTCAATAGAATTGAACTTAACAAAACCCCCATACAATCAACAACAATTCTCCCCAGAATTTACTTTTAGAACTTAAACAAAGAGTTAGTATTGTGTGGGTTCCAGTTAGTTCAACTGGTAAAGTCTTTGATGGTTGTATAAGAGATTTGTGGTTCAATCCTTGCCTACACCAAAAACTGATTGGTGTCTAAGTGTCTTGGTTTAATGATAAAGAGCTATTATTAGGAATGAGCGCCATAGATTAAAACTCTCTTAAAAAAAAGAGTTGGTATTGTATCATAAAATTAATTACTATATGGCATAAACTAAAAAGTAAGTGACGTTTACGAAAACCATATTATAGTTACTATTGCCAAACTTGGAAGCAGCTCCACTTAATTTCATTGCATGTATGATTAGAGGTGCCACAACTACGTACATGACCAACCCCTCCACAACCTCTGCTTCCACCATGGCCATTGCCTCTGTGTCCACCGCAGCCACCACTACCTCTGGCCGCTACTTCATTCACCATGATCATAATGACCAATATAACAAGTAGTAGTAATTTAGCCATGCATCGTTGTTGACAAGAGCTTCATTATTTCACAACAAAAATAATGAAGAAGAAACCGGCCAAAACAAATGTGTGATTGTTTCTTTATATGTGCGTGTGTGCGTGCGCGCGCGTGCCATGACATTCACCTCTTACTATTAAAGGGTGTAGGTTCTTCAACTCCTAGACCTAGTTGGAGACACAAACCGACTTGAAAAAAAAAAAAAAAAAAAACTCAAACTTTTTACTAAACCCAGTTAAATACAAAATAATTTGAAATAAGGTATTCATTAAAAATAAACTTGTTTGCTTTTCATTTAGTTATTTTAGTTATTTATTTATTTATTTTGGTAAAGGAGGATATATGCATTAAAACTAAATCAGTCTATTACAAAAGGCCCCTTCAATGTCCAGGGTGCAAAGCCGATCCACCATAGGCGGTGGATGGGCAAACAAAATGAAAGGGACATCACTATTACTACCAATATGGGCTAAGGCATTCTCGCATTGATTTGCTTCCCTGTACACGTGTTCAACTCACAGATTTGGGAACTTCCTCAAAAGGAGCCTGCAATCAGTAAGCAAGGGTTCAAGAGGAGCCTGCAATTAGTTATTTTAGTTGATCTAGTTTCTATTTGTCTTTTACTCAATAATATATGGACAATTGTTTTCACAAAAAATTTCATAATTAGAATTAAATACAAATTAATTTAAAATAGTAACAAACTTGTTTACTTTTCATTTAGTTATATTAGTTGAACTAATTTTTATTTGTCTTTCAACTCAATAATGCTATGGACACAATTCTTTTTGCATAAAATTTCACAATTATTAAAGAAGTTGAGTGTGAATGGTAGACATAGCTAAAACTCATGAACCTATCACTTTTTCTCCCTCACTCACAATTGACCATATCAATAATTAAGAAACTTGTTATAAAAAAAACAAAATTGTGTTTGTAGTATTATTGTTTTTTAATATACCCCTTTTGATTTCTATAAGGTAATCATTACTACAAATTACAAGCATGTATAATAAATATAATTACATTCAATAGAATCAAGCATTAAATAATAATAAAAAGCATTAAATCATGAGGGATGTAACTATAATATTCAATCAGTGGTTGAGTAATTGTAGGACCACTCATCTTCAAAGTGGTTTTATCCCTATTTATCTTCAAATACTTCTACAAGAATAAAAAAAGAAAAAGAAAAAAAAGAGGAAATTATACTTTAGTACCCTAAACTGTACCTTTAATTACACTTTGCACTATAAACGTTTCGTCTACACGTTTTGCACCCTAAACTACTTATTAAATCCATGCTTAACTATGGCTTAAACTTATTCCTTTTTGAAAAATATCAATAACCACCACGCACCCTTGGTGCGGTGGTCACTCCATAAATATAAATGCTTGTGGGGTATGGGTGGAAAGGGTTGGGATTCAAGTCTCCAAGAGAGAGTTTCATACATATATACACTTAGACTATACTAGAGTAGAAATTCTATCTTGTATATAATATATATATATACATACATATATATGGGATAATTACACTTTACCCACCTATGGTTTGCCTACCCGTGGTTTCATTTTTGACACTTTACCTACCTGTGATTCCCTCCGTTACTCCTCCGTAACCCACCTCTAGTGGAGACGTTACTCTAACACATAAACTCATCAAAAATAGAACCTAAAACAGATCAAACACTCCTCACTCCCAAAACACACTCTCATCCAACGTGCTCACCAAACAAAGATCATAATGCAATGTGCTTGAGATAATGGACCGAGAAACTCCTGGGTTTTGATCGTGCAAGCAAATCGAGGAAGAAGGAGACACAGTGTTCAGCAGTTGAGCTGTTGCAAATAGTATTTTTGATTTTTGGTGCTTGGTACATTCGTCTTCTCTTGATTAGGTGAGTTCCTGACTTTGTCAGCTTCAAGTTTTGGTTTTCTTTTACTGTCATATGCTCTGTTCATCTAATTTTAGGTAGATCCTTTTAATTTTTGAAACCTAGGGTTTTAAAATTCTTTTTCGAAATTGGGTTTTTGCTTGCTATGTCTTCATCAATGTGGGGCTATTGGACCATAGGATTAGGCTTCCTTCATCAATGTGGGGCTCCATTGATTATTGCTTTTCATGATTTTGCAATAGTATTGATTATTGCTTTTTTGCTTTCCCTTTCCATGGGTTTGTCTCCCAAAAACAGAACAAAAGCTTTTAATAATATTGTCTGTTTCTGTGTTGTGCTTTGTGTGGACCACAAGACCACATGATACATACCCAATTGCTGGTATATAGTTAATTACATTCATCAAGCCCATCTCATTTGCTGGTATATAGTTAGGGAAATTGAAAGATAAATTTGACTGCCTAATAAAGCAATAATCTATAATAGATTATATTTTTGCACATGCAAGCCCATCTCATACTTTATTCTATTGTATTTTATATGCAGATGGATGACTTGACATTCAATTTTGAAATTCATCATGGTGGCCAGTTTGTGTGGAACCCAGATTTGGTATATTTAGGAGGTAGTACTTCTTTTTATGATAAGGTTGACTCAGATAGACTTATTTATTTTGAAATACAAGATATGTGTTGTGGTTTGGGGGCAAATAGTACAAGTGGATTTCATTATCTTATTCCTGGAGGTAATTTGGAGCAAGGGTTAAGGCTTATAAATTAAGATGATGATGTAGTTTAAATGTGTGAGATTCATGCTGCATGGCCTACAGATAAGATAAAATTATATGTTGAGAGTGGTGAGGAGCCACTTGTAGTTGAACAACCATTTGCTAATGAGGAAGTGGTAAATGATGATGATGTGCATGAGGCACCTCAGAATGGTGATGATGTGCATGAGATGCATGAGGGAGGTAGTGTGGATGCTAAAGGAGGTGGTGGAGAAGATTTTGATTGGTTGGAGGAAGGGTTTGAGGGGCCGGATTTTGATGATGATGTATTTGGAAATGTAGATGATGGGCCATCTACACATGATGGAGGTAGTGGTAGTGCAACAGCCCTACATAGGCCCTCTGAGGGAGATACTCCAGCTAACAATGACCCACCTCTTGAAGAGGGTGAATGGATTGACCCACCTCTTGAAGATGACATGGAAAGTCTAGTGGATTCTGATGATGATCAGCCAGCACCAACTGCTGCAAAAGAACTTGAGTTTAATGTCTAAACTGACGTGAGAAAACCAGTGTTACAGAAAGGAATAAAGTTTCCAAACTCTAAGGTATTTAGGGAGGCATTGAGGGAATATACTATAAAGAAGCCAGTAGATATCAAGTTCAAGCTGAATGAGAAGAAGAAGATATTAGTTTATTGCATAAATGAATGTGGATGGAAGTGTTATGCATCTCAACTACCTGGGGAGTTGACATTCCAAATAAAAACATTCAATCCAGAGTGCACCTGCCCTAGATCCTTCAAACACAGCCAAGTGACTTCAAGTTATGTTACAAAGAAGTTTATGTAAGAGTTTGACAAAAATCCCAATTGAAAAGTGGCTGGTGCTCAACATCATGTGAAGCAAACACTTGAAGTTGACATAAGTTACAATCAGGTGTATAGGGCAAAAAGGAAAGCTACTGGCTTGATCACTGGGGATGAACAGCTGCAATATGGGAAGCTTAGGGATTATGCAGAGATGATAAGACTGAATGATAAAGGAAGTAGGGTTATTTTGCAAACTGAAATGGAAGATGAAAATGCACAGCCCAAATTTAAGAGAATGTATATTAGGTATAATGCACAAAAAATTGGTTTTTTGGGAGGTTGTAGACCAATCATTGGTTTTGATGGGTGTCACCTGAAAGGGAGATTTGGGGGGCAAATACTTGCTGCCACAACTAGAGATGCAAATGATAACATTTTCCCAGTTGCATTTGCTGTTGTTGAGCAAGAGAACAAAGATTCATGGGTATGGTTTTTGCAGCAGTTTTTAGATGATATTGGGAATCCAAAACAATTTAATCTAGTCTTTATCACTGATAGACAAAAGGTATGAACTACAATTGTACTAACATATTTAACCCACATATTTAAAGTTTAATAATACATGCCTCAGTTCATTTCAACATGTTTAACTAACATATTTACTTGATCTATTTTGTATATGAATTAGGACCTTATACTTGCACTTGAGATGCTGTTCCCAACTTGTGAGCATAGATATTGTGTGAAGCATATCTATAATAATTTTAAAGTGGATCATAAGGGCTTGGAGTTGAAGGATGCACTGTGGAGATGTGCTAGAGCTACAACAATTAGGGAGTTTGAGAGAAGAATGCAGGAACTGAAGGATTTGGATGTCAAGGCATGGGAGTATCTTGCTAACATCAACCCTGCACAATGGTCTAAGTCTCACTTTAGTAGCAGAGTTTTGTGTGACTGTTTAGCTAATAACTTGAGTGAGTCTTTTAATGCCATGATCTTAGAAGCTAGGGATAAGCCAATTTTAGCAATGTTGGAGTGGATTAGAGTTAGGCTCGTGACCAAACAATACAAAAAGATGAAAGGTATAGCAAAATACACTGGAAATGTTTGTTCTAATATTCAAGACAATTTAGAGAAGTTAAAACATGAATCTATACATTTTAGTGCTATTCCATCAGACAGGTTCATGTATGAGGTTGATAATGGTTGTGAGAGACATGCGGTCGACTTGGTTAGGAAAGTATGCAGCTGTAGGATTTGGGATTTGACAGGACTTCCTTGCAAACATGGGATTTCTGCTATTGTTAAGAACCTGGAGAAAGTGGAGGACTATGTGCATCATTGTTACTTAAAAGAGACATTTGCTAAAACTTACAAGGAGATAATACAGCCAATGCTTGGCCAGTCTGAGTGGATTGAGACTAACCAACTTGCTCATGTTGCTCCTCATATGTATAAACCACCTGGCAGACCACTAAAGCAAAGAAAAAGAGATCTTGAAGAGCTAAGGAGCCCTTATAGAGTTTCTAGGGTGAACAAGACAATCAAGTGTGGGAAGTGCCAGAAAGAAGGACATAATGCAAGAGGGTGCAAAGTAGGCATCATTGGTGAAACTCTATGGCAGAGAAGAGATAGACTTACTAAATCAAAAGCTGTAAGTATTTCCATGCTTTGAACTATAGTCATTTCCTCATATATTTCATGTGTATGTAACTTGTACAACCCTACTTGTAGGTACAAGGCAGTAGATCTACAACAACAAAGCAGACTGCAACACCTCAAACTGCATTTTAGCCACCAAGTACTAGATCTCAACCTGCATACAGAGCTTTTGGTCAAACTGCATCTCAACCTACACCAAACAATAAATCTGAAGCAGCAACTCTACCTCCAACTGCATTTAAGGCCAATTGGTTCTCTTCATCCTCACAACCAAGTAGCCATACCCTTAGAGAGACATGAGATTCTTTACCATCTCAGGCACCTCTACTAATATCTATTTTGTTTATTTTTTTCCTTTTACTTGCTATTGTTGGACCATCTTGCTAACTGCTGGATTTTGGTTATGCAGCCAAGTGCATCTGGTGGTGGTGGTGCTGCTAGGGGGTTTAAAGGCAGAATGTTTGGTGTATCAAGGCCAACAAAGTTTCAACCAATTGGTGGAAAGGGCAAGAAGGCTGCAGGGAAGGGCACAAAAAGCAGTAAATGAAGATGGAAGATGTTAAAGTTTCAACCACTTTTTTTGTTATAGTTCCCACACTTAATGTAACTAGTATTTAAATTGGTCAAGTGTCAAAAACAATATTGGCAATTTTGGTTGGAAGATGTGTATGTCTGATGTGTGGTGGACTAGTAGTTGGGTTTTGGTTGTAAATATGTCTGCATGGGACATAAAGTCACAATGGCTATCTTCACTTTTGGCATATTATGACATTATTAGGATTTTATTAATGTTAATGTGCATTGACACAGGATAAAGTGTTTTGATGTCTTGTGCTTGTCTTTGCTTTTGGTGGATTTGCTTGTCTTGTGCTTTTGGTGGATTTACACAACTGTATGTATTGACACAGCAAATCATGTGTATGTCATGACCATAGGTCCATTTATGGGCAGGTGTAGCATAGAACCAAAATCAATATATATGGATCCATTTATGGGCAGGAAGTAAAAACAATAAATAAATTACAGAACATTTGCACAAAAAAAATAAATAAACTACAGAACATTTGCACAAAATTTGCACAAAAACAACACTTTGTATTTCAAGAGATGGATACAATAATCAGGGACTTAATTCAATTACCCAACCACATTTCAACAACCCCCCAAGCATCATGGTAGATTAAGGGTCCTCACCCTTACATTGTTGTTCATTGAGGCAAAACACAACAACAACATTACAAAAATGAAAAATAACCATAACAAAACTAGTGCCAGCTTGTACAATCTCTCACTCTCTCTAATCCTCTTAAGTTCCTCCCTATCTTCTACATAAAGCTCATGAGCTTCTCTTTCCCTCTGGTTAGATCTTTCTTCCATTTCCCTACTTCTCATTTCTCTTTGATTTGCAAGCAGCAGTTCATTCTCAAGCATACTTATCCTTTCACGGACAAGTGGAGCTGTTTCATTCCTACAAGTTTTGTTATCCACCCACTGAAAGAAGCCACATTTGGGACCAACCTGATCATTACAATTATAACAATTAATTTCATAGTTCACAATTAATCACAACTAATAATTCAATTCAATTCAAATGAAATACACTAATGAAATTGTTTCTTACATTAAATTGACTACAACTGAGGAATCTTCTTCCATAGTTACAAGATTTTCAACTTGTTCGTAGAACACAATTCTCATGGGTACATAAATGGTCATCTAAGGCACGGTAGAAACCATTAGTTGTAGACCCATTGCCAGTTGATGAAGACATAGCAAGCAAAATCCCAATTTCGTAAAAGAATTTTAAAACCCTAGGTTTCAAAAATTAAAAGGATCTACCTAAAATCAAATGAACAGAGCATATGACAGTAAAAGAAAACCAAAATTTGAAGCTGAAAAAGTTAGGAACTCACCCAATCAAGAGAAGACGAACGGACCAAGCACCAAAAATCAAAAATACTATTTGCAACAGCTCAATTGCTGAACACTGTGTCTCCTTCTTCCTCAATTTGCTTGCACGATCAAAACCCAGGAGTTTCTCAGTCTATTATCTCAAGCACATTGCATTGTGATTGTTGTTTGGTGAGCACATTGGATGAGAGTGTGTTTTGGGAGTGAGTAGTGTTTGATCTGTTTTAGGTTCTGTTTTTGATGAGTTTATGTGTTAGAGTAACGTCTGCATTGGAGATGGGTTACAGAGGAGTAACGGAGGGTATCACAGGTGGGTAAAGTGTCAAAAATGAAACCACGGGTAGGCAAACCAAATTAGAGGCAAACCACAGG
Source organism: Quercus robur (assembly GCF_932294415.1). Taxonomy (NCBI): domain Eukaryota; kingdom Viridiplantae; phylum Streptophyta; class Magnoliopsida; order Fagales; family Fagaceae; genus Quercus; species Quercus robur. The sequence continues at coordinate 69,582,994 of NC_065538.1, read as the reverse complement.
TGGGTAAAGTGTAATTATCCCTATATATATATATATCAATAAATGTTTCAAAGTAACTAATATTGACTAAGATGACAATATTTTGGCTGAAAGTAGCAGATGTATCAGTCTATTAGATCTTTAGATGGTCAAATGAATTAGTCATAATTAGCGCCGTTTAACACAGGAGAAAATGAAAGTGAACTAATTGTTTTCTTCTCTTTTTCTCAGCCAAATTACATTGATATCCATATATATAAAAGTGTATTGGTGCGTGGAAGAAAACTATCTCATACACCCTACTACACCAAAAATCTCATTCCAAACAAATTAAAGATCAAACATAACAAAGAGTAAAAATAAGCAAATTACAAGAGCAGAAGCACAAATAAGTCATCATAGGGCTTTTTTATTTCTATTTTATATAGCTTAAAAAAATTGAACTTTAAATTAATATGTGTTGATGACCACCCTAGAAAACAAACTTGACCACCCTAAAAAATTCTTGAACACCCTAAATAAAAATTTGATCTCTCCAAAATTTTGGTCCATTGAAGGTTGAACCAAAAAATTGTAAAATTAAAAATGCTATGTTCACAACATTTTACAATACTTTCACAAATTTTTTAAATTAATTTCACAAGAAATCCTAAGTGGCAGATTATTACAGGTGGACAAAAAAGTGATTTTATTGATAAGATTAAATTAGAACCAGTAACAACTTGTGAAAGTGTTGCTAAAAAATGTTGTGGATGCACCTTTTATCAAAAATTTCCCAAACAAACATATTAGCCTAAAAACCCAAATTAAATGTTTAATTTTTCATTTTCTAAAATGTGTTTTCTAAAGACATATTTTAAAATCACTATTTTTTTTTAAATGCATATTTTCAAATAGTTAGTCTATTAGTGTGTGCTTTAATCTTTAGTTGAATTTGTATAATACATTTTGTACATACGCATATGCACTAAAATAATGCTTGAATACGTTATTGAACAGGAACAATATAACTGTTGAATGCCTAAGTTGAATATGTTGAATGAATTTAAATTTTATCTTTTATTCTTTTGCTAGCACTATGGACAAATTTCTTTTAAAGAAATTACTTATATTACAAGATTCATCTTCTAGAAAAATTTGTAGTTCAAAGGTATGCAAATAAACAAACAACCAAATTAGCCCAATAGACAAGAACAAAAACAGTAGTTCAAACCATTTTAAATCATAAAACTACACCATAAAATAGTTAGAAACCTCAATAGAACTGAACTTAACAAACCCCCATACAATCAACAACAATTCTCCCCAAAATTTACTTTAAGAACTTAAACTAAGAGTTGGTTTTGTATCATAAAATTATCTACAATATTGCATAAACTAAAAAGTAACAGGCAATTACAAAAACCAAATTATAGTGACTATAGCCAAAGTTGGAAGCAGCTCCCCTTCTACCACATGTACGATTAGACGTGCCACAATGAGGTACATGACCAGCCCCACCGTATCTATTGCCTCCACGGTCTCTGCTTCCATCATGGCCACAGCCATTGCCTCTTCCTCCACCCTGGCCACTACCACTGCCGCCACCTCTGGCCGCTACTTCATTCACCACGACCATAAAGACCAATATAACAAGAAGTAGTAATTTAGCTATCTTGGTTGACAAGAGCTTCATTATTTCACAGCAAAAATAATAATGAAGAAACCAGGCAAAATAAACGTGTGATTGTTTCTTTGTACATAATAAGGGGACTTATATAGTGTTCTGTTTTTTATAGTGACATTCACCGACTTACGGTTATAGTGTTCTTCTTATAGTTAGACAATGAAGAAAGAATTACTTTGGACATGTTATTTTTTTCTATTCTTGAATATATAATGAACTATAATTTTTCTACGGATCTAGCAAGATCAACTTTTTCGGACCCCATTAATTACTGATGGGTAGCTGGGCCTAATTTTCAAAAAAAAAAAAAAAAAAAACGTGGGGGGTGTAGGTTCTCCGTCTCCTAGACCCAGTTGGATACACAAACATACTTGGAAACTTAAAAAAAAAAAAAAAAAAAAAAAAAACTTTAAGTTTTACTAAACCCAGTCCGAGAAACTTTTACTACAGGTTTTTGTTTAGTTTTATGATAGAGATAGCATCTCATGCACACAAGAGATTATTGTCTCATTGACAGGTGGGTCCTACGGGACCTGGCGCATAAACTATTTTTCTTTTATAACAAGGAAGACTGTCAGTGATTCTAGATACTGTGATATTTGGTTACGTTGTCATGGAGTCCAACGTTAAAGAAGGCAAGTGGGAGATACAACAATCTTTGCTTCATTAATGGATGATATGCCTTGTGGTGAGAGTTCTTCAATGCGCTTGTACAGCAAAGTCCGGAAGAGAAGAACAATATTGTTGATGAAGCTGAAGGGATTTTCTTGATTGAATATATTGTTCAAATTTTGAAAACAAAAATATATTTTACATATAAATTGTTTGCTTACCATCTATGAATAATGGCTAGTGCACACAAAGTACACACTATTGTGGCATGCCATTATTCCCCACTACTTCCACTTATATCTATTTCCCATTATTTATTTTGCCAAGTAGCTTTGTGTGTATATCTGTATTTTTTTTTTTTTTTTTTGGAGAAAGAAAAATTGAAAACTTTTATTAAAGTGAAAGCAAATCTGCTTGATAAACATTAAGGGTGTGCAATGGGATATTTTCCATATGTACATTTTTAGACCCCTAAAACACAACTAGATTAATCTAGTTAATTAGCCAAGTGATTACTTAGTCAAATTATCAGATCTAGGTTAATACAAATATATCATATCATTGTAAAGAACGGAAAATAAAGAACACAGCGAAATGATAACCCAGGAAAACCAAATCAGTAAAAAACCTGGGGAGGATTTAACCTAGCTATCCTCAAGGTAAAACGAATCCACTATGAAATAATTGAAATTTACACAATAGCGACTTAGACCACTAATATCCTATTGCTACCTCGAGTAGGAAACTTACTACCATGACCACATGATAGCTCTAAGTCTACAAACTACTTCTTTCTTGGATTCCCAGCAATCACAAGCACTCCCGCATATATATCTTTAATCTCCTGAAACAGCAACTGAATTGGTCATCAAGTTCTTGACATAATCTTGATTCTTGATAACCCTAAGTGTATGTGAAGGCAACCACCTCTAGATCTCATAGAAGATTGACACATACAGCATAAAGAGCAACTCTAAAACATGGCTAGGGTTTTCCCTTTTATACTTAGGGCAAAACATGAAACTCTATATGTCAAACGGGTTTGGGTTGAGTTGGAAAATTCTATAGAAAAATGATCTGCGCGAAATTCAATCGATCGAGTTTAATTCTCAATTGATCGAGTCAGACAGATTTAAACAGCAAATCCTGCAATCACTCGATTCCAACTTTACATAAAAACATATACTTTGAGCAAGTCTAAACAAGACCAAAACGTTTTGATCATGGTTTGCCAACATTACAAAATGAAGTTCTAATACATTAGTTCCTAATTCCTTAAAATCTAACACCATCCATAGGAAAAAAAATCAGTGACATGTCCTGCATGCCTAGCTAGGTTGTGAGCTATTGAATTTCCCTCTCTACCAACATGTGAAAACCTAATACATTGGAATTGTTCTGCATAAGTTTTGACTTCCTGGATTAAAAGGCTAAAAGAGGCCAGTGAGGTCGAATCATCCTTCAAAGCATTCATCACTATCTCCAAGTCTCCTTCTAAAATCGCCGAAACAAAACCCCAAGTCTAGAGAAACTTCAAGAGCTTTAGTCGCTGCCAGTGTTTCAAGTTCCACCACTGATATGGGAAGAGGTACATTGTGTGACATGGAAGCCATTACCATATCTTGATTATTTCGAATAACAACCTCGATATTGGCTCTGCCTTCATCACTAAACGTTGCCCCATCAAAATTTATTTTGTACATCTCACCTGGAGGCACTTTCCATTTGGTTCTTGGTCTAGTAATGAGTGACTGCTTCTTTGGTTGTATAGCCCGAAACTCCATCAGGGAAGTGAAAGCTCGTTGTGACACTCGATCAAGAGGAAAAACTAGTGGAGCACATCTGATTTTGTTGCGCCTGAACCAAATGGTCCATGTGAGCATGGCAAAAAATTCAACGTTGCAGTCTGATTCAAGAACAAAGGACAACATCTATGGGAAGTCTGAAAAAATCATTGTATGCCTAAAATTCCATTGAGGGTCATCATCCCAGATTGAAGATAGACTTGGGCACTTCCAAAGTACATGCAACACATCTTCGGCTTGGTTTGTGCAGCGGGGACAAGTTGGATTATCAATGATGCAGCGACGAACCAGATTTGCCATGGTAGGCAGTGCATTACGGCTTGCTCACCATAGGAATTTTTTTTTTTTTTGCTAGGTAGCGATAACTTCCAAATGCTTTTCCAGAGATTTTTTGTGTGAGCAGGTTGTGCCTGATTCCCAATGCAGCGAGTTTCAAATTTGAGGAAGTATTAACCCAACTTGACCAAGTGTTAGGACATATGTGTTTCACATGTTAAGAACATATGTCTTGATTTTATGTAATTGGCTTATCTTTTGACAAAACACACTTTACTTGTATTTGGGTAGATTTAGGATGTTTTAAATATTTCAAGAAACCTTGTTTCAAGATCACGTATTGAAGCTTCCAAGTCTGTTCAAGAAAACAAGTTCAAAGTGCAAAATCATTAAAGCTCGACAGCTGATCGACAGCTACATCTATCAAGCTTAAGGAAGCTGTTCTTCATTCGGTGTGCTTGGCACCTACTCGACAGCTGCTATCTGTCAAGGTTTAAGATTTTCATAATTTCAATATGATTTTCTTGGGATCCGTAAATATGTCTTTGGGCCTTCTTTTCGCATAACCCTAGACATATAAAAGGATCAGTTTAAGGGCCGTCAAACAGTTCACAAGTTGCACAAGCTTTGAGCAACTCTGTTCAAGCAAATTGTGACTGGAGACGAAGTTCTTGCCCTAGTTCATCTCTTTCTCTTGAAGAAGTTGTTGTGTATGTGCATTGTAGGGTTTTGTGATCAAGCATCTCTTGATCTTCATCGTTTGGATGAACTGAAGAACTTTGCAATCAACAACCTTCTTAGTTGGTGATTGAAGTTGCGTACTGGGATCCGCGTAATTGGTTAGTCACGTACTAGGAGTCGTGCATCAGAAAAGAGAACTGTCACTACAGAACAAGTCCAATTGGGTATTGGGGTAAGGGTTCAACTGTAGGTTGGTAAGGTACTTGGATTCCTTTACTTGTAACCGCTTGTTGTGATAATAGTAGAGTTTCAGGAGTGGTGACCTAAAAATCACCCGGTGGGGTTTTTGCTGTTAGGTTTTCCCCATTCGTAAAGAAATCACCATGTTATTTATTTTTCCGTTACATATTTAGTTTATTGGTGATTTGTTTGTGCTACCACGCGTTTGTATGATAAATTGATTAATTAATAACTTGACTAATTAATTAATTAATTTCTATCACAAGGGATCATTTAGTGTGTGGCCTATCAAGTGGTATCAGAGCGGGCACACTCTGATTAGGGTTTAATCTTTGCTGTGTTGATCCATTGACCCCTGTTTGTCATGGATAGAGGATACTCATTAATCATACCTCATTTATTTGATGGCACTAACTATGCATACTAGAAAGTACGCATGAGAGTTTTCTTGCAGTCTTTAGATGAGAAAGTGTGGCAAGCTGTGGAGTTAGGCTGGACTAAGCCTACAGAAGCGCCAGCCGACTAGGATGATGCCAAGATTAAGGCGACAAACTTCAACAGTAGAGCTTTGAATGCATTGCTCAGTGTTGTCACCAATGAGGAGTTCAGAAGATATCCTCCACTGAAACTGCCAAGGAGGCTTGGACCATTCTCCAGACAACCTATGAGGGTACTAAGGCTGTCAAAGACTCAAAGCTTCAGAGGCTCACTATAAGCTTTGAAGAGATAAAGATGGAGGAGGATGAGTCTTTCGATGAGTTCTATGCCAAGCTAAAGGACATAGTGAACTCAACCTTCAATCTTGGGGAAACCATTCCTGAACCCAAGATTGTGAGGAAAGTGCTCAGATCTCTGTCCGAGAGATTTCACGCCAAGATTACGACAACAAAGGAATCAAAGGATATTGACAAGATTCCTCTGACTGAGCTGGTTGGAAACTTGCAGACCTACGAGCTAGGGTTGATCAGAATAGGCAAGTCGGGTAAAAGCAAGAGTATGGCACTGAAGGCCAAGAGCAGTGAAACAGATGAATCTTCTGATTATGACGATTCCAAGATGAAGTCCTACATTACCAGGCAGTTCAAGAAGTTCATGAAGAACGCCAATGGAAAGGGTTTCGACAAGGACCGTAGGCAATCCAGCTCTTCTCAGTTTAAAGGCCAAGACAAAGGGAAGAAAGGTGCTAAGGAAGGTGGTCAGTACACTGTTCCCTCTGGACCTAAGTGCTTTGGGTGTTAAGGCTTCGGTCACATGAAGCATGAGTGTCCTACATACCTCAAGAGCATTGGGAAGAGCAAGGCACTTGCTGTTACCTTGAGCGACACTAAGCCTGAGGATGATTCTGACAATGAGGATGATGGAATCTTAAATGCCTTTACGGCCACAGTCAATCCTACTGATGGGATTGTTGAAGATGTGGTTGAAAAAGAGGAACTGGTGGAATCTAAGTTTGAGAAGATGGATGACCAAGATGACATCCATACAGCCTATGAGAAGCTATACAAGCTTTTTGAGAAGCATGAAATATTATATAGGCTAACCACCAAGAAGCTCAGTGATGTGGAACTTGATCGTGAGGAGCTTTCCACAAAGTTTGATGAAGCCAATCAGACTACTGGAGTATTGAGATTCGAGAACAATTTCTTGGTTGAGAAGACTAAGAAGCTTGAAGCGGAGCTATTTCAAGTCAGAGCTCAATTGGAGAGGACTTCAAGCGCAAAACTGGATGAGATGCTGAGCATTTAGAAATCTACTTCAGATCGAACAGGTTTAGTATATGGTCTTTCTTCCTCTAATATTGCCTCTTCTAGTACTATTATTTTTGTTCCTCCTGCTAATAATGTTAAAACTGAGAACAATGAGATTAAAACTGAATTAGCTAGTGAGAACTTAGACAAGGGTAAATCTATCTTAGGAGCACCTCTTAAGTTTGAAAAGAAAGATGTTAAAAACCCTAGGGCTAAGAAGGCTAACTCTCAAAAGCCTAAACAAAAGAAGCAGCATGTCTGTCATCATTGTGGAGCTGCCGGTCATACTCGACCAAATTGCTACAAGTGGCTTGCCACTCAACAAAGAAACGGCTTGATGGCATCTGGGAACCAGAATCAGCTTCAATCCTCTTTCGCTCCCCTTGGTGATCTTCTCAAAGCCCTCATGTTCCTTTCGAACTTGAACGGTTTTAATTCTTCCCCTTCACCGCTGGTTCAAGGGTTTGCTAGATGGAAAGGTTCTTCCAAGGTGTGGAAAGAAAAGGGCTCCAAGTGATTCTATCACTTTTCTCTCTCTCTTCTTGTTTTTGTGTGTGCATTACTTATGTGTTTTGCCTTCATGTTTTGAGTCAGTCTAGTTTTATGCTTTGTTTATTTAACATGTTTTTGTTTGGTTATTTTTCATTTTTTTCTTTGTTTTTGTTTTTCTTAATAAAAAAAAAAAAAATTGAAAAATCAGAAAAATACAAAAACAATATGTGTTTTGTACATTGGTACTTGTGTATCTTGGATGGCCATTGAAACAAAGTCTTCTAAACTTTGTATCATTTGTAGCTTAGATGAGCATCTCTATGCACAACTAAGCAAGTGAGCTTTGTGGCTCATGTTTGTGATGAGTACGATTAAGTTGTCTCTTAAACTTAACATGCATATCACTCTTTTTGACGGGAAGGACTAAAAAATCCTGAGAGAAAGGCATAAATAATCATCTCACCACTATTGCCCGTCAATCATAATAAGACACCTGTATGCTTCGGCATAGCAAAAGTGCAGTGTCAATGACATTTGTGTGCTTAGTCATAGCAAAATTTGAATGTCAATTATCATTGGGTATTTCTTTTCTCTCTCTAATAAGCCCATGCATGATATGCTTAAAAGAAAAAATACGCAAAGAAAATTCAAAAGCAAAAAGATCAAAAATGCTTTAAAAATGATTGCAAGCGTGTATTTTAGGAGATGTGGGAGTTATAGGATGTACCTCAAAGGTGATAGTCCCTATAGAAGTTATGATTGTGTGTGAGTTAAAGTGATTTTCTCATATCTCAAATCGTCATAACATGCATACACTTATGCAATCTTGCGATATTTTTCACACACAACACGCAATATTCTTTGCTACTCTTGATACATGTACAGGTACAATGTGATTTGGCCATCACGAGGTTTTACATGTATTAATGTATGCTCACTAAACTGTCTAGACTTGTTTTTGAAATATAAAAGACTTGTTTAGTGTGTGTGTTTGGTTGTGGTGATCCATGTGCTTAAATTTTCATTTGAGAGATGATTTTAAGAGCATAATATGTTGATTGGATCGTTGGTTGAGTTGCATGTTGGATTGCATTCATGTTTGTATTTTTCACATCTCGAAAAACTGTTTTTAAAAGTTGGCTCGACACCTCCTCGATAGTTGGCTATCTGTCGAGCTTCCTTAAGCTTTTTCTTATCGCAATCTCGCCTGTACCTCAATACTTGGTGGATCTATCGAGATTTGGTCTGTATGCTCGATAGCTTCTCAATACCTGGTGGATCAATCGAGCTTCTATTCTAAAAACTGGTGTGTTGATCCTCGATACCTGCTCGACACCTCAGCTGTCGACGTGTATTTTCTCGACACCTCCTCGACAGATACCTCGATACCTATCAATACCTTCATCTGTCGAGAATTACTGGCTTTCCTATATAAAGCCCCTGCGCGATCCGGTCCTCATTTCCATCGATCTCTCTCTCGATACTTCTCTGTTTCTCTCCCAAAAACACTCCAATCTCACTCCTATCTTGGTTCTCAAGGATTTTCCAAGGTTTTTCAAGTTTTTCTTCACTTGGTAAGCTTCTAATCCTTTCTCATTCATGCATTTCATGTTTTGAAACCTAGGATTTGGGGTTTTTCAAAATTGATGAGATTTCATTGAAATTTTGGGTTGGGTTTTCACTTAAATGTGTTTAAAACCTCATAGATTGCATCACATTAGCATTATAATGGTCTTGCCATGCATTTAGATGTGTGCTATATGGTTGTGTGCTGATAGGTTTGGACTGGGCTGAGCCCATGATGCAATTTCTTTTGCATGTCACATGTTCATGCATTTCCTATGCATATGTATTTCTTTTCAATATATTTGATATATTTGAAAATGTTTGGGACTTTTCTGATTGTCTTTCTTTTTCTCCCTCTCTGTTGTTTACGTTAGTCGTGTCTATGGCACATAAGCGTAAATCCACTCCAGCCCGGAATCCTCTTCATTCCGGTGCTTCTTCTTTGTTTGATCCTACTTTATCTCATATCCGGTTCCGTGATGATGATGCCTTTAAGGCATTTTCGAAGAATTTTTCTAGACGAGGCATTCATTCGGAATGCCAAGTCATCTTGTCAAATTTTGCTGACACCAACCTTCCCTTTGTCATTCACAGTAGTGGATGGGAGTCACTGTGTGACGCCCCGGTCACCTGTCCTCTCGTGCTGATCCAGAAGTTCTACTCCAACATGCACGAGATTGATCGGTTAGTACCTCTTTTCTTCACTTGCGTTCGAGGTACGCGCATTCCTGTCACACCGCAGTTAGTTGCGGATGTGCTTCGGGTTCCTAGGATAGAGTTTCCTGACTATCCTAGTTGTGAGCATCTGAGGACTGTATCCAGGAATGAGCTCACGTCTGCTTTTTGTGAGCGCCCTACTTCTTGGGGTGAGCGTCTTTTTACACCATGTCGACCTTTTGCTAAAGGTCCTAAATTCATGAACATGGTGATGACTTTTGTTTTGTATCCCCTCTCTCACTATAACTTCATCACAGAGCCTCGTGCTCGGTTTTTGTTGTCTCTTCTTGAGCATCTTACTATAGACTTCCCTTCTTATTTCATTTTGTCTATTATAGATGTTCATCTAGATTCGGTGACCCGTGATAAGCTCATCTTTCCTTCCGCTATCACGAGGATTCTAAGCCATTTTTCTGTTCCTTTTCCCTCATCTGACCATTTTACCATCATGTGTGCCATAGATTACGCTACTGTTAAATGTAGCGAGGCCCAACTTCAGTCGTGACAGTCGGATTCAGCAGCTCCTTCCTCTCGTTCCGCTCCATCCCGTTTGGCTCCATCCATATCAGCTCCTCCTTCCTCTTTGACCAATGTGTCTCTCGGAGATATTATGGTGCAGCTACAGCGCATGGATGCTCGCCTCGATACACTTTCTACGGAGTTGTATCAGGTGAACGTTCATGTCGGTCGTATTGCACGATGACAGGTGTCTATGGGTGGATTTGCTCCTGCAGCTACTCCTTCACCGCCTTCTCCTATGGCTTCTACTTCTGAGGATGAGGATGATGATGATGGTGATGATGATGATGCTTCAGATGATGATGATGGAGATGCTAGCTCTACCGATGAGATGTCTACTTGACACTTTTACCCTTTGTCATTCGTGACAAAAAAGGGGGAGTAGTTTTGGTATGAGAGTAGTCTATCTTAGGGGGAGAGTTAGTACATGATCATTTTGTTAGGGGGAGTGTTGATATTTTTTTGAGGGATGTAGTGAGGATAGTATGTATCTTTTCTTTTCTTTCTTTTTAGATACATTACTCTTGTACATGAGGTCTTATGACCATTTCTAGACATACATTGTACTTATCTCTTTATTTATATTGATGTATGTTTTTCTTTCACCTACCCCTTCATGTGTTGTTTCTTTTCACTCTTTATACACATGTTTCTTATACTTGTATACAATCTATTATTTTTGTTTCACACAAAGATGCCTTGATGAGTTTTGTTTAAAGTGTTTCAGAAATACAGGTTGTCAAAGTCTACTTGCCATAAAATCTCTTCTTGAAAGTTTTTCAAGAGTTTGTGTTAGTATAGATTTTATTGTATTCAACAAGTAAATATGAGTTGAGTGATTTATGACTTCTCTCATATGTTCATTTGTTTGTTGTGGTTTTGTCACGGATTGCCAAAGGGGGAGATTGTTAGGACATATGTGTTTCACATGTTAAGAACATATGTCTTGATTTTATGTAATTGGCTTATCCTTTGACAAAACGCACTTTACCTGTATTTGGGTAGATTTAGGATGTTTTAAAATACTTCAAGAAACCTTGTTTCAAGATCACGTATTGAAGCTTTCAAGTCTGTTCAAGAAAACAAGTTCAGAGTGCAAAATCATTAAAGCTCGACAGCTGGTCGATAGCTGCATTTATCGAGCTTAAGGAAGCTGTTCTTCATTCGGTGTGCTCGACATCTGCTTGACAGCTGTTCAACACCTGCTATCTGTCGAGGTTTAAGATTTTCAGAATTTCAATATGATTTTCTTGGGATCCGTGAATATGTCTTTGGGCCTTCTTTTCTCCTAACCCTAGACATATAAAAGGATCAGTTTAAGGGCCGTCAAACAGTTCACAAGTTACACAAGCTTTGAGCAAACTCTATTCAAGTAAATTGTGACTGGAGACGAAGTTCTTATCCTAGTTCATCTCTTTCTCTTGAAGAAGTTGCTGTGTATGTGCACTGTAGGGTTTTGTGACCAAGCATCTTCTTGATCTTCATCGTTTGGATGAATTGAAGAACTTTGCAACCAACAACCTTCTTAGTTGGTGATTGAAGTCGCGTACTGGGATCTACGCAATTGATTAGTCACGTACTAGGAGTCGTGCATCAGAAAAGGGAACTGTCACTACAAAACAAGTCCAATTGGGTATTGGGGTAAGGGTTCAACTGTAGGTTGGTAAGGTACTTGGATTCCTTTACTTGTAACCACTTGTTGTGATAATAGTGGAGTTTCGGGAGTGGTGACCTGAAAATCACCCGGTGGGGTTTTTGCCGTTAGGTTTTCCCCATTTGTAAACAAATCACCTTGTTATTTATTTTTCTGCTGCATTTTTAGTTTATTGGTGATTTGTTTGTGCTACCACACGTTTGCATGATAAATTGATTAATTAATAACTTGACTAATTAATTAATTAATTTCTATCACAAGGGGTCATTCAGTGTGTGGCCTATCACCAAGTATTGGCCGGATTGCACATAGGGCAAATAGAAAACATCTTTGGCTCGGCCGTGACTTAGGGTACGTTTGGATACCGTTTATTTTATAGAAAACTGAAAACATTGTAACAAAATAATTTTTAAATATGTGAATAGTACTGTGGGACCCATTTTTAATGAAAGTTTTGTTGAAAAAAGAGGTTTGTGGGTGAATGACCAATGCATGAAACCCATTGACAGACACATTCCAGTGAAAATTTTGCTGGTCAAAGAGGTGGTAGGTCCCGTGCACAGTGCACGGGACCCATTGACAGACAAAATCCCACTTGAAATGCACTTCTCAATAAAAAAAAAAAGAAAAAAAAAGAAAAAGGAAAACACAAACATAGCACCAGAAACGCAATCCAAACGCATGCTTAATGGAATTTTTTGAATGAGATCAATGTTTGTGGAGCTAAATGCAGATAACAATAGAGTTAAGTCCCATTGTCATGTGAATGGATTGATAAGAGTACTAATTGTGGCATCATGTATTTCAGCCATCAAAGGTCCGTGGATCTGTAGACAAGTTGGTTGTGCGTAATAGGCATTACTCATTACTTATATTAAGAATATTAAAATAGAAAATGGCAAATTAGAATTTCATTTAGGAGTTATTGTCAATTTGGTTTCTATATTTTGGTAGCAGTCAATTTAGTTATTGTTATTTTTAATTTGAAGTCTATTTGATCCTTATCGTCAACTCACTAATAGAAAATATTAACTATAACTACAAGTTGACTATAGATTAAAATAATAGGAACAAAATTGATTGCAAGTTGAATATAACATTTTAACATGAACCAAATTGACTAAACTCATAGATGAATGGGACCAAATTGAACAAGTAAGAGTCTGTTTGGGATTTGCTTATTTTGCTAAAACTAAAAACTTTTTTGAAAGGTCAAATAGTGTATAAAACACCCTTGAATGTTTAGACCCTCAATCACAAAATAACTAATTCAAGCTTTATGACAAACAACTAGTGTGCGGAAAATGAACATAAACTATAAATAGAATTGGAAATCAATCTAAGCCAATTATAAATCACATCCACAGCAGAAAATAAAAGGCAAAGATAAAGGGAAGGAATATGCAAATACAAGGACAACACAACGATGTGTTATCGAAGAGGAAACCGAAGCTCTCGGCGTAAAACCTCTCCGCCGCCCTCCAACCGGTCAATAATCCACTAGAAAATGTAGTTGGGATACATGAACAACAATAGACCCTCCAAGCCTAATCTACCCGATGTACCTAAGCCCTCCAAGCTTCTTGCTCCAACGAGGTTATGCCGAACCTTTTTCTTTTCTAACTTACCAGATTTCGCTATAATCCATAGCATCCACCATCCTTGGCATCTTCCAATGCTTCTAAAGTTCCAAAAACACTTAACACTCTAAATGGGTGTGGGTAGTGTTTGGATAGAAATCAATAGGTATGACAATGAGAGAGGGAATGAGAAGACACTACAAAAATTTCTCTCTAAGAATGAATAGCTCTCTCTAATTGGATAGGTGTTTCGAAGAAACCTCTCTTAGGGTTTTTCTTTCTGAATAGCCACACATATTTTGTGAGAATGAGGGGTATTTATATTGGCGTGAGAATGGAATGTGAAGAGTCAGTTTTTCCAAAACAGGGTTGGCTGGCGACTTGACTGAGTTGCGAGTTCAAGCCGCGACCTAACTGAATGGCCAGTCTGGATTTTTGTCCTGTAGTGCTCCAGCTGGCATGACTGTTCAGCTCCCCTGCATGCTCTGCGCGTGTGCAACTTTTGGCGGCTTGCAAGCCGCGAGCCTCCCGCGAGATCTAGCTGCGAGTCCTTGCTTCACTGCACAGTCTTGAGCATTTCTTCACACTCTCTCACACACTATCCTTACATGATTCCCACCTAAATACAGGGTTTCTAAGTACTGTATTACAAGAAAATTTGTCATGGAATAAAGCCAACACATGGTTGATTAAATTCAACTTTACAATCTCCCCCTTTGGCTATTCCGTGACAGAACACCTTAAAACAGACTCTAGACTTAAATGTGAGTTTGGGAACAATGGCAAAACTCACTCACACCTAAATCTAGAAGCTGTGAAGCTCTTGAATCATATGAATATGAATCTCCTGAAACACAACAATACACCATGATCATTGTATGCAGAAAAGCATGAAATGCATATGAAGCAGGCATGAAGTGATCAAGCAAAGATGAAGTGATCAAGCAAAGATGAAGTTAAGAAACAAACCATAGCTTGATCAAACAAGTAATCACTACAGGGTAGTGATCACAATGCTCATTCACACTTGGAATGAACACTTGAACATACAAGCTGACAAGAACAATGCAAGTTACTTATATGCCCAACACTTAACCAATGCATAATATACTAAGTATATGCATCTAGGAACAATCCTACTAGGGAACAAGAGTGACAGTACTTAAAAAGAAAGTGCATGACATTTAGTTAGAAGTACAGATTTAACAAAGCATAAAGGCTGCATAAAGTATGGTACAAACCATAAAGCCTACAGATAATGAAAACAAACCCTAAAAGCTTACAAAAGCAACATGGGTACAAACCACAAAATACTGAATATAAACTAAAAGTGCATAAAGTTTCTCCCTTTCAAAGTGATGAGAAGCTGTGATGCACTTGGAACATATATACTTGTAACTTGAAACACTTGCACAAAACACATTAGACCCTTAAGGTAAATCAAGTAATAAAAGGACAAATATAATGTAACAAGTAAATTGCGATCAAGTAAACATGATGTGAAACATGTGAGCAACTTGATCATACACCAAAACAGTCATATAAAAATGACTACAATGATTACATAGCAAAGCAAATGATCATCCGAACATACATTCAATGGAGCACAATAGCATAGGAATATATGCATGTCTAAAACAAAAACATGATGCGATGAGAACCACAAAGCATAACTCAAAGCACCATAAAGCCAACAAGAAAACAAACAGAACAAAGTTTTCTTATTATCTCAATGTTTTCTCCCCCTTGGTATATGCATCTCCCCTATGGAATATCTCTCCCCCTACAAATGTGCATGAGAAATAGAATTTCTCCCCCTAAGAATGTGCACAAGAGTCATATAGAAATGACAAAATACGAGTATACTCTCTCCCTTTTTATCAGGAATAGACAAAGGGTCAAGAAGAAACGAGGGCAAGAGATGAAGGTACGAACAATGCTAATGATGCATGAGGGGTGCGAGATGAATGAGAAAATGAAGCTCAAGCCTAAGACAATATAAAATGCCACAGAGCATAAGGTAGACATGACATGCTAGGATGAAGAAGTAAGGTCTAAACCAATGCATGACAATGGTAGCAAAGGTGTGTGCAAGAGGTGGCTATGTGCAATGCATGACCAATGCACGAAAAATGCACATGTGGGGTAAGGTGTGTTAAATACACAATCAATAAACCAAACATGTTCCTAATAAGGAAACATGAGAAACCCCAAAGTTTGGTACTCATCGGAGTCCAAACAAGCGAGAAAATGTCTAAGAGACATTTTATCAAACACCTAGCATGCACACTATAAACAATAATGTGAAACAATGCATGAACATCATGAAATCCACCCTTAATATATATTCTTCCTGCCACAAGGGGCCAACATTCAATGCAAATCAGCAAAAGAAACAAATCCTAAAAAGAAATTTGACAAAAATTAAATTTTCCCAACCCCTATGATAAAAATCCCAACCAAGAGCACAAAACTTTCCAAAACATAATCTAAGGATCAAAATTAATGAAAAGAATTTATAATTACCTTAGAAATGTTAATGGAATGAAAAACCATTCAAATTGGTTGGGTTTTGATGTAAAAAAATTGAAAGAGGGGTTTTAGAAAGGATGGGAGAGGTTTAAAACAAATTTCTCACAAAAAACCCTTTAAAAGGCTATTTCTGGCCGTTTCGCGATTGGGCAAGTCGCGAGGTTAAGTCGCGAAAATTTTCGCGAGTCGCGAGTGAGTCGCGAGCAAGCCGCGAGTGAGTCGTCAAAGCTTCTGGATGAACTCGCGACTGGGGTTTTGCGACTAGCGAGTCGCCAGCTGAGTCGCGAAAAACTCTGACACCTGTTTTTCAACACAGAACATATTTAAACAATGAAAAACAAAGTAAGCACTAAACATGAACATAAAGAGTGATAAAAATCACTTCCAAAAACATATAAAATGATCAAAAATATTTTTGGATAAATCAATATATGATAGAGCACACACACATCACATTTAGACAAGTACAATTTTAACAAATGAATAAGACATTCATTGAACATTAGGCATGTGTGTTGTATGTGTGTATCAAATGTGGAATAGTCCTTAGTCTAGAGTGAAGTTTCAATGATCAATTCAATCAAGTCATACACAACTAGTACTAAGTCAAGTGGTCTATCTCAATTATAGAAATGAACATATATGACCTCCCACAAGAAAATGATTACATACGATGAAGCTTTTCATTTGGCTTCTTTACAATTCATAACATTTGATCATTTTGAATCAAAACATCTCATTTTGAGATTGGTGCCTGAAATTTGTGATATTTCAATTTGATGAACAAGCCTTTGGCTTTTTGGGCATCATACATTTTCATATAAGTCGCTTTCATTTTTTCCTAGTCGAATACTAGTATGTGTGATGAATTTTGCAGCTCATTATCTCTTTTCATTTTGAGATTTACATTTATTGAGCTCTTTAAGCAATAAAAATAAAAGAGTGGGAAGAGATATAAACACAAGTCTACGCATGTATCAAAACCAACATGACTATTAACTAATCATTCATGACAAGTTTGAAGATCGATTTACAACAATCACACAAAGATGTCAAGATTTTTCCCACAAAGATATAAGTGCAAAACTAACAAGCTAAGCTCGTAAATGCACAAAGCCATTTGTACAAAGGTACAAGGCCAAATAAACATGTGATATGTGCTCAAAAATATACGATCAAACTTTTGAATTTTTCAGTTTTTATGTGATTTTGGATTTTTTACTCACACAAAGCTGAAATATAAAAATAAGATAAAAAACAAAACAGTGCATACAAATAAATGCAAGATGCATGAAATGCATGAAGATATGACATTTAATGTATGAAGGGTCCTACAAAGATTGAAAGAATTAGATCAAGGACCAAAAGAGCAAAAACTCAACCATAAGAACCCTTCCTCATCCAAACAGAACGATTGTTTGGAATGAGTGTCTCAAGAAAAGTGAGACGAGGGTTGGAAGAATGAAAACCATCGATGCACATAATCAAGGAGTTAAAAGTATTAAACATTTTCTTTAACAACATGCTATTTTCACTCAAAACCGGTCTACTCTTTTTAGCACAACTTCCAAGAAGCTCAAGTTTCTCTTTTCTTTTGATTCTTTTAAGAGCATGAAACTTAGAGCATTGAGGTCTTAGATGACCAAAGGCACTACAATGGTGACAAACAATGCGTTTAGGTTTACTAGGCTTTTTGGGAAGAGATCTAGCAACATTGTTTTGTTCCTTTTTCAACTTGGAGCATTGAGGTCTTATATGACCAATCACACCGCAATGGTGGCAAGTTGGAACAAACTTAGATCCATTCAAAACCTTAGGTTGAGACCTAAACGGAAGCTTTGACTTAACAGCCTTTCTCTCCACCTTTTGATTTCTTTTATGTGGAGGAATGTACACCGATTTGTCCTTTAAGGTAGAACACACACTAGGCACAAAATCGGGTACCACAACATGATTGCAACAAATATTTTCATCCTTTTTAACAATAGGTTCAGCAATCAAACACTTGGCATGCATCTTAAGAGATTCATTTTCACATTTAAGATCATCAACATGTTTGTTAGACAAAACAAGTTTAGCATCCAAGCCCATATTCAAACATTCAAACTCTTTCAGCTTTTCAAGAGAAATTTCAGCAAGTTTATTATATTTCTCAACCAATTTGTTGGATTCATTGAGCTTAGCAATCAAATCATCCTTTTCACAAAATAACTTGCTCAAATTCTTTTGAAACTACTTAGCATTTTTCTTCAAGAGTTTGTCAACAACATCTATAGATTCAAATAACATGTCATCACACTTATGAGGATTAACACTCATAGAGGCATTTTCACAAACACGTGGCATGTTACATTCATTACCAACCAAATCATACAAAGAGGCATACAAAGCACAACCCATGGCAAATAAACACAAGGGGTCAAGATTCACACTAAGGTATTTAAACCACAACAAGTGTACCTGCTCTGATATAAATTGAAATGTCAAATAGTGTATAAAATACCCTTGAACGTTTAGAACCCCAATTACAAAATAACCAATTCAAGCTTTATGACAAACAATTAGTGTGTGGAAAATGAACATAAGTTATAAACAGAATTGGAAATCAATCTAAACCAATTATAAATCACATCCACAGCAGAAAATAAAAGGCAAAGATAAAGGGAAGGAAGATGCAAACACAAGAATAACACAACGATGTGTTATCGAAGAGGAAACCGAAGCCCTCAGCGTGAAACCTCTCCGCTGCCCTCTAAGCGGTCAATAATCCACTAGAAAATGCAGTTGGGATACATGAATAACAATAGACCCTCCAAGCCTAATCTATCCGATGTACCTAAGCCCTCCAAGCTTCTTGCTCCATTGAGGTTGCGCAGAACCTTTTTCTTTTCTAACTTATCGGATTCCGCTATAATTCATAGCATCCACCATCCTTGGCATCTTCCAATACTTCCCAAAACTCCAAAAACACTCAACACTCTAAATGGGTGTGGGTAATGTTTGGATAGAAATCTCTTCTCAATAGGTATGACAATGAGAGAGGGAATGAGAAGAGACTATAAAGATTTCTCTCTAAGAATGAGTAGCTCTCTCTAATTGGGTGAGTGTTTTGAAGAAACCTCTCTTAGGGTTTTTCTTTCTGAATAGCCACACATATTTTGTGGAAATGAGGGGTATTTATACTGGTGTGAGAATGGAATGTGAAGAGTTAGTTTTTCCAAAACAGGGTTGGCTGGCGACTTGACCTCGTGACTTGACTGAGTCGCGAGTTCAAGCCGCGAGCTAACTAAATGGCCAGTCTGGATTTTTGTCTTGTAGTGCTCCAGATAGCATGACTGTTCAGCTCACCTGCATGCTCTGCGTGTGTGCAACTTTTGGCAGCTTGCAAGTCGTGAGCCTCCCGCGAGATCCAGTCGCGAGTCCCTACTTCACTACACAGTCTTGAGCATTTCTTCACACTCTCTCACACACTACCCTTACATAATTCCCACCTAAATACAGGGTTTCTAAGTACTGTATTACAAGAAAATTTGTCACGGAATAAAGCCAACACATGGTTGATTAAATTCAACCTTACATTTTTGTTGAAAGTACTATAGATAAAGATAAAAATTAGCGGAAATAGTACAATGAGACCCATGAATAGTACCGAAAAGTGTAATAAGACCCATGAATAGTAAATGATTCTCCAAACACACACTAAGGTTATGTTTGGATTGGGCTGAAAACCCACGTCTGCGTCTATGTTTTTTCCTTTTTTTTTTCATGCATTTGTGAGACTTGCGGTTACTGTTCATGCACTGTTCAATGAACAGTAGCCTCAAAGTTTGACTTTTCTCATTTTTTTAGCCAATCAATGCACATCATGTACTGTTCATGAACCCACAAACATCACTTTTAAGCAACTTTTTCATTAAAAATGGGTCTCAAGGTACTATTCACACATTTAAAAATTATTTTGCTACAGTGTTTTTCAGTTTCAGTTTTCAGTTTTCAGCTCTATCCAAACGGACCCTAAGTGATTCTTCAATTTCAGCTGATCCAACATTACCGTGCTTGACAATTCGAACATGGATTTTAGGGTCACATGATCTTGTGCTGTTCTGTCCTTCGCTAATCAATTCTTTGGTTACCGCCAAAATACATATATCATCAGTTATAGCCCAAATTGTAGTACTTCCATTAGTAAGGCTTGTGGCAGCATATCTACCAAAAAAATTCATTCACATTCCAGGAACAAAAACATTCTTTTCGTTGATTCCAGGTCCCTTCAACTTGAGGGAGCATGTCCTGATAACCATATTTGCCAATTCGGGTTCAAACTCGGTTTATGCTATTAATATTATCACCATTGTCAAGGTGTTCTATCATCGAGGGATTCATCCACTTGCAGCTATTTTGTTAAGTCATACTACCCAGGTGATTTACGTTTATGCTTTACTGAGATTATATGATTACACCTCTTGGAATTGCTTCATTTTCTTCCTAAATGATTTAATTTTATGGATTATTCATTTGCTAGGATATTGATGGGCCGGACTTTTAAGAAAGTATCTTATTGATTCATCATACATGTGGTGGCCTTCCAACTTGGTTCAAGTCTCCCTATTTAGGTGCCACTAGTCCCCCGCTTTGCTGCTTTTTTTTTTTTTTTTTCTCTCTCTCTCTCTCTCACCATAATAAGTACATATATACACATATGCATAATGGAAATATAGTTTATCATCTCTCTCAATTCAAAATTTTGAACTTGTAGGGCGTTGCATGATGTTGAGACTATGCCTAAGGGAGGCCTAACCAGGCTGCAGTTCTTCCTTATGGTCCTTGTGACAAGCTTCGCATACTATATTGTTCCCAACTATCTGTTTCCATCCATAACTGCTCTGTCCTTTGTTTATTGGATATGGAAGGACTCAGTCACAGCCCAACAAATTGGTTCTGGTCTTGGTGGACTTGGTATTGGCTCGTTTGCCCTTGATTGGTCCACTGTAGCTGGTTTCCTAGGATCTCCTTTAGCCACCCCTGGATTTGCTATCATTAACATGATGGCTGGGTTTTTCATTGTTCTCTATGTATTAATTCCTATTGGTTACTGGACAAACTCGTATGAAGCCGGCCAAGCGATTTCCTATTTACTCATCCAGTGTGTTCAATGCTGATGGTGGAAAATACAATATTTCTGAAGTTTTGAATGATACAACCTTCCAATTCGATCAACATGGATATGATGGGTATAGCAAAATTCATCTCAGCATCTTCTTTGTATATACTTATGGTCTAACCTTTGCAATATTGGCTGCAACAATCTCTCATGTTGCATAATTATTTGCCTATTTTACTTATATTTTTCCAAGCACTTAACTATTCCTTGTGTTACTTTGTGCTCTCAAAGGTTTTAATTCCTAGTATCTTTGCTTTTCTTTATGCAGACAAATCTGGCAACAAACAAAGGCAACATACAACAATATGTTTGGGGATGTGCACACTAGACTTTTGAAGAAAAACTAGGACCCTGTCCCTCAATGGTGGTTTTATGTACTATTGATCGTTGTTGTTGGACTTGCCATTCTTACTTGTGAAGGCTTTGGCGGACAATTGCAACTCCCTTACTGGGGAGTCCTGCTAGCAGTCGCCATGGCTCAACTCTTCACTCTCCCAATTGGTGTAATTACTGCTACCACAAACCAGGTATGGTATTCAGAATATAATTTTCTGTCTTCTTGTTCTGTGTGTTTGATATTGTAAAATCTATGTGCAGCAACCAGGACTTAATGTCATCGCCGAGTTGGTTATTAGTTTCATGTATCCCGGGAAACCTCTTGCAAATATGGCTTTCAAGACCTATGGCTTTGTTAGCGTGACGCAAGCAATAATGTTTCTGTCAGACTTCAAGCTAGGCCATTACATGAAAATTCCTCCAAAATCCATGTTTAATGTTCAGGTGATTTCTTTCTTTTACAAAATCTTGTTCTCAGTTTACCACCCACTACTTACATATTGCTAGAACCACTGGATGTTGAGCTGAAAAGTAAAAATACTAATATTTATCTATGTTTTCAAATGAAGTTTGTGGGAACTTTAATTGCATCCTCACTCTACTTCGGCACATCTTGGTGGCTTCTAACCTCAGTAGAGCATATACGTGAACCATCTAAACTTCGAGAAGGAAGCCCGTGGACTTGCCCTGGATATGATGTTTTCTATAGTGCTTCCATCATATCGGGTGTAGTCAGCCCAATTCGCATGTTTGGCTGTCTTGGACTGCACTCTAAGATGAACTATTTCTTTCTCTTTGGCTTCCTAGCACCACTGCCTGTGTGGGTACTCTCACGCCCGTTTCCCAAACAAAAGTGGCCTCATTAACAGGCCAATCTTCATAGGAGGATCAGGAGGAATGCCCCCAGCGAGGGCTGTGAACTACCTATGTTGGTGTGCCGTTGGCATTTTCTTCAACTTTTATGTGTATAGGAGGTATAAAGGCTGGTGGGCTAGACACAATTACATTCTATCAGCTCGACTAGATGCTGGAGTTGCTTTCATGGCCATGCTTTGCTATTTCACATTACGAATTAGACACATCAATGGAACGAGGTGGTGGGGATTGGAATTAGATGATCACTGCCCACTAGCAAGTTGCCCCACTGCCCCTGCCCCCTGGAGTAGAGGTTGAAGGGTGTCCTGTGTTCCATTGACAGTATTATATTATGTAGATTTGTGTAGCTATATGCGCTGGGCTAGAAAGTTTATGTATAAATATTTCAGCCTAGCTATATGCCCCAAAGTGATATCTTTTTCTATCGTGATTATCTTTACATTTCAGACCACAATCTTTGTATAGGTTTGATAATGGAAGACTATTAGCTTCAGGGTTAACTAGTTAAATCTGTATAATATCCTATGAAGCATGGGTGTGTTTCGGGACTCGGGTGCAGGTACGGGTGCAGGACTTGGCAATTTTTGAAAAAGGAGGGTGCGGGTGAGACGGGACTCGGCAATTAAAAAATTATTAAAAATATTTTTATTTATATTTATATTTTCTATATATTTTTACTATTAAAATATTCTTAAAAAACACATTACTTTGTCTTGATTCACAAAACAAAGAAAGAAGAAGGCAAGAAACACATTACTATGCCTCTGAGGTCAGAATTTCAGCTGGTCCAGCAAGATTCAAGGCCGATTTCGGCCTGTTTCGATCGTATCGGCCGTATCGGTCATCGGCCGATACGACTCGATATGGCCGATACGGCCTGATTCTGGCAGAATCAGCCCAATTCGGCGTGAATCGAGCCGAGTCGGCGCGAATCCAAGGAAAAAAAAATGGCTCAGACGTGGCACCGATGAGCAAGCAACCACGTCGGACGCCTCGTCCCGCGTCGGACTCGGGTGTGGCACCCTCCCAACCGCGTCCGTGCTTTCTAGATAATATCTAAATAAAAGCTAAAGCATATAATTTATTATTGTTACACTCTTGTTAAGCTATATTAACTTAGGATTTTAATCTACTTCAGTCTATTTAGTCTATTTCAGTCCACTTCAGTTCATTCGTCCTATTTCGGTCCAATGTGGTCCATGTTGGTTTATTTCGGTCTATGTTGGTCCACTTTACTACTTTAGTCTATTCCAGTCCACTTTGGTCCATTCGGCTATGTACGGGTCATTTTGGACTCCAAATACAATAAATTTCATACTTTTCAAACCAAATATTAAGATTAAAAAATGAGTTTTTGGTCTTAATATTTTGGGCTAAAAAATACAAACAAATTAAGCATTAGAAATTAGAGACATAGGCCCTAAAAAAGCAATAAAAATGATAAATATTTACAAAATTACCTTAAAATTAAAGTTGCAATAATATAGGTGTTAGTTTCTCAAAATAATAATAATAATAATAATTGTAGGGGCAAGGGCCCAAAGGCCCAAAATCATACAATGGGCCTTGGGCCCCATACGGGATGATCAGCCACGTCTGAGGAAAGGAGGTAGATGCCAAAAGGGGTCCTAGCCCAGTTCTCATGGGCATGAAGTCACTTAAAGGGTAGTCCGAGGAGAAATGTCTTCTCGGAAGTGACGACTGTGGCTCAACATGCCCTCTACCCACTAAAAGGACCTACCCCAATGAACACTAGTAACAGGGACAAGTCCAACAGACCCGTGGCAAAGAAGGAAACGAAAGCTGTCCAAGGAGTGGCTGTAGTTGCCACATTAAATGCGTTGTAACTACTTTTCTGGCCGCATTAATGTGGAGAAGACTTGTGAACAGTGCTGCCTTGGCTACCACCACTCACAGAAAGATGGGAGGGGTGTCTGATGGGACAAGCACTCAAGTGGGAGTCCAGATAATCAACAAGTGTAAGGCCATGATGGCTTCAAGGAGACTATATAAGAAAGGGAGTCCTCATAAGGAAGGGCACGCCAGAAAAAAAGGGGGGGAACAGAAAAAGAACTTAAAACTTAAAGGAAGAACCAGCAAATATCTATCTCATCTCCTCGGATTGAGAATATATGGACATCAACAGGATATTTTTGTGTCCAAGTGTTGTGTAGTCCAACCTTAGCCACTATCTACTTCGCTAAGGCCCTATTTCTGTAGCCCACTCTCTACAAATTCATTGTTTCTGGGCCCCTTGGACCAAGATCCCATACTTGTTGGACTTGAGCCCCAAATTGTGACCTTACAATTGGCGCCGTCTGTGAGGAGAACTTGTGCCTTAGCAAGTACAACCATTAGAAATGGAAGTATCAAGTTTGCGACAAACGGGACCCGTAGACTCCCAATGGCAAGACAACTTTCTTAACCTCAAACGGGAAAGAGATCAAGATAAGCGACGAGAGGGTAGCGTAAATACCTCCCATACGAGCAGAAGTCGTTCGAGAGGGAAAGGTCATGCATCCTAAAAGCGAGGCAATAATAGGGCTCTCCAGCAAGAAATCGACGACCTGAAGAGGAAGTTGTGCCGAGCACAATGAAGGCGTCTTTCCCCTAGTCTGGATACCAGCGATGAAAAGGACAACGAATACAAGCGAATGTCGAGAACCGCACCAAGTGAAACCTTCTCCTATGAGGAAGAGCAACCTCACAAACGTGGCCACAAAAGTCCGTCTTACAAGGGCCTAGCAAACGACACCATGAGTAAGGCCCTAGACCGCATCTCCCAGTCACCCTTCACGCGCAAGATAGAGGGGGTTGAACTTCCTCGGCGGTTCCACCAACCCACTTTCGCCATATATAATGGTCGGACGGACCCCGTAGAGCACGTAAGTTAGTTCAACCAGAGGATGGCCGTCCATTCCAGAAACGAAGCTTTGATGTGCAAAGTGTTTCCGTTTAGTTTGGGACCCATGGCGATGAGGTGGTTTGACAGCCTCAAGCCAAACTCCATAAATTCTTTTAAGTAGCTAACCTAGGCTTTCGGTTCTCGCTTCATAACGAGCAGTAGGGTTCCTCGGCCCTTGGATTCCCTTCTATCCTTATCGATGCGAGAAGGAGAAACCCTGAAGGCCTACTCGGATAGGTACTGGGAGATGTATAACTAGATAGAGGGAAATTATGATGATGCCGCCATCAGCACCTTCAAGAGAGGCTTGCCGACGGAGCATGGTTTAAGGAAATCCCTAACTGGGAAACCGGTCACCAGTGTGTGCCAGCTTATGGACCGAATTGACAAGTACAAGAGGGTCGAAGAGGACCAGTAGACGGGTAAAGGTAAAGCGAAGGTTGTCCCTCAGAAGAGGAGGGACTTCAGGTCGGACCGATTTAGCAACAACAATCGGCCGAGAAGAGATTACTTGGAGCGGTTTGGATCCACCAGGGCACAGGCAGTCCACGTTGTGTTCTGGGATCCATTACATCAGATCTGAGAGAAAGTCAAGAATGAGCCGTTCTTTAAATGGCCAAATAAGATGGCGGGCGACCCCGTAAAATGCAACCAGATCCTATATTGTCAATACCACCAAGAACCAGGGCACGCCACCGATGATTGCAGAAATCTAAAAAACCACTTGGACCAGTTGGTCTGAGAGGGAAAGTTGAGACATCTCTTACATCATTCTGGTGGCCGACAAGAGCAGACGAGCGTCGAGGCAAGGCAAAGCACCTTAAGACCGCCTATTGGCACGATAAATGTCATTCTCACCGCTCCAGGAGTAACCGACTCCCATCCTTTCAGAGTGATGTCGGTAACCCGACTTCCTGCTGAAGTGAACGACCACGAGTCTAAGAGGGCTAAAAGGATGGCCTCGCCCATGCTCGGATTCTCGGATGAGGATAAAGTTGGAACCATCCAGCCCCACGACGATGCTCTAGTCATCACACTCAGGATTGGGGGATACGACATGAAAAGGGTGTTAGTCGATCAGGGCAGTGCTGTGGAAGTAATGTACCCCGACCTATATAAGGGGCTGAAGTTGAGATGAAGACCTAACAACATACGACTCCCCTTTGGTAAGTTTCGAAGGGAAAACCATTACCCCGAAAGGCCAGATTAGACTGCCTATACAAACAGGCTCGGACATAGTGGAGGTGGACTTCATAGTGGTGGACGCATATTCGCCCTACACCGCCATTGTAGCTAGACCTTGGCTTCATGCCCTAGGGGTTGTCTCCTCAACCTTACACCAAAAGGTGAAGTACCCGTCGGAGGGTCGAGTCAAAGAAGTGATAGGGGACCAAGCTATGGCTCGGCAATGCATGGCGTCTGCCATCTCGCGATAGCCGAGTGCCGAGCCCTCAACCTCTACCGAGAATGGTTTATAGCAATTAACAACCCCGGCCCCGGGTGGTGGGGGACCAGCCGAGGAGGAAAATTTGTGAGGATTTGGAAAAAGTTCTTGTGGGCTCCGATCCGGAAAGGTTCTTTCAGGTTGGCTCAGAACTACCACCTCAAGAGAAGGAAAAGTTAATTGATTTTCTAAAAGAAAATGTGGAAGTTTTTGCATGGGACGCCTACGAGGCCCTAGGTTTGATCCGAATTTCATATGCCATCATCTTAATGTTAGTCCAACCGTTACGCCTAAGAAGCAACCCCCTCGGCGACCGTCGAAAGAGCATGCTGATGCGGTGAGGGATGAGGTGATGAAACTAAAGAAAGCAGGAGCTATTAAAGAAGTTTTCTACCCCGAGTGGCTGGCCAATACAGTTGTGGTGAAGAAGAAGAGCGGGAAATGGCGGATCCGCGTGGACTTCACGGATCTGAATAAGGCCTGTCCAAAGGATCCCTTTCCTATGCCTCGGATAGATCGATTGGTGGATTCAACCGTGGAACACCCTCGAATGAGCTTCTTAGACGCCTTTCAAGGATACCATCAAATACCCCTGGCTGCCGACGACCAGGAAAATACGGCTTTTGTCACCCCCATTGGAAACTATCACTATAAGGTGATGCCTTTTGGCTTGAAAAACGCCGGGTCTACCTACTAGAGGATGATGACCAGGATATTTGAGCTACAGATGGATAAGAGCATCGAAGTCTATATAGACGACATGGTGGTAAAGAGTAAACTGGTGTCCGAGCATTTGAGGGACCTCGGCGATATCTTTGAAGTCTTGAGAAAATACAGGCTGCGCCTAAACGCGTCTAAATGTTTGTTCGGAGTGGGATCAGGAAAATTCTTAGGCTATATGGTGACCCACAGAGGTATTGAAGTTAGCCCCGACCAGATTAGAGCTATTCACAACATGCAGCCTCCTCGGAACCCCAAGGAGGTCCAAAAGCTCATCGGCATGATTGCTGCCTTGAACCGTTTTATCTCTCTTTCGGTGAATAGGTGTAGGCCTTTCTTTCTCTTATTAAACAAGTGGAAAGGGTTCGAGTGGACTGAAGAATGCACCTTGGCCTTCCAGCAGCTCAAAGAGTATCTGTCTTGACCACCAATCATGTCTAGTCCTGAAGTCGACAAGGTTTTATTCGCCTACATTGCCGTGGCCCCTCACGCAGTGAGCCTGGTGCTGATCCGGATGGACAACGGCATATAACGGCCTGTCTATTATGTGAGCAAGTCATTGCACGAGGCCGAGCTCTGTTACCTCCCCCTGGAAAAGGCCGTCCTGGCAATCGTACAAGCCACGCGAAAGCTCTCCCACTATTTCCAGGCACACACCGTTGTTGTTTTAACCCAACTCCCGCTCAGTTCTATACTCCCAAATGCAAATTACATAGGAAGAATAGCTAAGTGGGGGACCATTCTTGGCACCTTTGGCATTAGGTACATGCCTCGCAACGCCATGAAAGGCCAAGTCCTTGCAGATCTGGTAGCTGAGTTTGCTGAACCTTTCACTAGAAGAAGGGGGAGGGATACCAAGCACGGACAAGAAATTGGTCGGCACAGTCTCTCAGGAAGGGCCCACCTGTTGGAAAGCATATGTTGACAACGCAGCAAATCAAAGGGGCTCTGGGGTGGGACTCATCCTGATTTCCCCCGAGGGGATTACCATCGAGAAATCACTAAGGTTGGGCTTTTCGGCCACGAATAACAAGGCAGAATATGAGACCCTGTTGGAAGGAATGTCTATGGTCGAGAAATTGGGCGGGAAATCCATAAACATGTTCTCGGACTCAAGACTTGTTGTAGGACAAGTAAATGGGGAATTGGAGGCAAGGGATGAAAGAATGCAAGAGTACCTGGTCCAAGTTAAGCGCTTGCGAACGCGTTTTAACTCTTTTAGCCTAATACACGTATCCAGGAGCGGAAACACCCATGCCGATTCTCTTGCCACGCTAGCCACCTCCTCGGCTCAATGCCTACCTCGGGTTATACTAGTGGAAGATCTACACAGGCCCTCGGTGGTGAAGGCCGAGTTGATGCATGTTCATAGCGTCAGGGCAGGGCCTAGCTGGATGGACCGTTTAATATTGTTTTTAAAGGAGGACGTCTTACCCGAAGAGAAGAGCGAAGCCAACAAGATTAGAAGAAAGGCTTCTCGGTTCTGGCTGTCCTAGGACTTGAAGCTGCATAAGCGCTCATTTTCAGGACCGTACTTGCTATGCGTACACCCTGATGCCACAGAGCTTATCCTAGAGGAATTGCACGAAGCAATTTGTGGCAGCCATACAGAGGGTAGGTCCTTGTCCCATAGAGCCATAACCCAAGGTTACTGGTTGCCGAGCATGCAGAAAGAAGCGCACGAATACGTGAAGAAGTGCGACCATTGCTAGAGGTTTGCCCCAAATATACATCAACCGGGCAGGACCCTCAATCCGCTATCCAACCCTTGGCCGTTCGCACAGTGGGGCCTTGACATCCTAGGACCATTTCCTAAAGTAATGGGGAACAAGAGATACCTTCTCGTCGGCACTGATTATTTCACAAAATTGGTTGAAGCCGAACCATTAGCAAACATTAGAGACGTAGATGCCAAGAAGTTTATTTGGAGGAACATCGTCACCAGGTTCGGAGTCCCTCACACCCTAATCTCGGACAACGATCTCCAGTTCGATAGTAAAGCTTTCAGAAGGTACTGCAACAAGTTGGGAATTGCGAATAGATACTCCACACCGACTTACCCTTAGGGGAATGGGCAGGCCGAAGCCGTCAACAAAGTCATAGTAAATGGGCTAAAGAAGAGGTTAGATGACGCGAAAGGGAAATGGGTGGAAGAACTGCCCCATGTCCTGTGGATGTATTGCACCACGCTGCGCAGATCGACAGGGGGAACCCCCTTTTCGATGACCTATGGAGCCAAGGCCATCATTCCTCTAGAAAAAAACTTCCCAACATTGAAGACCAGCACATTTTGTCCTAATGTCAATAATGAGCTGCTGGAAAAAAGCTTAGACCTTATCGAGGAAAGAAGGGAAAGAGCAATGGTCCAACTTGCCTACTACCAACACAAACTTAAGCAAGGTTATGACGCCAAGGTGAAACTAAGGCCACTAGCACCTGGGAATCTGGTATTAAGAAAAGTTCTGGGCACTGCAAAAAATCTCGCGTGGGGAAAGCTAGGACCAAATTGGGAAGGGCCATATCGTATCACCTCGGTGGCCGGCATAGGGGCCTACTTTTTAGAAGATTTGGATGAGCATGTAGTGTCACGTCCTTGGAATGTAAATAACCTGAAAATGTACTATTATTAATGAAAGTTCATACTCTTGGTGTTACTCACTGTGCATTTTATTCAAGTATTAAACAGAACCCAAGTCCTGCGTAGCTCCTCAGACCATAGGCTTGGGGGAAATTAATCATTGTGCATTTTATCCAAGTATTAAACAGAACCTAAGTCCTACGTGGCTCCTCGAACCACAAGCTTGGGGGAAATTAATCACTATGCATTCTATCCAAGTATTAAACACAACCCAAGTCTTGCGTGGCTCCTCGGACCACAGGCTTGGGGGAAATTAATCACTGTACATTTTATCCAAGTATTAAATAGAACCCAAGTCCTGCGTGGCTCCTCAAACCACAAGCTTGGGGGAAATTAATCACTGCGCATTTTATCCAAGCATTAAACAGAACCTAAGTCCTACGTGGCTCCTCAGGCCACAGGTTTGGGGGAAATTAATCACTGTGCCATTTTATCTAAGTGTTAAACAGAACCCAAGTCCTGCGGGGCTCTTCGGACCACAAGCTTGGGAGAAATTAACCGCTATGTAGTTTTATCTAAGTGTTAAACAGAACTCCGATCCTACGTGGCT
This sequence comes from Quercus robur, assembly GCF_932294415.1. Classification (NCBI taxonomy): domain Eukaryota; kingdom Viridiplantae; phylum Streptophyta; class Magnoliopsida; order Fagales; family Fagaceae; genus Quercus; species Quercus robur. Next base: position 69,552,297 of record NC_065538.1, on the reverse strand, counting down.
CCTCGGTCCACTGGCTTGGGGAAAATTAATCACTCAAAAGGGCGCAAAGTCATGGGGGAAGAGTCTTATTCTCTCATTCATACTTAGCCATATTACATAAACTGCGAATAATGGATTATCATCAGAAATATAGTAACATAGTCGAAATTCATTCACAGTGAAGACAAAAGTTGAAGCAATAAAATAAGGTTCAAAGAAAAAATCATATCATTCATTAAGCTTCGACATATGTCATCTTACAAACATTAACAAAAGCTAAGGAAATGGAAAGCAGAACAAAACGACTACAAGAGAAACCCTATACTAATGTCCTAGACTTTATCTTGGGTTGAACTCTTTGCAGCGCCCTCAGCTTCGGGATGGTCACCTCTTGCTGTAGGTTTGGGCTCGGCATCCTTAGCTTGTGCGACAACGTTCCTTATAGTGAGGGCGTCCTCAGGTGACTTGTCCTTGGCAGGTGGCTGAGCCTCCTCGTTCCCCCCTTTCCCTTCAGGTATGATAGAATCAGGAGCAGCGGTCGGGGTAGAAGGGGCTCCTCAGGAGGATTTGAGACTAGAACCTCACGAATATCCTCAGGGAAGAAGATACTCTCGATCCTCCTAAGGTCGAAGTCCGCAGGAACTACCGCCCGGTCCATGGCTACACCCAGGACTCGGTGACGTAGTCCCTACAAACCACAGCCACCTCCTCGGTCAGCCTAGCTTCAGTGTTCACCACTCCATGCTCATAAGAGGCTGCCACCGCAGCCTCAGCCGCCTCCCTGGCCAAACGAGCTGCCTACTTCGGCTGTAGTAGCTGCGCCTTGAGGTCCGAGACCATTTACTTCTCGGTTGTAAGGTTTATTTCTGATAAATGAAGCTGTTGGCGCATGTCTTCGGCCTGCTTCGTTGTAGTCTTAAGGCTCGCCTCGGCACTATCCCGGGCCTTGAATGCCTCTTTGATCTCCTTGTTTAAGCGCTCTTTTTCCAGCTTGAGAGCATCTGCAGCCTTCTCCACGGCAAGGCGGGACTGAACCTCAGCGTTTAGCTCTTCTCAAGAATTCTTCGCCCACTCCTCGGCCACGAAGATTTGTTGGGTGACCTACACAGGAAAAACGATAGAATCATTAAAACAAAAATGACAATAGACGAGCACGGAATAAGAAACCTAAACAAGGGAAGTCTTCATTTTACCATAGCAAGGTCTCTCTTCAATGACATGAAGAGGTCTGATTGCTTGGTGGCTCGGAGCCCATCCATGTCATGAGGCAAGATGAGGGGTTGCTATAGGGCCTCAGTGAGGTAAGATGCCTGCCCACGCTAGGACTCCCAAAAAGTTGCATCCCACGGGATAGAGGCGCCGTCTAGCTCTAGGCGAGGAGACCAAGTGCGCTGCTCCCTCCTAATGGCAGCCTCCTCTCGGCTATCAGGTTGGGAATGGGTTGCAGTGCGAGGTCAGTAGAAGGAAGAGGAGGAGGAGGAAGTTTAGCTGGAACCTGCTCTTTGGGGGCATCTTTGGAGGATTGCCCCTTGTTCCTATTGGACATAAGCCCCCTCAAACCGGATCTCGGCTTTAGGTCCATATCCTCCTCTTCAATTTCTTGGCTGGTGTTAATCCGAGCAATTACCAGTCTAGGAGATTGAGTCACCGAGAAGCGATCAAGATCCGAGCCGGAATTTGAAAGCTCTATGGGCCTTGTTGATACCTTGCCCTCCTCGTTGAGATGGAAGCGATCGAGTTCAGCTTCAAGGGACGAATGCGAGGAGTCAATTCCCTCCCTTGGAACGACTACCTCTTGGAGAATGCGCTGAGTGGGCAGTTGGACTGGTGGTAAGTCTCTCCGAGCAAGGAAGCCTAGCTTAGAAACGTCAATACGGGCTAATCGGGGACTGCCAGCCCTTATCGCTTGACCCACGTCCACGAAAGCGGGAGAAAGAGGCTCGTAGTCCAAGATGAGGTGACCGTCACGCAATTGCCCGTCCTCGCTCACAAAGATCTCGGACTTAAGGAGGTAGTTGAGAGCTTGGACGTTGACCAAACTTATCCTCAGAGTAGTGTGTGCTTTGTTTGCAAAAATCCAAATGGAAGGTTATGTCAGTCTGAGAAGGCAAATAATCAAAACCGAGATCAAAATAAGTGAAAGGAGAACTCAAAACTAAGATCCCCGTCGGGAGACCTGACCCTAGAGTGCCCCACCTGGTGCTCTCGCCCCAATTGGGCAGTGAAGACCGTTGTGCCATGCTCCGGAGACAATTAAATAATCGTACTTCAAGCCTTTGTTGGACTTGGGAAGGTAAGATATCAGCCTCACCTCTTCAGACCTGGATTTCAGGTAATACGACTCATTAAGGCTGTGGCACTCATACAACTGAACTACATTGTGCCATGAGAGGCCGAGGTTCATCTGTTCATTTAGAGCGTCTATGCACCCTAAGATCTGGAACATGTTAGCGGTGCACTGGTGGGGGGCCAGCCTAGGACCGCGCAAGTAATCCCTAGTTATCTTCCCCATGGGAATCGTCATTTCTCCTTCTATGAAAGCGATCATAGGAATGACGACCTGCCCCGTCTCTCTCTTGGTTAGGATTTGGTCCGAGGAGCAGTATTCTAGACCCACTCCTTGCGGGATACGGTATTTGGCCCTAAAACCTTCCATGTCGGCCGGAGAATCTACTAGGTTCTGAAACTTATCCATCCTACTAACCCTAGGTGGCATGAAAAAGGGTTTTCTAATGGAAGGAGGCCAAGGAGAACAACAAAGAAGGAAAGTTAAGGAACGCGGGGAAATGAACACTTATGGGGAGCGCGAGTTCTAAACCTCATGAGCTTTCAAAGGATCCGCCGGGAATCCTTACAGAAATGGCTATGGACTTTTGAGTGTTTTGCGAGAGAAAGTGCTGAAGTGCTCTGGAACGCTTGAGTGTCTTTTCTAAAAAAAGGGAAAGTAATTCCCCTTAGAAGCCTTATATAGCAAGGGAAAAAACAAACGGGATTACTCCCGCTCAAAGAGTTGGAGGAATGCCTACCGTTGATTAAGCGCCCCACCATTAGATGCAAGGGAATATAAGGCCGCCTGGTGCAATTAATGGCGCCTTGTGGGCTACGAAACGCCAGTAGCAATAATGAGGCATGTGAGACTGTACTCCCACACGTGTGAGTCAAGAAATTGTGATAATTTATCTAATAGATATCAAAATCCCACATTTTCTCCTCGGATGAAAGGGAAAAACCGGAATTTTGAGGGGCTATTGTAGAGGCAAGGGCCCAAAGGCCCAAAATCATACAATGGGCTTTGGACCCTATACAGGATGATCAGCCACATTCGAGGAGAGGACGTAGATGCCAAAAGGGGTCCCAACCCAGTTCTCGTGGGCATGAAGTCACTTAAAGGGCAATCCGAGGAGAAATGTCTCCTCGGACGTGACGAGTGTGGCTCAACATGCACTCTGCCCACTAAAAGGACCCACCCCAACGAACACTAGTAACAGGGACAAGTCCTACAGACCCGTAACAAAGAAGGAAATGAAAGCTGTCCAAGGAGTGGTTGCAGCTGTCACATTAAATGCGTTGCAGCTACTTTTCTGGCTGCATTAATGTGGAAAAGACTTGTGAACAGTGCTGCCTTGGCTACCACCACTCATAGAAAGATGGGAGGGGTGTCCGATGGGACAAGCACTCAAGTGAGAGTCCAGATAATTAACAAGTGTAAGGCCATGATGGCTTCAAAGAGACTATATAAGAAAGGGAGTCCTCATGAGGAAGGGCATGCCAGAAAAAAGAGGAGGAACAGAAAAAGAACTAAAAACTTAAAGGAAGAACCAGCAAATATCTATCTCAATTCCTCAGACTGAGAATATATGGACATCAACAGGATTTTCTTGTGTCCAAGTGTTGTGTAGTCTAACCTTAGCCACTATCTACTTCGCTAAGGCCTTGTTCTGTAACCCACTCTCTACAAATTCATTATTTCTGGGCCCCTTGGACCAAGACCCCATACTTGTTGGACTTGGGCCTCAAATTGCGACCCTACAATAATAATAATAATAATAATAATAATAATAATATAGGCATTATACTTTATTTTGGAAAAAAAAAACAATTCTAAAATTTATAATAATTTAAACTTAATATAAATATAACATATTACGTGTGTTTCATAGAATAAGAGTGTACATTTTTACTTTTAAATATTTTTTGATATATTTAAATCAATCATCCAATTATGGAATGGGGGTGTCCATCATATGGTCAATTACGTAAAGCTAATATAAAAATATAAAAATTTTAAATAACACATGCACTATTTAACTTATAAATTTTACATTATATTCTAATAAAATAATTATATTACATTTTCTTCTACATCGCGAGAGTTTGCGACTAGTTAAAATAACACACACACACACACAAAAAAAAAAAAAAAAAAAAAAAAAAAAATTAGAGGCACGTTAACATACTAAGATAAAGAAACAAACTATATATATATATATATATATATATGGCATCAAAATGAATTAGACATGCAATTTAAAAAAGTTTCGGTTACAAACAAGAACGGGTTTAAAAATCAACAGAATTCAGGAAACTTTTCCCTAAAGACCGAGTATCCTCAAGAACAGAATTAATATGCCTTACCTGACTCATAATTTAGCTTGAAATGGAACCCATACTAAACGGTGGCTTGATCTTAATCCATTGAAATAGATAGTTGTTCAGAGTAACTAACAGTGTTTAAGAAATAAATTGGTTGAAAATGGCAGATCTACCAAATTTTCTTTGTGGTAAGGTGAATTTATCTTGCTAATTTATTGAATACTTATACAAGCCACATGGCTAAGTCAATCAACCAACACAGTAAACAAAAATAGTTCAAAACGAGGGAAAAATAAAAAGACAAGGAAAGCTAACCAAAATAATCAATATTGTAGAGTCTGCATCCGAACATTGTGAAAGACAAGGAAAGCTAACCAAAACAATCAATATTGTAGAGTCTGCATCCGAACATTGTGAAAGACAAGGAAAGCTAACCAAAACAATCCATATTGTAGAGTCTGCATCAGAACATAGTGAAAGACAAGGAAAGCTAACTAAAACAGTCGATATTGTGGATGTCATAGATTCATAGAAAACTAGGGTGCATGACACTCCCTATTCCCTATGAACGCATTTCCAACATGGTAATGAGCAAGAAAATAATTGTAACTCAGAAAAACAGGATCACGACGACACCACCCCTGGCTCCACCTCCACCACTACCACCACCTCTGCCTTTACCACCACAACCTCCTGGTGCAACAGCCGGTGGCATTAAAGATAGGATAGTAATTAATGCTGATGTGTGTCTAGCAGTCTAGCAGGACGGAAATTAACAAATAGAATATGGCTATGCATGCTAGGCTAAACACATTTAACAATATGGTTATTGCACAAAAAAGGTTACAACTAAAGTAGCCCTGCCAATTTCAAGCTTATTTTACGTATTGAGTCCATGCTTAACTAAGGCTTGGACTTCATCCTTCTACAAAATAGAAGTAGATAGTTCAGACTTTAGAGTAACAAAGATGGGGCAATATTGTTATACATTTTGATGGTCGTGTACTGCAAGCGGATAAAAAATGTTCTCTCCCATTCTGAGTGTTATACCTTTTGCTCTACCAACCACAACTTTCCATAAATTTCTTTATATATTAACAATTTTTTTAAAAAAAATAATATTAACATATGCAGCTTGTGAAACATAACTGAAACCTTAAAGAGAGAGAGGAGTTTTATTTCCATCATCCATGACCCTGTGCTGGTATGCATAATATATCACTAATTACACTTACTAAAGCAATAAATCTCCATCCTTAGGCCTTAGCAAACCCTTGGCCAGGCCTATTATAGGATGTGTAGGCCATGTGTGTTGTGATTGCACCGCGCATGGACCTCTCAGTTTTAACTCAATTATTAATAAGTTTGGACTTTTGGGAGCACTTACTCTCATTATGGCAAACATAGAATTATTACTGGCCCATGAAGAAATGCCCACATGTATTGCCAAAAATGTTTAGAAGTATAACAATGTTTAGAAATTTTCTAATTGAGATGTTTGTGTATGTTGTGCAATAAATGTAAACCTACTAAGAAAAAAAGAAAAGAAATTAAAATACAATTAGATAGGATAGTCATGAAATTAGGGTGAAAATGCTTATGGGACCAATCAATGAGCAAGTCACCCAGAAATTGAACTTACAGAATATTGGTTTTGATGAATAATTTCTAGAAAGTTGAGCAGATTCATTTAAGAACGACATTAGAGAAGGACTATTAAAAGTAGAAACTATTCCATGCACCCAACTCACTATACTTCCCTCTCACAAGGGATGTCATGACTCATGCACAACTTGCAATAAAGATAAGGACTAGACTAGTAAACCTACTGGGGACAGTTTGAAGCTGTGAATTAAATCGTTAAAAGGACAAAGTGATGGCAAACTACAGAAGATAATGAACCATGTTTGAGTGATTTTTCTCATTCCAATTCACAGAAGTATGCAAGATGATGCTCTGTGAATGTGACAACTCACATCAGGATCTATGTGTCCCTTCAGGATCTGTTTAGGCTCATAAATGTTCCTTTTCACCCTATTGGATAATTTGTGGAGCTAAAGGCCCATATTTTCACAAATTTGTCTTATTATTTTAAGGGTCCTGCTAACGAGTGCCCTTAAGGCACTGGTTAAAAATCCAAATAAAGAAAGTTTTGATATCACTTTTATGGGAAATGAAAAAAATAGTTAAAACATTAATTGTTTTTTTTTTTTTTCTTTTTCCATAAAAACTTTCTTTAATTGGATTCTTAACCAATGCCCTAAGGGCACTCATTAGCATTTCCCTTATTTTAATGCCCTGTTTTCTAGCCGATGTGAAAGATTCAAATATGTTATTCCTTCTTTGATCCATTAAAACCAAACCAATTTCAAACTTTTGTCTCTTGAATCCAAAGATAGTAGTAGCTTGTGTTAGTTTAGAGCATTCCCATCCCCTTATGTTTTAAAAAATGTATTTTCTTACAAAAAAAATTTATTTATTTATTTTATATAACCACTTTTACATTATTTTTTTACATTTTATTCTTTATTTTACAATACCTAAAATTAAATTAATAATATTATATTAAAGCTAATATGCTATAATAGGAGAGAGAAAAGAGCCAGGCGTTAGAGGCGAGATAGAATGAAAAATGAATAAAAAACTTTTTCACTATGCTAGTGGTTATGCATATCTATGCGGGAAAAGTTAATAGATACCCTAAAGGCAATGATTCAGAAAATATTTTGGAAATTTTTTTATAGAAAAAGAAAAAAAAAAAAAAAAAAAAAAAGAAGACATTTTTGATAGCTTTTTATATTTCTCATGAAAGTGGTAAAAAGTTTTTTAAAATGGTTCATTAACAAATGTTATAAAGGTACTTGTTAACCAAACCCTATTTACACAACCATTGTAGCAAGTTGTAAAGATTTATGCAAAATGCGACGTTGGTGTTTTTATGCATTTTTTGTTAACAATATCATATATTTTGTATTTTGATGGGTTTTACATTACCCAATGAGAATGCTTTTCTTATTAATATATTTAAAGAAAAGTATTGCGTCCATAAGATTTTCACAACAAATCATAAGTGGTAAATTATTGTCGGTTATAATTTTTTCCTAACATTGAAATTACTTTTTTAATGTTAGGAAAATATTGCTGTGAATATATTGTAAACATATCATTTCTCTTATTTAAAAGTGGGAAAATACTTGCCATTAAATGCTTCATTAATGGATGCCCCTGTTAACAAGACTCTTAAAACTATATGTAATGTTTAGGCATAATTATATTTTTGAAAAAGAAAAAATGTATTTGTTAATAATTTACAAGTCCAATTAATGAGCAAAAGCCATAATTTATTGGTTGCCCCCATTTATCGGTCTCCTTTTACGCTTCAGGTTTGGATTGCTCATCAGTCCCCTATTACCTTTTGGGTTTGGATTACCATTTGGTCTCCTTTTACCCTTTGGGTTTGGATTGCCCTTCGGTCTCCTTTTACCCTTTGGGTTGATTACGATACAACGTCAACCATGCTCTCTACTCACATTCACCGTCGGGTAAGAAAGTACCTATTGGGTTACCGAATACTGACGATGGATTACACTTAGTCTTACACCATTTGTGTGTTCTCAACTCATGCATTCCTATATGGAAAGAACTTGTACACCACGTCCAAAGATCCTTCTACATATTTGTATCCTTCCGATATGGGAAGTAACGCTTGAAGATCTTGGAACATTAACTCCATATCTTCCCTACAAGGAAAGATTCTATGTTCATGGGATCTTGGTTAGTCCAACACGAGTTTGGCTTATCTTCAGTACTTTTTTAATTGGAATCTCCATTTGTTATAATGAGAAACTGCCACATCACCCACTAACTAAATAGAATGTGGAGATTAAAACCTCACCACTTGCTATTGTGTATTTAAAACAAAAGGACATCTTTAGTTAAAAAAGTACTAGAGGTAAGTTAAACCCGTCCTATACCACTATGTATCCATTTGGGAACAACTTATTTAATTAAAACTGAAAACTTTTTACTGAAAATATTGTAGATAAAGGTAAAATTTAATTGAATAATATAATGGAACCCATGAATAGTACCAAAAATAAACTAAAATTGCAAATAAGTTGAAATTTTCAGTTTGTCCCAAATGCACACTATATAAGCACCAAGTCTCCTCTTCTCCAAGGTATGTGAAATTTCCTAACTCTTACACTTTCGAGTTATTGGAGATTCTTTTATCATTGACTTAACTTTCAGAGGGTTTTTGGTCGGCACCCCATCAGTGCTCTTTGTGGGTTCTTCATTCTTTTTGTTCTTCAAGTATTTCATTCGCCACTCACAGATGACCAACTCTCTGATGATTTTATGCATCATCAAAAAAACATATTAGAACTTGTGGTGAAAAGGATTCTAGATTTCTTGAGGAGGATTCCTTTTCAGTGTAATGCAGTGGTTGAATGCAAAATTGTTAAAAAATTATTTTTATTAAAAAATATGATCAAAAAAGATTTGGCTTTATGGGTTCAGGGCGATTATTATTATTATTAATGTATCTTTTCATTGTTATTATCTTTCCTCACTTATGGTTGCCGGGGGGGGGGGGGGGGGGTTGGAGCAAGGCGGCTTATAAATACCCTAAATAAAAATCAGATCCTATGAATCATAGATTTACTAGTCATTCTTTATTTTGGCTTTAAATGTTGATGTCTTATTCAATTAGAAAAGGGAATATAGTTTTGGCATCATGCCAACCACTAGGGGTAATTATTGGGGTACTTCCGAAGTACCATAAATATGTACTCTCTTCTCTCACATAACTGTGGGTCTCACACTAATTAAATTTATGGTGGGACTTACAATTCACGTGAGAGGGGAGAGTTCGCATTTATGGTACTATCGGAGTATTCAATAATTTTCCAACCACTAGATATTCCAAGAATCATTTATCATTATTCCTTTAGACTATATTTAATTAGGTGTGAGGGAAAATTTTTAGGTACTCTCGGAGAACAAAGTAGTTGTGCTCCATTTTCTTACGTTCGTGATGAACCCCACCATGAATTTAATGAGTGAACTCTACTATAAATGTGAGAAAAAAGAGCACAATTTTTCGTACTCCGAGAATACCTAAGAATTACTCAAGTGTGAGTATGGATGATCAACCTTGTATGGTAAGAATTAAGAAACATAAATCAGTGATTAAAATTAGCATAAATTAGTCCAAGCATATAATAACTTAAGCCTTTTAAGTTAAGGTAACGTGTCAACATGCATGTAGTTTCACGACCCTTAATTTGTTGTTATTGTCTTAATAGGTGGTATCAGATTTGATGGTGGTGTACTACAAGTGGATGAAAATCTTACAAGTGGTATCAAAATTGATGTGGTGTGTGGAAAGCTTATGATCTTCGTCTGATTGCAATTGGAGTTGGGACGAGACGGCTTATAAATACCCTAAACAAAAATCAGATCCTATGAATCATAGATTTATTTGTCAGTCTTTATTTTGGCTTTAAATATTGATGTCTTATTCAATTAGAAAAGGGAATATAGTTTTGGCATCATCCCAACCACTAGATATTCCAAGAATCATTTATCATTGTTCCTTTAGACCATATTTAATTAGGTGTGAAGGAAAAATTTTAGGTACTCTCAGAGTACAAAGAAATTGTGTTCCATTTTCTTACGTTCATGATGGACTCCACTATGAATTTAATAAGTGAACTCTACTATGAATGTGAGAGGAAAGAGCACAATTCTTCGTACTCCGAGAGTACCTAAGAATTACTCAAGTGTGAGTATGGATGATCAACCTTGTATGGTAAGAATTAAGTAACATAAATGAGTGATTAAAATTAGCATAAATTAGTCCAAACATATAAAAAACTTAAGCCTTTTAAATTAAGGTAACATGTCAACATGCATGTAGTTTCACGATCCTTAATTTGTTGTTATTGTCTTAATAGGTGGTATCAGATTTGACGGTGGTGTACTACAAGTGGATGAAAAACTTACTAACAAGTGGTATCAAAATTGATGTAGTGTGTGGAAAGCTTATGGTCTTCGTCTGATTACAATTGGAGTGGGGACAAGGTTTCATACTAGATAGTCATGCACTCTTTATTATGCACTTACTATATACACAGTGACACATTGCTATATGAGCTGAAATTGTGTTTTCAAAACATAATTTCTGTTAAAATTATAAAATCATGTTTCAAAAGGGAGTTTGTATGGACTGTACAATAATAAGTTTGTAATAAGAATTTCCGTTCATAGTATGAAGTCCTTTATAAGGAGAGAGAACAATTTGATTGGAAGTGTTACATGTGCAATGGGGTGTCAATGTTCGACCCAACCCATGAACATGACACGAACCCAACATAGATTTTTGCGGGTTAGGGTTGGGCCTTAATGGGTTTGGGTCATTAATGGGTCAACTCGAAAGCGACACGATAAGAAACATGTCATAAGCGGGTTAACCGGTATAACCTGCAATAGACACATTTGACCCACCAATTTATTTGTGTTAATCCGAAATGACTCACTTAACACAACCCGTTTAACTTGGATAACAAATAAATATTTATTTTATTTTAGATTTGTCAAATACCTTTTATATTCAACATATATTTTAAATTTAAAAATATATAAAGTGAGTAATTACAAAAACTTACAAGGGATATAATTGAAAATTAAAACTTTACAAACACTAGATCTCTAAACCCTATAAACCCTAAATCTTTAAACTTTCTTATAAATATCTAATTTTATTTTTTTATTTCAGTCGTATTACTCAAAGTCTCAAACTGGTTATTGTTCTCTCTCTCTCTCTCATGTATTTAGTGAGTTTTAGAATTAAAGGAAACCATTTTCTTGGTGTTTCAAAATTCTGCAATAATTTTTTCTGCATAATGTTTTTATTCTATAAACTTTGAACTCATGTGCAATTATTAATATATGAGATATATTAATTGTTCATTAAGGCCATGGTTCAACAAAGAATCTATGGATGATATTTGTAGTCATAGTCAGGATTAGTCTACTGTTTGCTCCAATTCTTTCAATATTGATACTTAGCATATGGTGAGTTCTAAGGATATTATATTTTTGTTGAACTGTGTTATTTTATTTTTGTTAAACTATGTTATTTTGAATTTGGGTTGAAGTGTATACATTTCTTTTGGAGTGTAAAGAACTCATTTCTAGGTGAATGTTATATATATATATATATATATATATATATTTTAACTATATTATTTTGAATGTGAGTTGAAAACTTGAAGTGTATGCACCGCTTTTGGGATGTAAAAAAAATTATTTCTAGATGGATGTTATATTTAATATTATGTAAGTTGAAATGAGTTGTATTACATTCCTGTCAACCTAACACGACTCGTTTATTAAGCATGTCAAATGGGTTAGGTTAAGTCAACTCGTCTTATTAACAGGTCGGGTTAGAGTTGAAGAACTCATTTCTTTTGAAGTGTAAAGAACTCATTTCTAGGTGAATGTTGTATATATTTTTTTAATTATATTATTTTGAATGTAAGTTGAAAACTTGAAATGTATGCACCGCTTTTGGGATGTAAAAAAAAAATTATTTCTAGATGTATGTTATATTTAATATTATGTAAGTTGAAATGGGTTGTATTACATTTGTGTCAACTCAACACAACTTGTTTATTAAGCGTGTCAAATGGGTTAGGTCAGGTCAATCTGTCTTATTAACAGGTCGGGCTAAGGTTGAAAGATCACGACACGATTATTAAATGGGTCGGGTTAGGGTTGAGTTATTTAGTTGAATACCACTATCTCGACACAACACAAATCCGACATGCTAACCCGAATTGATACCTAGATTAGCACACTCTCATGGCTGCTAGGAGTTCTATCTCATGGTAGAGACTAAAAAATGGAAATGTTTGAAAGAGAATGAAAATGTAAGCAAGAGAGAATGACAGTGAAAGCAATAAAAACAAATTGTAACGTACACGAATGACAGGAATAAGCCCTACGTGAATTAATGCTACCACCAGCTCATATATTTATAATATATAGCTTCATCTTATTCATTTATTTTTTTAAAGAAGTGTAGGTAGTGAAGCATGGAGAAATCAGATACTAATGTGCTTCCTTCATCTTTTCAACACAACAATCTTGATCCAGCTGCCCATACTTATTCTGAAAGCTCTGGTAAACATTTTCCTTCTGAGTTTCTTTTTGTCAGAAAAAAGTAACATCATCATATCCCTGGAGAAAATAAAAACAAGATAGTATCTGTTATAGCTCAAAATTATCACATCTTTATGCATGTCTCTTATTTTTAATCAATATGGGCTGATATACAATGGTGTGAATTTGAACAGACAAGATAATTAAAAGAGTTCATGAAAATTTATTAAGTACTCCTAGAGCTGACATACTACTCTAAACCAATTACTTCTAGAGTAATTAAGTTTTCCATATGACTCTTTTAAGGTTATGTTGTGTTTTTTGTATTAGCTGGCTTATTTTTATTAGAGTGGAATACCATTGTAGTCAAGGAGTACCAAATTATTACACAAAGTTTAGAATATATGTTCTTCTATAGTGAGCTTTCTCAAGCTTGAAAATGTCTATTATCTTATTAATGATCCATGTTCCAGAAGTGGAGCATATATTTTAGAAATGCTTGCCTCAAGTTCTATTGACTGAACAATAGAAAGAACATACTTCGACAATTGATGTTGAACAAACTCATATATGGGCCAAAAGCAAGTATGATTAGTTTAGATTTGAATTCATAGTAGAAATATTTCAAATATGTTTAGACAAAAAGAATTTTGGGATATGTACATAATTCACTAACTCTGTCCTATAATATTTCCAATGATTTTGTCTATCTGTCTAGTAATTGTTATACTTTGAAACTGATTGCAAAGTTTACCTTTCCATATGAATTTGCTATCCTTTTGTTTTGGTGGCTTTGCAGAAGAAGTAAATGATTCTCCAATTGAACAAGTTCGACTCACAGTCCCAATTACAGATGATCCAACATTACCCTGCTTGACATTTCGAACATGGTTTTTGGGGATCACATCTTGTGCTGTTCTGGCATTCTTGAATCAATTCTTTGGTTACCGCCAAAATGCATTATATATATCATCGGTCTCAGCCCAAATTGTAGTACTTCCAATAGGAAGGTTTATGGCAGCATATCTACCAAACAAACTTTTTCACATTCCAGGAACAAAATGGTTCTTTTCGTTGAACCCAGGTCCCTTCAACTTGAAGGAGCATGTCCTGATAACCATATTTGCCAATTCAGGTTCAAACTCAGTTTATGCAGTTGGTATTATTACCATTGTCAAGGCATTCTATCATCGAGGGATGCATCCTCTGGCAGCTATTTTGTTAAGTCATACCACCCAGGTGATTTCTGCGTTTGTATTTTACTGAGTGAAATTATAAGATTAGAATCATTAGAATTACTTCATTTTCTATCTTAAGTTATTAATATTATGGATTATTCAGTTGCTAGGGTATGGATGGGCAGGACTATTTCGAAAGTTTCTTGTTGATTCACCATACATGTGGTGGCCTTCCAACTTGGTTCAAGTCTCTCTATTTAGGTGCCCCTAGTCCCTCACTTTGCTTCTTCTTCTATCTCTCTCTCTATAATATATATGCATAATGGAAATATAGTTCATTATCTCTCTCAAGTCATATTCTTGAATCTGTAGGGCATTGCATGATGTTGAGACTAGGCCTAAGGGAGGACTAACAAGGCTGCAGTTCTTCATTGTGGTCCTTGTAACAAGCTTCTCATACTATATTGTTCCCAACTATCTGTTTCCATCCATAACTGCTCTGTCTTTTGTTTGTTGGATATGGAAGGACTCAGTCACAGCCCAACAAATTGGTTCTGGTCTTCGTGGGCTTGGTATTGGCTCCTTTGCCCTTGATTGGTCCACTGTAGCTGGTTTCCTAGGATCTCCTTTAGCCACCCCTGGGTTTGCTATCATTAACATAATGGCTGGGTTTTTCATAGTTCTCTACATAGTAATTCCTATTGCTTACTGGACTAACTCATATGAAGCAAAGCGATTTCCTATTTACTCATCACACGTGTTCAACTCTGATGGTGGAAAATACAATGTTTCAGTAGTTTTGAATGATACAACCTTCCAATTCAATCAAGATGGATATGATGGATATAGCAAAATTAATCTCAGCATCTTCTTTGTATATGCTTATGGTCTTAGCTTTGCAGTATTGGCTGCAACAATCTCTCATGTTGCACTGTTCCATGGAAGGTATTTTGAAATTATCCATGAAAAGAACATTTGTGCATAATAATTTGCCAATTTAACTTACATTTTTCCGAGCAACTAACTATTATATATGTTACTTTGTGCTCTCAGAGGTTTGATTTCCATGTATCTTTGCCTTTCTTTGTGCAGGCAAATCTGGCAACAAACAAAGGCAACATACAACAATAAGTTTGGGGATGTGCACACTAGACTCATGAAGAAAAACTATGACCCTGTCCCTCAATGGTGGTTTTACGTACTATTGATCGTTGTTGTTGGACTTGCCATTCTTACTTGTGAAGGCTTTGGCGGACAATTGCAACTCCCTTACTGGGGAGTCCTGCTAGCAATTGTCATGGCTCTATTCTTCACTCTCCCAATTGGCGTAATTACTGCTACCACAAACCAGGTATGGTATTTAGCATATAATTTTCTGTCCTCTTGTTCTTTGTGTTTAATCATTATTGTAAAATCTGCCTGCAGGAACCAGGACTTAATGTCATCACTGAGATGATTATTGGTTACATGTATCCTGGGAGACCTCTTGCAAATGTGGCTTTCAAGACCTATGGCTACATTAGCATGACACAAGCAATAATGTTTCTGTCAGACTTCAAGCTAGGCCATTACATGAAAATTCCTCCAAAATCCATGTTTATTGTTCAGGTGATTTCTTTCATTTACAAAATCTTGTTCTCAATTTACCATCCACTACTAACATTTTGCTAGAACCTTTGGATATTAAATTAAAAAGTAAAAATACTAATATTTATCTATGTTTCCTGCTGAAGTTGGTGGGAACTTTAGTTGCATCCTCAGTCTACTTCGGCACAGCTTGGTGGCTTTTGACCTCAGTAGAACATATATGTGAACCATCTAAACTTCCAGAAGGAAGCCCGTGGACATGCCCTGGAGATGATGTTTTCTACAATGCTTCCATCATATGGGGTGTAGTCAGCCCACTTCGCATGTTTGGCCGGCTAGGCCTGTACTCTAAGATGAACTATTTCTTTCTCATTGGTTTCCTAGCACCATTGCCTGTGTGGGTACTCTCACGCTTGTTTCCCGAAAAAAAGTGGATAAGGCTCATTAACATGCCAATCATCATAGGTGGATCAGGAGGAATGCCACCAGCCAGGGCTGTGAACTACCTATGTTGGGGTGCTGTGGGCATTTTCTTCAACTTTTTTGTGTATAGGAGATATAAAGGCTGGTGGGCAAGGCACAATTACATTCTATCAGCTGGGCTAGATGCTGGAGTTGCTTTCATGGCCATCCTTTGCTATTTCACATTACAAATTAGAGACATCAATGGAATAAGGTGGTGGGGATTGGATTTAGATGATCACTGCCCACTTGCAAGTTGCCCCACTGCCCCTGGCATAGAGGTTGAAGGGTGTCCTGTATTCCATTGACAGTATTATAATATGTAGATTTGTGTAGCTATATGCGCTTGGCTAGAAAGTTCTTGTATAGAAGCTTAGCTATCTAATAAAATAGATTATAGAACCATAAATGGAGCTAAAGGTTAATTTTTTTACCGTCATGTAATCATCTTTACATTTCAGACCACAAATCTTCATATAGGCTTGACAATGTTAAAGACTGTCAGCTTCAGGGCCAACCAGTAAAATTCAAATAATACCAAAAAAAAAAAAAAAATGTTAGACACATTAACATACTAAGAGAATATAACTAACTATAGCATCAGAATGAATTAGACATGCAATTTAAAAAAGGTAGGGTTACAAACAAGAATGGTTTTTAAATTCAACAACATTCAGGAAACGTATCCCTAAAGTAATCTGAATATCTTTAAGAACAGAATATGCCTTACCAGACTCATAATTTAGCTTGAATTTGAACCTTTCTTAACCTTGGCTAGATCTTAATCCATTGAAATAGATATTTATTCGAGTAACTAAAAGTGAATAAGATAGAAATTATTGATTGAAAATGGCAGATCTACCAAATCTTTTTTTGTGGTAAGGTGAATTAATCATGAAAATTTATTGAACACTAACACAAGCCATATGGCTAAGTCAATCAACCGAACCACCGCTCGCCCTTGGTGCGGCGGTCACTCTACAAGTATAAGTGCTTGTGGGGTGTGGGGGGTAAGGGCAGGGTTCAAGTTTTCAGGAGGGAGTTAATTTCACACACATATACACTTAGATTAGGCTAGAATAGAAATTCTATCTTGTGGGGTGTGGGGGTAAGGGTCGGGTTCAAGTTTTAAGGAGGGAGCTTCATACACATATACACTTAGATTATGCTAGAATAGAAATTCTATCTTATAAGAAAAAAAAAAAATTCAATCAACCGACGCATGAAACAATATCACTTCAAAACAAGGGACAATTAAAAAGACAATGAAAGAACCAAAATAATCAATTATTGTGGAGTCTACAACATTGTGGCCTTGTGGGACAATGTTGTAGCCTCTTGAGAATGTGATAGAATCATAAACGAAGCACATCTATTCAGTAATTATTAATATATATATATATATATATATATATATATGGTGCATCAGGACGAACATGAATGTTCTAGCTATAGACAAGAGAAAGGTGGGAGAAACCACTCTCATCCAAACCAAAGACATTAGATCCAAAGTTCAGGTCCCTAGAACCCTGAAATGGTCTGAAGTCACCTTCCCTACAAATTGAACTCTAGAAAATGAGAATCATTATCTACAGGTCCAAAACCCAGATAGAAATCCAGATCTAAATTTTGTCCAGCAATTAGGTTTAGGACACCTTTTGATTATGATGAACCCAGGTTTAGATCCCCAGTAGATCTACATAAACCCTTTAGGCAACCAACTATCCTTCTTAGAAATAGACCTACATCCCAGTGTAGCTCATCCAGGAACCTAGCACCCTTTCCCAGATCTAGGAGAGACCTAGGACCAGAGCTTCAAGGTGTAAGAACCCAATCCCAGGTTAGTACCCCTTATTACACAGCCAAGCAAGACTCAGTTGCTGATCAAGAAGAAGATAGCACTAGTCAAGATAGTCAAAAGCCTCCTTCACCTTCAGGAACTGATATGAGAGATCCCTTTCAGCCAGAAACTGAAATAGATCATCAGCTAATGGTGGTAAGGAAAGACTTCACCCCTGATATATATATATATATATTTTTTTTCTTTTCTTTTCTTTTTCTATAGATTGTTAAGCATTTATTTTTCATATAATGTTAAATTTATATCAATTTAAGAGTAATAATGGATAATAAAGTGAATTCATTACGATTAAAGAATGTTTAGAAATTAGAATATATATCAAGAATAATAATATTTATTAATTTTTAAATGCATGGTTACTATTCCTCTTATTCTTGTATCCTGCAAATTAAAAAAAAAAAAAAAAAAAAAAAAAAAAAAAAAAAAACAAACAAACAAAAAAACACACACACACACACACACTAGGACACATATTTAGAAGTGTCTTAGGCGTGTCTCATATCCGACATGAGTAAGATACCGGTACGACACCCTAAATGAAGTACCCGTGCTTTATAGCTCTACCACCATCACTACTGTTGGTGGTGTTAAAGCAGGGACGCACCCAGGTAGGGGCCAAAGGGGGCCCAAGCCGCCCCTAGGCCCAAAAAAAAAATTTTAGTAAGTAAATTTTCCCAAAAAAAAAACAATAAGTAGACTTGGGCCCCCCCTTTCTTTTTAGCCCAGCCCCCCTTCAAAAATACTGAACCATCCCATAAATTTTCCCAAAAAAAACAAGAAGTAGACTTGGGCCCCCCCTTTCTTTCTAGCCCAACCCCCCCCCCCCCTTCAAAAATACTAAACCATCCCATTGAGTCTGCCAGCCCATGTAAAAAAAAGAGTAAACCCACTAACCTAGTAGTCCAAAACAAACAGAAAAACGAATTGAAAAAAAAAAGAAAGAGAAAGGTAGAGGCGAGACAGACTTAGAGAGCAGAGAGTAGTACAGAGAGAAACTGAGAGAGTGAGAGGCGAGAGAGACCCATCTTGCCGCCGCCCATGCTGTGACGCTGCCACCACACGAGACCCATCTCACAAACCCGTCCCAGTCCCTGTTAGCTGTCGCCTGTCGTAGACCCAAACAGCCACTCACCGACGTTGCTATGCTAACGCGAGACCCATCTTCCTGCTGGTTGCTCGATATACCCAACCCAGCTTCGTTGCTCCAGCCTTCAAAGTTCACAAGTATTTAATCTATCTTTCAAAACCTAATATAATTTTTGATTGTTTGTGAATCTCAGAATCTAACAATCTGTGCTTGTGGACTTGTGGTATTTGTGTTTTTACTAATAGTGATGAACTGAATCAACTGATGTTGGTGATTGTGAATTGAATCTATGCCTGTGGTGTTTTTTTTTTTTTTGGCTTTTTGGCTTTGTGACTCTCTGTCAATCTGTGTTTGTCACTCTCTCTCTTATATTATATAGATAAGAGAGAGAGAGAGAGAGAGAGAGAGAGAGAGAGAGAGAGAGAGAGAGAGAGGGAGAGAATATATTTGATTGTTTGTTGACTGGTAAATAGGCAATAATAGGGACAAGTGAAGTAATAGAAAAAAAAAATGGTAAAGTTAGGAAATTTTTTTGCTGGTAGTGCATAATAAATTCATAGTGTTGGTAGTATAGTAAATTGTCACATAAATTTAAGAAAATAACAGTGATTTACTTGCGCCAATTGTTAACTCATAATGCTAAATTAGATAAATTTATAAATTGAAAAGAAGTGAAAAATACTAAATTTATATATTGAAAAGGATATATAGTTTTGACATTTAGTTGGATTCAATCATAGATGATTTTGAAGATTTAAAAGAGCGTCAAGTTCCCTTTTCATAGATGATTGTATTAAGAAGTAATAGTGTTTCGTGTCTTTTGTTTTTGTTGGCAGTTGATTGTATCTTAATATATTAAGAAACAATGATTTTTTGATAAGTAAAAAAAAAAAAAAAAATTGTCTTGGTTGATAGTTTTTTAATACTATATGGATGTGTATTTGAAAAAAAAAAAAATCGCTTAACTCCGGCCCTCCCCCCCCCCCCCCCCCAAAACTTGAAATCTTGGGTCCGTCCATGTGTTAAAGAGAGGATGATTGAGAAGATCAGGACAAAGATCAAAATCTTGTATAGAAGGGCTTCTTCATATTCTTAGTCTTAGTCTAATTGGCTCATATGTTCAGTACTCTACTAATACATAATTTTTAAAAATATCACAAGCTATATGTATGGAACTCGTATTTGAAATATGACATTGTACAAGGCATTTGTTAATTCAAGAAAGCAAGCCGGCCGGTGTCCCATGTACTCTACTCTTAGGACCATTGCTATCTACGACTTTCACATACACTTTGTTTTTTTTTTTTTTTTTTAAAAAAAATTAAATTCAAGAACGCTCTATCCAAACCTGCAGGTGTTAGGACATATGTGTTTCACATGTTAAGAATATATGTCATGACTTTATATAATTGGCTTATCCTTTGACAAAATGCACTTTACTTGTATTTCGATAGATTTAGGATGTGTTTCAATACTTCAAGAAACCATGTTTCAAGATCAAGTGTTGAAGCCTTCAAGTCTGTCCAAGAAAACAAGTTGATAGTGCAAATTCATTAAAGCTCGACAGTTGTATCTATCGAGCTTAAGAAAGCTGTTTAAAGTTCGGTGTGCTCGACACCTGCTCGACAGCTTCTCGACACCTCCTATCTGTCGAGGTTTACGATATTCAGAATTCAAGACTGATTTTCTTAGGATCCATGAATATGTCATTGGGCCTTCTTTTCTCCTAACCCTAGACATATAAAAGGATTGTTTTAAGGGCCGTCAAACAGTTCACAAGTAGCACAAGCTTTAAGCAAACTCTGTTCAAGTAAATTGTAACCGGAGACGAAGTTCTTGCCCTAGTTCATCTCTTTCTCTTGAAGAAGTTGATGTGTATGTACACTGTAGGGTTTTGTGACCAAGCATCTTCTTAATCTTCATCGTGTGGATGAACTGAAGAACTTTGCAACCAACAACCTTCTTAATTGGTGATTGAAGTCGCGTACTGGGATCCGTGCAATTGGTTAGTCACGTACTTGGGAGTCGTGCATCTGAAAGGAGAACTGTCACTACAAAACAAGTCCAATTGGGTATTGGGGTAAGGGTTCAATTATAGGTTAGTAAGGTACTTGGGATTCCTTTACTTGTAACTGCTTGTTGTGATAATAATAGGGTTTCGGGAATGGTGATCTGAAAATCACGCGATGGGGTTTTTGCCGTTAGGTTTTCCCCATTCGTAAACAAATCACCGTGTTATTTATTTTCTGCTGCATAATTATTTTATTGGTGATTTGTTTGTGCTATCACGCATTTGTATGATAAATTAATTAATTAATAACTTGACTAATTAATTAATTAATTTCTATCACAAGGGGTCATTCAGTTTGTGGCCTATCACCTGTTTCTTTCTCATACATTTTTTTTTTTAATTTTAATTTTAAAGTAAAATCCATTACAAGAAACAATACATTAACACTCCCACCAAGGATTCCTAGAGCCAAAAATAAAATCCGCAACATACAAAAGATTTTGAGTGAAAAGGAACAGAGAGGCTAGGTATAGCATACAATGTACATTCTGGCAAGCTAAGATGAAATAATATTTAATGTGGATGTGTGTTCAGCAGCCTAGCAAATCATAATTAACAAGGTCCTATTAACAGGTATTTTTAGAGTAATAGTTAATAAACTATTTTAGATACTTTTTTATATCATTTCCATGGAAAATATTAAAAGTCGTTAAAAAATTAATTACTTTTTTCTTCTCTCATAAAAAACCTTTAAAAAAATTTCCTAAACCAATACCATTAGGACATTGGTTAATTTTTCCTAATTAACAGATAGAATATGGCTATGCATAGCCAGGCAAAACACATTAACAGCATGGCTAGTGCACAAATAGGTTACAATTAAAGCAGTCCTGCCTACTTCAAGGTTATTTAGTTATTGAATCCATGCTTAATCAGCTAAGGCTTAAACTTATTCCTTTCTACAAAATATAAATAGATGGTTTAAAAGTAACTAATAGGGACTAAGATGGAAATGTATTGGCTGAAAGTGGTAGATGTATCAGATCTTTGAATGGTCGGATGAATTAATCATAAGCAGCATCCTTTAACATAGGAGAAAGGGAAGTGAAATAATTCTTTTCTTCTCTTTTTCTCAGCCAAATTACATCGACAATTATCCTCATAAAAAAGTATTGATGCAGGGAAGAAAACTATCACTGCCACAGATAATTATAGAATATTCTTGGAGTACCATAAATATATATTTTCTCTCTTCACATAATAGTGTGATTCATTAATTAAATTCATAGTAAGATTCACAATTCATATGAGAGAGAAGAGCACATATTTATAGTACCCCTTGAGTATTCAATAATTTCCCATTACCGCACCAAAAATCTCATTCCAAACAAATCAAAGATGAAAAGTAATGAGTGCAAAATAAGCAAAATACAAGAGCATAAGCACAAATAAGCTAAGTGGGCTTGGGCTGGGGCATTAACATAGGGGTATTTTGGAAATTCCCAGGGTGCAGCAACACAGACATGTACAAAGGCCATAAGCAATTAAACAAACAACCAAATAAGTCCAATAGACAAGAAGAAAAACAGTAGTGCAAAGTCCATGTCAAACCATAAAACCATGCCATAGAGAATAGTTAGAAACCTCAAAAGAACTGAACTTAACAAAACCCCCATACAATCAACAACAATTCTCCCCAAAATTTACTTTTAGAACTTAAACAAAGAGTTAGTATTGAGTGGGTTCCATTTGGTTTAACTGGTAAAGTCTTTAATGGTTGTATAAGAGATATGTTGTTCAATCCCTGCCTACACCAAAAACTCATTGGTGTCTTGGTTTAATAACAAAGAGTTATTATTAGGAATTAGCGCCATAGGTTAAAACTCTCTTAAAAAAAAAAAAAAAAAAAAGAGTTGGTATTGTATCATAAAATTAACTACTATATGACATAAACTAAAAAGTAAGTGACAATTACGAAAACCATATTATAGTTACTATTACCAAATTTGGAAGCAGCTCCACTTAATTTCACTGCCTGTATGAGTAGAGGTGCCACAACTACGTACATGACCAACCCCAGCTCCACTTAATTTCACTGCCTGTATGAGTAGAGGTGCCACAACTACGTACATGACCAACCCCTCCACGGCCTCTGCTTCCACCATGGCCACTGCCTCTGTGTCCACCGCAGCCACCGCCACCTTTGGCCACTACATTCACCATGATCATAATGACCAATATAACAAGTAGTAGTAATTTAGCCATGCATCATTGTTGACAAGAGCTTCATTATTCACAACAAAAATAATGAAGAAGAAACTGGCCAAAACAAACGTGTGATTGTTTCTTTTTATATATATATATATATATATATATGTGTGTGTGTGTGTGCACGCGCGCGCCGTGACATTCACCTCTTATTGTTAAAGGGTGTAGGTTCTTCGACTCCTAGACCCAGTTGGAGACACAAACCGACTTAAAAAAATAAAATAAAACCCAGTTAAATACAAAATAATTTGAAATAAGGTATTCATTAAAAATAAACTTGTTTTCTTTTCATTTAATTACTTTAGTTGATCTAGTTTGTATTTGTCTTTTTATTCAATAATATATGGACACAATTGTTTTCACCAAAAAATTCATAATTAGAATTAAATACAAATTAATTTAAAATAGTAACAAACTTGTTTACTTTTGGTTCAGTTGTATTAGATGAACTAATTTCTATTTGTCTTTCAAATCAATAATGCTATGGACACAATTCTTTTTGCATAAAATTTCACAATTAATAAAGAAGTTGAGTGTGAATAGTAGACATAGATAAAACTCATGAACCTATCACTTTTTCTCCCTCACTCACAATTGACCATATCAATAATTAAGAAACTTGTTATAAAAAAAAAAAAAAAAAAAAAAAAAAAAAAAAAAAAAAACCAAAAACAAAACAAAACAAAATTGTGTTTGTAGTATTATTGCTTTTTAATATACCCCTTTTGATTTCTATAAGGTAGTCATTACTAAAAATTACAAGCATGTATAATAAATATAATTACATTCAATAGAATCAAGCATTAAATAAAATAAAATAAAATAGAATAAACCATTAAATCATGAGGGAGGTAACTATAATATTCAATCAGTGGTTGAGTAATTGTAGCACCACTCATCTTCAAAGTGGTTTAATCCCTATTTATCTTCAAATACTTTTTTTTTTAATACAAGATAGAATTTTTACTCTAACCTAATCTAAGTATATATGTGTGTGAAGCTCCCTCCTAGAGACTTGAACCCCGACCCTTACCCCCCACACCCCACAAGCAAAAAAAGAAAAAGGAAATTACACTTTAGTACCCTAAACTGTACCTTTGATTATACTTTGTACTATAAACTTTTCGCCTACACATTTTGCACCCTAAACTACTTATTAAATCCATGCTTAACTAAGGCTTAAACTTATTCCTTTCTGAAAAATATCAATAAATGTTTCAGAGTAACTAATAGTGACTAAGATGACAATATTTGGACTGAAAGTAGCAGATGTATCAGTCTATTAGATCTTTAGATGGTCAAATGAATTAGTCATAATTAGCACCGTTTCACACAGGAGAAAATGAAAGTGAACTAATTGTTTTCTTCTCTTTTTCCTAGCCAAATTATATTGATATCCACATAAAAGAGTATTGGTGCTTGGAAGAAAACTATCACTTGACTCATACACCCTACTACACCAAAAATCTCATTCCAAACAAATTAAAGATCAAACATAATAAAGACTGAAAATAAGCAAATTACAAGAGCAGAAGCACAAATAAGCTTAGTGGGTTTGGTTGGGGCAAGGCATCATAGGGTTTTTTTTTTTTTTTTTTTTTTTTTATAAATTTTATATAGCTTAAAAAAAATGAACTTTAAATCAATATGGGTTGATGACCACCCTAAAAAAAACTTGAACACCCTAAATAAAAATTTGATCTCTCCGAAATTTTGGTCCATTAAATGTTAAACCAAAAAATTGTAAAATTAAAAATGCTATATTCACAATATTTTCCAATACTTTCACAACTTTTTTACATTAATTTCACGAGAAATCTTAAGTGGCAAATTATTACAGGTAGGGGTGTCCAAACCTGACCGTGACCCGCCGGACTGACCAACTCGCCCGATCTTCACCCGAGTTCAACCTAAACCGACGCTCCCATCGGTCGGTTTCGGGTTTCCGCGCCCAAGGCCCAACACCAGCGGGTCAAGTGGCGGGTTTTCTTCTCCAAAACCCGAGCCACTCGACCCGACGAAGGTTGTATACAAATCCGACAAAATCACGCTCAAATCCGAGGAGATCCAACAAGTTCTCAACCATATTTGGTGAGATTTAGCCAGATCTGGCCATTCCCAACAGATTTCAGTGATTTTCGTGCAGATTTTGGCAATTTTGATGCAGCTCTGGTGAGTTTTTACATTTTTCGACGATGATTTACAGATTCTGATGATGATTTGCAGATTTTGGCGATATTTTGTAGCTCTGGCGACGACCCGATCTCCACTCGAACCCAAAACCGACCCAACCGATTGACGCTGGCAGTCGGTTTCGGGTCACTCTTTTGTCCACCCGACTCCAGCAGGTCAGGTTCAAGCTGGGTCGAAAACCGACTCGGCCCGACCCGTGGACACCCCTAATTACAGGTGAACAAAAAATTAATTTCATTGATAAGATCAAATTAAAATCAGTAATAACTTGTCATTTAGGATTTGTTGTGAAAGTGTTGCTAAAAAATATTGTGGAGGCACCTTTTATCAAAAATTTCCCAAACAAACATATTAGTCTAAAAACCCAAATTAAATGTTTAAGTTTAATTTTTTTAAATGTGTTTTTTAAAGGCATATTTTAAAATCACTATTTTTTTTTTAAATGCACATTTTCAAATAGCTAGTCTATTAGTGCGTGCTTTAATCTTTAGTTGAATTTGTATAATACATTTTGTACGTACGCATATGCACTAAAATAATGCTTGAATACGTTATTGAACAAGAACAATATAACAGTTGAATGCCAAAGTTGAATATGTTGAATGAATTTAAATTTTATTTTTAATTCTTTTGCTAGCACTATGGACAAATTTCTTATAAAGAAATTACTTATATTGCAAGATTCATCTTCTAGAAAAATTTGTAGTTCAAAGGTATGCAAATAAACAAACAACCAAATAAGCCCAATAGACAAGAACAAAAACAGTAGTTCAAACCATGTTGAATCATAAAACCACACCATAAAATAGTTAGAAACCTCAATAGAACTGAACTTAACAAACCCCCATACAATCAACAACAATTCTCCCCAAAATTTACTTTCAGAACTTAAACTAAGAGTTGGTTTTGTATCATAAGATTAACTACAATATTGCATAAACTAAAAATTAACAGACAATTACAAAAACCAAATTATAGTGACTATAGCCAAACTTGGAAGCAGCTCCCCTTCTACCACATGTATGATTAGACGTGCCACAATGAGGTACATGACCAGCCCCACCGTATCGATTGCCTCCACGGTCTCTGCTTCCACCCCGGCCATGGCCACTGCCTCTGCCTCCACCCTGGCCACTACGACTGCTGCCACCTCTGGCCGCTACTTCATTCACCACGATCATAATGACCAATATAACAAGAAGTAGTAATTTAGCCATCTTCGTTGACAAGAGCTTCATTATTTCACAACAAAATAATAATGAAGAAACCAGGCAAAATAAACATATGATTGTTTCTTTGTACGTAATAAGGGGACTTATATAGTGTTCTTCTTTTATAGTGACATTCACCGACTTACGGTTATAGTGTTCTTCTTATTTATTTGTTTTTTTATTTTTTGAGAGAGAGAGAGATGTTCTTCTTATAGTTAGACAATGAAGAAAGAATTACTTTGGACATGTTATTTTTTTCTATTCTTGAATATATATAATAAAATATAATTTTTCTACGGATCTAGCAAGATCAAACTTTTTCGGTCCCCATTAATTACTGATGGGTAGCTGGGCCTAATTTCCCAAAAAAAAAAAAATCCATAAAACAAAATAAAATTTTTCAGAAAAAATAAAAATAAATAAACGTGGGGGTGTAGGTTCTCCGACTCCTAGACCCAGTTGGATACCAAAAAAAAAAAAAAACTTTAAGTATTACTAAACCCAGTCCGAGAAACTTTTACTACAGGTTTTTGTTTAGTTTTATGATGGAGATAGCTGACAGGTGGGTCTTACGGGTGAGACAATAGTCTCATGCACCTGGCGCATAAACTATTTTTCCTTTATAACAAGGAAGACTGTCTGTGATTGTAAATGTTATGATATTTGGTTACGTTGTCATGGAGACCGACGTTAAAGAAGGCAAGTGGGAGATACAACAATCTTCTGCTTCATTAATGGATGATATGTCTTGTGGTGAGAGTTTCTTCAATGTGCTTGTACAGCAAAGTCCGTAAGAGAAGAACAATATTGTTGATGAAGCTGAAGGGATTTTCTTGATTGAATATGTTATTCAAATTGCGAAAACAAAAATATGTTTTACATATAAATTGTTTGCAAGCAATCTATAAATAATGGCTAGTGCACACAAAGTACACACACTATTACTTTTATTGCTTTATATGTTTCTTGTTTTCAACTGTTTATTGATTTATATTTATGAGTTATTCATTGATATATGTCTTTATTGTGTGTTGTTTGAAATCAAGAATTTATTTTGTTTACTTGTATTTTTCTACACATGCGGTTATGCATTTTGTTTAGTGTTTCAGGAAATATACAGGTTGATTCAATTGAGCTGTTGTCTACACTTACAACTGATGGATAGTAGTTAGGATTGAGTTTGTTTTATGAGCATTTGTTTTGTAAAGGGTTTTTCTTTGTAAACTTTGAGCTTCTAGTTGTGTTTTGTCACGGATTGCCAAAGGGGGAGTTTGTTAGGTTCTAAAGACTTAGGTTTTTATGTATTTAGAACTCTAATGTGTATTGTTGGCAAACCATGATCAAAACAATATGTTTAGAAGTGTTTAGTCTTGCTCAAAGTTGTATCTTTTATGTAAAGTTGGAATCGAGCTAATGCAGAAGTTACTGTGCATTTTAGCATGGCTCGATCAATTGAAGCTTAGGCTCGATCGATCGAATCTCGGGCAAAATGCATTTTTTTGCAAATTTCCAACTCAGCCCTAGTTTGTTTAAAATGTTTAGGGTTTTCTAATTTGTCCTAAGTATAAAAGGCAAACTCTAACCACGTTTTAGTGTTACTCATATTGCTGTTTGTGTAAATCTCTTGTGAAATCTAGAAGAGCTTTCCTTTACACAAACTTAGGGTTTTCAAGGAGAAGATTTTATCTACACCTTGATGATCAACTCAGTTGCTGCCATTGAAACTTAAAGAAACACAAGCGGGTGTGCTTGTATTTGGTGGTGAATCCAAGAAAGAAGGAGTCCGTGAATTCGGAGCTTGCACGTGGTCGTGTCAGTAAGTTCTATTGGTGGGTAGCAATAAGAAGTCAAGCGTGGGGGCTTGTAAGTCTTATTGTATGAACTTCGATTCTTTCAAGATAGTGGATTCAAGTTTACCTTAAGGATAGCTAGGTCAAATCCTCCCCAGGTTTTTACCGGTTTGGTTTCCTGGGTGATCATATCTTTGTGTTATTTATCTTTCTGCTGCTTTGCATGATATGGTCTTTGTGATTGTGATAACTTAGATTTGTTAAATTGGACTAAATAACAACTTGGCTAATTACCTAGGTTAATCCAATTGTGTTTTTAAAGGGTCTAAAAACCAACATTTTTTTGAATGAAGGTTGGGGTTTATTAAACACAGTATAAGGATTTACAATAAGGAAATTGGTAATAGGGATTTTACTATCTTTGGGTACATGGGAGATCTCATACTGGTAGTTTAACCTATTTGCAGTGGATGTAGGAAGGGAAGGGTCAAAGGTAGGTTTAGAGGTATCAGTGATTGCCGAAGATGAACTGGCCATGATAGTTTCTTCAGGAAAGAATTGTTTACTCAAAACCTAACAGGACTAAAACGCCAACTTTAGGCTAAAACGTCCATAAGGTGACAATGGGAAACTGGATTCTTTAAGACTTTTGGAAACAAACTCCTTAGTGTTCTACTTGATTATCTAGTCCAGTGTTCTTATGTGATTGATACAGAGGATTCACATATTGTGGCAACTGTAAATCACAAAGCATATTAATCAGGACAATTAATAGTTCAAGTATACTAATCAAAGGAGGTAGAAACTATACGGTGGATATGGCTCTGATACTAAATAGGTAAGTTGGAGAAGAAGAAGAGGGTGTAAGAAGATTATGATTAATGACTTGGCCAAGAGTGGCTGGAAACAAACAAGAGTTATCTACCCTACTCTCTCACTTGATGATGACTACTTCTTGCTGATTTTTACCAACCTCGTTTTATTGCTCATTCCCTTAAAAATTTTCTTAGAACAAAGGTACTGAAACTTGTATCCATAAAAGGTCCCTGCCATATTTGTTAAAAACAAGAATTTTAGCCTGCTCTAGGATTGATGAAGAATAAACCAAGAAGACTTTGACAATCAGTTTCGTGACCCCAAAAAAAGAAAAAGAAAAAAATCAATGAGCTTATCTTATTTAACTTTTAACTTTTAGATTTTATTTACAATACTTTCTACAAAAAGTTTTCAACAAAAAGCTATATATATTTTATCCAAACAAACACTTAACTAGACTTGGAGACAGATTATGAAGCTAGAAGGATATTCTTGTTTGAATTTTTTTTCTCATTTATGAATATGTTATTCAAATCGTGAAGAGAAACATTATTTCAGGTGATTTAGTCTACATTAAAATATTAGAGATTTTTCAGTATGTACTAAACCGTCTGGCACTTTATATTTAAATTGAATTAACTTTCTTAAATAAGTCTTTCTTCTTAATTCATTGGTACTAGTTGCTGGACAATAGACAATTTGGTCATACTTGAAAATTTGAAATAACTAATTACTTGTTTGTAGGTATTATCTTTATTATCTTTTTCCTATTTTCCTTTCCTTAGTATGCCTAATATATCTTCTACTCTTTAATGCTTTGACACATAGTTGTGTTTCAGTGAGTTGCAGCGGTGGAAGATATCCCTTTACTGGATTTCTCTAGAGTCACGTTTTGGGTTCAGTTTCATAATGTCCCTGTGCAAAGTCTGAACCAAGCTACTGGTGAATCTATTGGTAAATCTATTGGGAAAGTGATTGAAGTAGCGGATCTGGAAGATGATGGAGAGGGAGGAGAATTTCTAAGGGTCCGTATAACCATAGACATCTCAAAGACTCTACAGAGATGCCAAAAACTATGGTCTGAAGGGAAACAAATAGGTTTGGTGGGTCTCAGGTACTAACACCTTCCCAACTTCTGCTATTGGTGTGGGCGTTTATCCCATGGCGAAAGAGATTGTGAACTATGGCTCCATGGGAAGGGAAGGCTGAAGAAAGAAGATCAACAATTCGGTGAATGGATGCGGGCTGAATCAGTTCGACAAACCAGAAAAATAGTGGCGGTGATAGCGGGGAGTTCTCGAACTCATGCTCCGTGGTGGAGGAAACCGGGTAGTAGGGGAGGCCATTCAATGACATCAACCACTATCAATGAACCATCAGGTACGGATTCTGCTCCTGGGGTCGGGACAGGGACTAATGAACTACAAGAGGTGGTTATGGTGGATTTAGAACCGACCTTTTTGAATTCTGGGAAGAGTGGTGCTTCAAAGGATGCATGGGTTGCAACAAATGGTTTTGATGGTGGAAGTACAGAACAACTAGCTCATAGCATTCAAGGCCTAAGTGTGGACAAAGATGCAATAGTGGTAGGACCCTTGGGATGTGAGAAGTCAAAGAACAATCCTGGGTTGTTGGAAGTTACTACAAGCCATGCAACGTTGGGCAATTTGCAATCTCCACTACATGAGTGCACTAACAGGGGATGTCCACCACCTCAACAAAATTCCCTTAAAACTTTTAAGAAGTTAGCCTGCAACATCAACTAGAACAGCAAGGTGGTATCCTTGCAAAGTTTGGTTACCAAACGTCCTGTGGTGGATTTAGAAGATCAACAGGAGTTCAAAAAATCCCGCAAGTTGGAAGACAACAGTTTTGATAAGGAAAATGTTTAGGTGGTGACTAGTTACCAGTCCCACCCAACCCAATGAGTTGCCTTAGTTGGAACTGTCGTGGGCTTGGGAACCCACAGACAGAAGATGAACTCGTTGCTATGGAGAGCAACAAAGATCCCAAAATGGTCTTCTTGATGGAAACAAAAGTTGAGAAGGCTACCATTGAAAGAATTGGAAGAAAGATGCAGCTTACGAATATTTTTGTAGTTCCACAGATTAATATTGGCAGAGGTTTAGCTTTACTGTGGAAAATTGATTTTGATGTGGATGTTCAGTCTTATTCTAAGCATCATATTGACGCTATTGTGGACCATGGAGTTGATTAGGGGTGTGCAAACTATCACCAAAGCCGACAACACCGACCGGCACCAACCCTCCCGCACCGCCATTGGCACCAACCGATGGAGCCGATGCCGGCAATCGGAACGCGAACGGATCTCCGATGCCGGTGCGGTGAAGACATCGGAGATGCAAAGAACGTACCGAGTAGAGCCGAACCGAACCGATACAAACAAAGAAATATTTTCAATTCAGATCAGGGGTGGTACGGTGTCGTTTTAGGTGTGAATCTATTTTAAATTTTTTTAGTAAAATGTTGTCGTATTGGGTTATTAAAAAAAAAACACAAAATGGCACCGTTTTATGTAGGTTTTCAGACACATACGCTTACCTCCCTCACTATAAATTCCTTCTGTTCACATCTGGGACCCTTAACTCTCTCTCTCACTCTCGCCCCAGTCGCCTCGCCTCTAGCCTCTCGCTCACGGTCTCGCCGGCCTGAGTCGCGCCTCGTAACAGCAGCAGCAGCTCCCTGCGGCAAACCACGGTAAGCCATCAGCTCAGCCCCTTTCTTTTGGTTTTAATGGAAACGGAGTGAGAGAGATGTTGACTATTTGTAGTTGTGCGTGTGAGTGTGAGTGTGACTGTAACTGTGTGAGTTGTTGGAGTTAGGGAAGTGAGTTAGAGACTTAGAGAGTTAGAGTTAGAGATAGAGATGGAGATTGCAAATTGGAGGAGACAAAGGCGTGCGTGTGACTGGTGTAAGTGTGTAGTGTGTACCATTGACTCAGTTATTTAATTATTTATGCGTGTGACTGTGTGAGTGTGAGTTGTGCCGTGCGTGTGAGTTGTGACTATGTGAGTTTATATTTATTTATTGAGTTTTTATTTAGTTAGTTTTTAACTTTTTAGTTAGTTATTTATTTATTTAATATAGTTTTTACTTTTTGGTGTGTTGACTCAGTATACTACTATAGTTAATGTATTTAGTTAGTTTTTAGTTATTTATTTAGTTAGTTTTTAATATAGTTTTTTTTTAATATTTCAAACCGACCAAACCGACTAAACCGCACCGCTATAGGTCGGAAAACCGACCCTAGGCGGTGTGCATCGGTTCCAATTATGAAAAAACCGACCTCTATCGGTTCGGTAATAAATTTGGAAAAAAACCGCCATTACCGAACCTCGCACACCCCTAGAGTTGATGACGCTTGGCGGTTTACGAGCTTCTATGGAGACCCTGACACTGCCAACCAGGAAAACTCCTGGTCTTTGATTTGGACTTTGAGTCGTCGTCTGACTCTTCCTTGGGTTTGCATGGGTGACTTCAATGAAATTTTGTTGGTTGAGAAAAAACAGGGATGGTTGAATAGACCGGAAAGACAAAATGCAGGCTTTTAGAAACGCTCTTAACTATGGTGGTTTAAAAGACTTGGGGTTTAGTGGTTTTCCTTTTACTTGGTGCAATAGGAGACCCAAGGCACATAATGTGTGGATTCAGTTGGATAGGGGTGTAGCCACTGTCGAATGGATGTTAAAGTTTCCAACTACTCATATCCACCACCTTGATGCATTCCATTTCGACCATAAGCCCATCCTCCTTTTCTCGGATTCTGAGTTCAAGTGATTTTATAAAAAGGGTCGTCTGTTTCGGTTCGAAGCCATGTGGATCAAAGATGAATCTTGTGAAGGTGTGATACAGGATTCATGGGAAGTGGGCAGAGAGAAAGCATGGGCTGTGGGGTTCAATAAAAAAATCTTGCCATGTCAAGAGAATTTAAAAGCTTGGAACCATAACACTTTTGGGCAGGTCCGCACCACTCTATCTAGAAAACGTAAAGAATTGAAGTTTGAAGAAGAATCAGGTGGATATGTGGCACACCCAAGCCGTGTATCTCAATTTAGGAAGGACATTGACCAACTTATGAGGAAGGAGGAAGTTATGTGGAAACAGCGGTCACATACGGCTTGGCTAAAGGAGGGTGATCAAAACTCAAGGTACTTCCATTGTAGAGCAAGTCAGAGGAATAAACAGAACTATATCTTGGGTTTGGAAAATGAAGCTGGGTCATGGATTGATGATGAGACCGAAATGGGTAAGCTAGTGGAGGCCTATTTCAATGAGATGTTTACCACCTCTAACCCAGCTGGGTTTGATGAGATTTTGGATGGTATGGAGCTCACAGTTATAGCAGAGATGAATGTTGCACTTGATCAGGATTTTAAGGCGGTTGAGGTTGAACAAGCCCTTAAACAAATGGCTCCTCTCACTGCTCCTAGCCCCGATGGTATGTCCCCTATTTTTTAAAAAACTTATTGGCGTATTGTTGGTGAGGATGTGACTACTACTGTGCTTAATGCTTTAAATTTGGGTGTTGTCCATGATTCGCTTAACCCCACTTTTATCTCCCTTATTATCCCAAAAATTAAGAACCCAAAAAAAGTCTCAGGCTTCAGACCTATTAGCCTATGCAATGTCATTTACAAATTCATTGCTAAGGTTTTAGTTACTCGGCTGAAACGGGTTTTATCCCATGTGGTCTTTGAATCACAAAGTGTTTTTTTGTCTGGTAGACTAATTACTGATAATGTACTGGTGGCATTTGAAACATTGCACTACCTTAAAAGAAAAACTAAAGGTAAACTGGGGTTTATGGCTTTAAAACTTGACATGAGTAAAGCCTATGATCGTGTGGAGTGGGTTTTTCTGGAAAAAGTTATAAGAAAGCTGGGTTTCTCTGAAAAATTGGTGAATTTGATAATGTCCTATTTGAATTCAGTGTCTTATGCAATGTTGCTGAATGGTTTACCGGTGGGTAATATAAAACCATCAAGAGGACTTAGACAAGGTGACCCACTGTCACCTTATTTATTTCTTCTTTGTGCCATGGGATTACAGGGTTTACTGAAAAAGGTTGAATCAAATGGGGATATCAGAGGGGTGTCTATTTGTAGAAATGGCCGAAGAGTTTCCCACTTATTCTTTGCTGATGATAGTGTGCTCTTCTGTCGGGCAAAGGAGGAGGAATGTCTGAAAATTCTTGATTTACTTTCGGTTTATGAGAGAGGTTCAGGCCAGAAAATAAGCAGGGACAAGACCAACATTTTCTTCAGTACCAATACCCAGCACCAATTGCAAACCCAAATTCAACATATTCTAGGAGTGCCAGCTATCCGCCAGTATGAAAAGTATTTGGGTTTACCAACTTTAGTGGGTCGAGCGAAAAAACAAAGTTTTGTCTATATAAAGGAAAGGATGTGGAGGAAATTACAGGGTTGGAAAGAGAAGCTCCTCTCACAGGCAAGTAGGGAAGTCTTAATAAAATCTGTTATTCAGGCTATTCCTACATATACAATGAGTTGTTTCAAACTTCCTAAAGGGTTGGTGAAGGAGTTGGAATCCCTTATCCGGAAGTTTTGGTGGGGTTACAATGGAGACACAAGAAGGGTACATTGGGTGAGATGGGAAAAATTGTGTGAGGGGAAGGAGAAAGGAGGCATGGGTTTCAAAGACATTGAGAAGTTCAATGATTCATTGTTGGCTAAATAAGTTTGGTGCATGATTTACAATCCAGATTCCCTTTGTCACAGAGTATTCAAAGCTCAAATTTTTCCCAATTGTTCGATTCTTGAAGCCAAAGATTCTACTAGTGGGTTGTATGCGTGGAAGAGCATTTTAGGTGCAAGAGATATTATTAGAAAAGGGATGGTATGGAGGATAGGTAATGGCTCCTCAGTGAGAATTAAAGAGGATAGATGGCTGCCGGTGTCTGCTAATAGGACAGTTATTTCTCCTATCCCTACCTTGGAACCTGAAACTAGGGTAAATACCCTCATTAATACCGAAACTGGGGAGTGGAAGTTGTCTGAAGTGCAGCAGCTATTTTTGCCACATGAAGCAGCCATCATATGCGGCATCCCACTGAGTATTAGACAATTTAGACTACCACCTGACCGTGTGATTTGGGGACTTACCCCCTTTGGTATGTTCACAACTAAGAGTGCGTATAAGATGTTAGTATCTTGTGATTCAACTAATAATGCAGGTACTTCAGCATTGGTGCGCCAAAAATGTTTCTGGAAAAGCCTCTGGGAGTTGCGAGTTCCTAACAAAATAAGGCACTTTGCATGGAGGGCCTGTTTGGAGTCATTGCCAACAATGACCAACTTGCAACATCGGAGCATAACAACGTCTGATATATGTGAAGCATGCCAGACCCAACCAGAGGATACTTTACATGCTTTGTGGTCTTGCCCAAAGCTTGAAGAAGTTTGGAATACTCTAGCTTGGGCTCATCAATTGGTCAGTGTTCAAACAGCCAGCTTTCAAGATCTTTTGGAATCTTTCATGTAGTTTGGAGAAGATTACAGGAAGGAAATATTCATCATCACCGCTTGGCTTTTGTGGAATCGACGCAACGCATCCAGGCTTGGTCTACCTGTTCAACCCCTTAATAGAATTTGCTCAATGGCTGGAAGCTTACTCTAGGAATTCCTTGATGCTCAAGACCCGAACCCAGTCACTCAAGAACCATCTCCGGCCCAGCAATGGTGTCCACCAGAAGCTCACACCTTCAAAGCTAACTTCGATGCAGCGATTTTCAAGTCAGACAATTTGGCAGGTGTAGGCGTGGTGATCAAGGACTGGCGTGGTGAGGCTATTGGAGCATTATCCATGACAGTCCCCCTTGCTCAGACAGTGTTAGATTTGGAAGCACTAGCTTGTCGACGAGCAATGTAGTTTGCCATGGAAATCGGTCTTGTGGAGGTTACTTTCGAAGGAGACTCAGCAACGGTCATTCAAGCCATATCGGAAGGAATTTCGAACTCATCAGCTTTTGGTCACATTGTAGATGATATTCGCATGCTAGCAAAAACTTTTCAGTTTTCTCTTTTTACTCATGTGCCTAGAAATTGTAACGTTGTGGCTGATTCATTAGCCAAAAAAGCTAAAACTATTCGGGGTACACAAGTCTGGTTGGATTCCTTACCAGAGGACATTGCCCGTCTAGTTTCCTTTGATGTTCATTGATGTATTCCTTTCAGATGAATAAAAGCCCAGGCTTAACAGTCTAGTTTCTCAAAAAAAAAAAAAAAAAAAAAAAAAAAAAAAAACTTAGTTGAAGTTGTTTGAGAATGCATTCAAATTAAACGAATTTGTGACTGTTACTCTTTGTCTAAATTGCTCATTTTTTGGGAAGGTAGCAAAGAACAGTGACTTTGGATATATTCCTTTGATAAATAAAGGCTTGGACTTATAAGTTTGAACAAAATTAAATTCATCTTTAATAATGTGACAGCTTGATTTTCAGGAATGTGTCCTCCCTAAGGAGAGAAAACAGAGGAGCTTTTCTTCTATATTTCATTTTTAGTTTAGTATAAGTACACTTATACAGTGAACAGAATAATGGTGGGATAAGTTTCCTAGAATAACAAGGATCCATTGTTATCACAAAAAAAAAAAAAAAAAAAAAAAAAAAACAAGGATCCATTTTTCCACACTTCAAAATGGAACTTTTTGGTATTTAAGACAGTAATTGATAATATTTTACATGCTTAAACATATTCCTGTCTCATTTTAAATCGGTTCTAAAAATTAATTCTTAAATTTACAGGAGGATGCTAGAACCCAAGGTTTTTAGACTCAGACCATTCATTGAACCATAAAAGAGAGAGGTTTAAGGTTTTTGAGATCAAATCGAGGTCGAACTGGGGTCGAACCGTGATAACGTCATAATTAATTAAAGTCTAAATATAGATATTAAATTTATAAAACTAGCAAAATTGACTAATAAATATATAAATGTGAGGGAAATTTAATGATTTTCAAGCATATATTTAATAATTAAATAAGAAAGTTAATAAAATAAAATAATAACCATGAAAAAATTAAAATTTATGATTAATTTTTAAAGTAAAGTTGAATATCTTTGAAGGATTTTAATTTTAATTTTTTTTTATTCCTTGTAAGCGATGGATAATTTAATTAAGTAGAATAAAATTGTGTTAAGTTGTTTTAATAAAAAAAAAAAAAATTTAAATTGCTAAGGGGTTGGAACTTTTTGGTATTTAAGACAGTAATTGATAATATTTTACATGCTTAAACATATTCCTGTCTCATTTTAAATCGGTTCTAAAAATTATTAAATTTACAGGAGGATACTAGAACCTAGATCAAGAAGCTTACTTTGCTGGTAAGCAACTAGAGTAACTCGTCGGAAGGTAATGAATGGTGATTTCGTAACATCCTGTGATAAATTCTTTAAAGTCCACTCTTTTGAGTTGTAGACTTTAATTAAAAAAAGAAAGAAAAAGAAAAGATTTTTGATATTCTCCTCTCATGCCACATTACCATGTTGATCTTTCTTGCAATGAGTTAAGTCCAGTATTAGGCATTCTGTTTGTTGTAATTGATTAAAGATAATATAGCTTTAATGTTTGTCCTGGTTATGGTAATGGAGATGCATGCCAAGGATCGGTCTGTTAGGGGCCAGAAATGGGAGAAACCTGTGTGTATTTGTTTTCAAATTTGTTTGTACATGCAAGTAAACAAACAACCAAATAAGCCCAATAGACAAGGACAAAAACAGTAGTTCAAACCATGTTAAACCATAAAACCATACCATAAAATAGTTAGAAACCTCAATAGAACTGAACCTAACAAACCCCCCATACAATCAACAACAATTCTACCCAAAATTTACTTTTAGAACTTAAACTAAGAGTTAGTATTGTATCATTAAATTAACTACAATATTGCATAAACTAAATAGTAAGTGACGATTACAAAAACCAAATTATAGTGACTATAGCCAAACTTGGAAGCAGCTACACTTTCACCACATGTATGATTAGACATGCCACAACTAGGTACACGACCAACCACGACATATCCATTGCCTCCACTACCACCGCCTCTGCCTCTGCCCTGGCCACTGCCGCCACCTCTGGCCGCTACTTCATTCACCAGGATTATAATGACCAATATAACAAGTAATAATTTAGCCATCTTGGTTGACGAGTGCTTGATCATTATTTCACAACAAAAATAATAATGAGGAAACCAACCAAAACAGTGTGTTTGTTTCTTCGTACATAATAAGGGGACATATATATATATATGCAGTGACGTTCATGACTTACGGTTAAAGGCTGTAGGTTCTCCGACTCCTAGACCTAGTTGGAGACACAAACCGACTTGGAATCAAAAAAAAAAAAAAAAAATCTAA
Source organism: Quercus robur (assembly GCF_932294415.1). Lineage (NCBI taxonomy): Eukaryota > Viridiplantae > Streptophyta > Magnoliopsida > Fagales > Fagaceae > Quercus > Quercus robur. Next base: position 69,513,692 of record NC_065538.1, on the reverse strand, counting down.
CTTTTTACTAAACCCAGTTGGAGACTCGAACTTTTACAGAAGTTTCTCATTTAGTTTTATAATGAAGAAGACTATCAGTGATTCTAGATGATGTGATATTTGAGTACATTGTCATGGAGTATGACGGTAAAGAAGGCAAGTGGGAGGTACAACAATCTTCTTCTTCATTAATGGATGATATGCCTTGTGATGAGAGTTTCTTCAATGTGTTTGTATAGCAAAGTCCAGAGGTGACAATATTGTTGATCATTCTTCATACACAAGAAAGGTTGAGATATACATGGGCTTTCAGGTGGTGATTATTGCTCGGAGCCTCTTCTTGCTTTGGAAGCATTCCTTAGGATTCTTAGCGTGGAGAAGGAGGGTCAGTGAGAATTCCAAAAGGATTGTCACAATAATAAAGAAAGTGGGGGTTTCTTTTGACGAGGGTTGATTGGATAAGATAGTACTTGCTGATTTTCACAGTTCCTGGTTCTCTCGCGGATTTTCATGTTTGAATTTGTTATTGTACTAGTACACATTTGTTATTACGCACAACCCTACACAAATTTTTTGCACTAAAATTATGAATTAAAAAACTTCTGATTTAAAGTTGTGAGAGAACAAAGTCCAGCCCATACCAAACTTGGGCCGCGGACCACCAGCCATAGGCCCGTCGTCCCACAAATAGGAGGCCCGGGCTGATTAACCTAGGTGTTGCATTCTTTATGGCACCTGAGCAAACCTCATTTGTCCTCCAAGAAGAGATGTAATGCCTTAGAGGAGTTCGCCAGTCGAACATAAGATATAGCAACAGGCTCAAGTTATGAGGAAATCATTTCAACATCATAACGATGGGCCCCGCTCCCTAAAACAAGATTAGACACATTGGAATAGTAGCTTAGACCCAATGGGCCACCCAAGCACTACGGGTGGAGGGACCCACATGCTAGTTGAATATTCTATCATCGTTATGGATTCACTAGTAGAAGGGTATAAAAACGAAAGAGGGGACAAGTCCAAGGGGTTGGAACATTTCTAGGTGGAAAGAGACACGAGATGAAAATACTAGTGGGTATTTGGGGAAGGTGACCTAGCTTAAGACACTTAAAGGGTATCTCGGCTACCTAAAATCCTCCTTTGGTAGTTGGATTTTAGGCTACAAACCATCTTATAACTGTCTATTACTCCTGCTCTCTAACCAAGCTTCTTCTAGGATCTCCCATTGTGAGCTATAACCTTAAGCAGCATACAAATAAATTGGGGGTCCAGGCCCAACGAGCCCAAAGTCGCTATGGGCTGTACCACTAGAGAAGTCATGATTAAAATGCAAATAAAAAGTATGAAATAAACACCACCTTATTTGAATTGAACTTTTTTGTTAAATACTTAAGACCTTCTTTTTCATTTTTAACTTTCCTTCATGGTATGCCTAATATCTGCTATTTTTGTCCCTTTTACGAAACTTTCTCATTCCTTTTTCCCCAAGAATGGGCTGATTTAGATTGGAATTTTACTCAGAAAAGATCAGGTAAACCGTAAATTAAACTTGCAAAAGCTTTGAGGTCCATTGGAAATTTCCTTACCATTGAATTTCATGCACCCTCCTACACATTGGCTAAAGTAAGTATTGGGAATTTAGGATTGACGATGGATTGCAAAAATCTCACGTTTTAAGAAGAAAATTCTAGAAGAAAATCCTATGCAAATATTTTATTTGGACCCTAAATATGTTATATATATATATATATACTATTTAAGTTATTTAAGTTGTGGACTCTTAAGTCTGAGATATCTCAAATATTCCCTTCCTACTCACTTACAGGTTTTTAATTAAGGGTGACAATTCATCAAAAACTAAAATAAAAATAAGGGTGACAAATTCATAAAATAAAAACTCACAATTTAAAACCTCCCACTAAATCCATATTCTTAGTAGTTTATAACCTCCTTCTCTTATCTTTTTTTAAATTACCCTATTTTCCTCTTCATCTCTTATCCCCTTTTAAATTTAAATAGACACACTCTATTTTTTTTTTTTTTTCTTGCAATCTCCTTATATCCTACCCTTTAAAAAAAAAAAAAAATTAAACACACGCACCATATATTCCTCTCATCTCTTATCATTTTTTTAAAAAAAATTTAAACAAACACACTATTTTTTTTTTCTTGCTTCTTCTACATTCTCTTTTATTTTGAACAGAAAAATTTCTAGACATAACAACACTTAAATTCCAAACATTGGAAAAATGCTTATCAACCCAATTCCTTTGACCAAACTAGAGGTCAATTACCTTTCCTTTATAACACCTACTGAAATCCCAAAAGGCTAAAAATTTGAAAGGAAAAACTCCACAAGGCTACCTCTGATTAGCCAGACATTCATCTCTCATCATATTCTCTGATCAGTCATGGGGGGTGTTCGCAGATTTTTCATTGAATCCAAGTTTTTTCAATTATTTGTAGAGGAAGGGGGGACATTATTTCTTGCTACGTATCTTTGAGAGGGGCAAATACTTCATGAGATCAGTCTTCATGGGCAAGATTGCAACACAATGGCTGATGGATAATATTGAACCCATTGTTGTTGGGGAAAATTCCAAATAGTTTTTTACTTTCAGAAACGATGACATTGCTTATACTCTACAACGGAGCACCAATTTTTCTTGTCAGTTCTTACTATTAACTGAACTTAAAGTTGGCGGGTCTAGGAGGTCGATTATTATCCCTGAAGGCAAAGAGAAAAATGGTTGAAGGGCTCTTGGGCTTGAACTTAAAAAGATGTTGTATCCTTCCCATTTTGCGGTGGGTGGAACTGGTCATCCAAAATTTATCCCTCAGATGCATAGGCATAATTTGGAGGTTCAAAACCATTGAACTTTTGCTAAAGCTATGCAAGGCTATCATGGAAAAGTAGGCTATCATGATGGGCACTCCACAAGTATATGTGCTTATGGGGTGCAAGGGGTAAAGGCCAAGGTTCAAGTCTCTAAAAGGGAACTTCACACACATATCATTTAGATTAGGTTAGAGTATAATTTCTATCTTGTATTAAAAAAATAAAAAATAAATAAAAAATAAAAATCAAATTGGGCATAGCTCTATAGCTAAGTAAAGTGTAATTATATTCAATTATTAGGGATTTAATAAATTAACTTAGGCCTGCATTTTCTTAAGAGCATGTTTGGTAGACTATAATAGACACAATAATATAATAGTTATTCCTATGATTTATCTATTCGGTAGTTTGTTTATGTTTTTATTACAGGAAATAGTTATTCCTTGTGAATATTTTTTTTTTTTTTTGACAAATTATGAATAACTATTTATTTCTAAAATAATTGTAATAGCTATTTGGACACGTTTGGTAGACTATAATAAACACTGTAATGTAATAGATATTCTTATGGCATAACTATTTAGTTGTTTGGTTATGTTTTTATTACAATGAATTGTTATTCCTATGAATAGCTATTCTTCAAAATGAGGAATAACTATTTCTTATCAAAAGTACTGAATATCTATTCCTTCACCTTATGTAATAACTTTTTTTAAAAATTTCCTAAAAAGCCATTATTTGCCACATCTTCAAAAGGAAAGAAAATAAATTTGACTTAAAAATAATTTAATTACACCTTCTTTTTATACTCTACTAAATTGTGGATGCATATTCAAGATTTTATTCCTAAATGGTCACCAAAATAATGAATAGTAATATTTATTACATTCCAACTTAATGTATTCCTTGTAATACGTATTCCTTGTAATACTTATTTATATTCTCATGTAGTAATCATTACAGTGTACCAAATGTGATATCCAAATAAACAAACTTTTCATATTCATGTATCAATTATGGAAATAAAAAATCATAAAAAATAACTCATTTCTCTCTCAAATTTAAAAAAATATTATTTTCTATGAAATATAATTATATGAGTAAGATGTTTCCTAAAATAGATCTTAAGTTTTATTTTAATATTACAACTCACAACCAAACTTATGAATAGGTTTGGTTATTCCATTACAACACTTCTTATTCCTAATAATAAATATGGGTTTAGCCTTGCACAGCTTGTATTCACCGCAGAAAAACTTCCCTAACAATACTTGGGTTTGTGCCCTTATTGATGAGGAAAATAACTGCTGGATGGAGGACAAGGTACATGAGGAATTTCTGCCACACGAAGCTGAAGCAATCCTCAGCCTACCTTTGAGTTTTAATGGCAAGGAGGACAGGTTGATCTAGGCTGAAATGACGAATGGATATTACACCACCAAGTTCGCATACCGACTTCTATTAAAAGTAGCAAAGGCATCGGTATCTGGCACTTCAAACTCAGCGACTTAAAAGCATTTCTAGCAGGAGCTTTGGTCACTGAATGTGCCCAACAAAATTCGTCATTTCATGTGGCGAGCAGCCAATGATTCCCTTCCAACAAAAAAGAACCTGCAGAAGCATAACATCACTAAAGACCTAACCTGTAATCGTTGTGGTGATGGAATTTAAGATGGAATTCATGCAATACAGGTGTACCAAATGGTTAAACTTGGTGGGAACTAGAAAATTGCAAAGAGTACTTGAATGAAAAATTTGCTGGCTTCCATGATTTACTGCAAGGAATCCTTGCTCAAAAAAATCCAAAATTGGTTAAGCTATTTGCATTTATCGGGTGGAGTATTTGATATGAATGAAATGCAAGGAGGGTGGCTACACCTTCTTTGCCAATGGAGAAAATTTATAGAGATGCTGTGGAGCCCATGAAAGAGTTCCAGTCAATCCAAGAAGAACCTAGAAATTAATCAACGGTGCCCCACCCAACCCACTGGCTGCTACCATTGCCATTGGTTTACAAAGTTAACTTTGACGGAGCAACTTTTCAGGACATCGCCTCAGCAGGTTTGGGAGTGGTAGTCCGTGACTCAGATGGCTTGGTTATTGCAGCGCTATCGGAACGAATCCATTTACCTCTAACTGTGGCAGCCTTGGAAGCATTGGCTTGTAGGAGGGCCATCTTATTTGCAATAAAGATTGGGCTTCAGGATGTGGTATTTGAAGGCGATTCAGAGGTTATCTTTAAACTCCTCACTGCCAACCAGCCTTGCATGTCAGCATTTGGGCACATTGTTGAGGAATTACGTTCCTTAGTAGCAAGATTGAGGATGGCTTCTTTCACTCACACCAAGCGGCAAGGCAACAACGTTGCAGACAAACTCGCTAAGCTAGCGAAGAATTTGTATGAACCACAAGTATGGTTAGAGGACATTCATAGTAATGTGTCTAACAAGGAATCAAAAGCCCAAAGCAGCCTAGTGACTTGTACACCATGCCGTCATTAGTGAGCCACTAAAGAAAAGCACATTGACAAAAAATATACTTTTCTTTCTCCCTAGTTTTTCATAAATAACCAAGGGTAGCCCCAAAATCAGCCGCCACCTTCGCCATCAATAATACGGTAGTCTACCACTGTATATCTTTCTTTACCAACTCAGAAGGTTAGCATAGATATGCCAACAATCCTAGGTAATACCATGTAAATTTTAGTACCTTCGTTCCTTTATCTAAGAAATCTTTTAAGTGGCGTTTGGTTCATTGTGATGTGCTCTTGATGTAATGCGTATTACAATAATGTAACATTAAAATGTTTGGTTCATTTGATTTTTTCTAATATTACCATAATCTAACATTACAAAATATATCACATCATCTTAATCTTACCACCTTCTTAAATGGGAGGTCATCTTACATCACCTATTGTTGGGGAAATAATAATTTTGAATTGACAAAATTACCCATTCTAATAGATTATATTTACAAAATTGTCCTAATCAATTTTCAAACCCTAGGCCTTCTATCTCTTCAAACTCAAATCCCAACCCCTCTCTTTCTCACCAGATCAAACCCTAGCCCCCTACCTCTCATTAAACTCAAATCCTAGCCTCTTTCTCATATCAGATCAAACCCTAGCACTCTCTCTCTCTGTCCCTATTTTAACGTTCTCCCAATCACACACTTGTTTAAGTATCAGACAACTTTCTCTTTCCTCCATCAGATCAATGACATGATTGTGGACTTCTTTGCAAATCTAAATTGAAGTTAGTAAGAATCTGAAATATACATGGTCTCTCGCAACTTAGGTGAGTGAAAAAAAAAAAAAAAAAAAAGAAAAAAAAAAAAAAGAAAAAGAAACTTATAGATTTTAACATCGTTTGTTATTTTTTCTAGTCTAACAGATTATCAAAATTTAAAAGGGTAGTTAAGGAATAAATAATTTCTCAACTTGAGTGGAGACAAGATTGGAAAATTACTTAGATAAAAAAAATATGTCACACACATGAAAATAAAGCCAATGAATAAAATCATTCCACTACACCAAAAAATCTTATTGCGAAGGAAAATACATAATGAACACCAATTTCACTAATAATAATAGTGGGCTTTGGGCTAGAGAGAGTCAGCATAGGTTTGGTTTAACTTTAATCTAGTTATTATCTAGTATATATATCAAGAATATTAAAATTATAGAGAAAATTTAATAATAATAAAAACAACGTTGTGTTCTATACTGATTCACTTTAGTATTTTACAATAGATTTATTTTTGAAATATTTACTTTTTGACATATGGTTTATAACTTATTTGCTTATTATTATGTACATTTTTAAGAGAAAAATATTTATTATGCTCTTTATTTAACTTTATTATCATAAAATTATGTTTTTTTTTCTTCTTACTTTATAAGTTACACATTTATCTAGTGTGGGATTTTAACTTTTAACACGGCCACTACAACCGTACTAAATAACGTTGATCAAAAGAGAAGATGTTCAAGGTTTCGACATCATGTATCCGGGTCCAAGCCCTTGAAAACTATAGAAGCTACAGCTATTGCAGACGGGTTATCTGGGGGGTTATCACAAAAGAAACCTTTGTACTTGCATATATCTGAGCCTACCCAGGATTTGATAACTCTCCTAGAGGTTCTCATGTGATTATGGACTTGAATCTTTGGATTATAGAATAGATCACAGTAAGCCTTTTGTCTGCAAATACCAAAGTTCCATTTTATTTTTTTTTAAGGTAAAGGCGGTTGTGCTTGAGAGGCTGTTGGTTTCTGGCAATGGGATGAGCTGAGTATACCGTGAAATTCATTGTTGCAGCCTTTGCTTTGGCTTTTATCTTCGCTATGGCTTCATTGGTTGCTTAGAAATTGATGAAGGAATTTGTATAGTTGCTGGATCTGATGATTCTTTTATGGTATTAATTTGTTTGAAACTCTGCGCAATGAATGTAAAAACAAGTTTGAAATGCTAAGACATTGAATAAAAACTTTTACCAACCAGATTTTGATCTTTTTTTTTTTTTTTTTTTTTAGGAGAGAGATATAAAAGTAGAGAAAAATTATATATTTATGCTTGTTTTTAATGGAGGTGGGCTATAGAACTCTAATTTAACTAACTTTAGGTGAGTAAAATATCAAATTTCAAATCACAAATAAATAATTTAAATTTCGGCCAAATCACAGGCGGATAAGTTATAATTTGCCCAAATAAATATTACTGCTGCTAAGAGGCCAAGAGTCCTGTCTAAGCTATTTTATTAGGAAAATAAAAGTTTGATCTTTCCTCCTCCAGTAAATTCCTAACATTGTTTAGAAATAGTTCTACTACATTTTTAAGAGAAACAAGAGAACATTTGAAAATCTTGTTCCAAAACTTCGTTAAGGGGATTTTTTTTTTTTTTTTAATGTTAAAGGGGCCTTATTGTAAGGGATAAAAATGAATATAAAATAATGGCAAAAAGTACAATTTATATGCTATAAGTTTAGTGAAATATTGATCATTTTAATCCACTAAATTTAATTTTTCTAGTCGTTAACTTTGAAAACGTGGTCATTAAAATCTTTTTGTCTGTTGTTATTTGATAAACATTGTTAACTTTCTTAAAAACAATTTCATTTCACATTTATAACATCAAAAAATAAAATTATTGTTTATTTAAACCAAAAATTATATATATAATAAAATAAATAATTTAAAAAAATAAAAAATAAAAAACATTTTCTTAAACCCTTCCCGTACTCCCAAACAATAGATTGCCAATACTAATCAACCAATGTTCGATATAACCAAAAAGCACATACGGCTTGAGCAATTATGTATTTTTATAATTATATTATATATAGATGCCATTTTGAATATATTTTTTTCCCACTTTGGTAAAGCTTGTGTGCAGTTCCGCCTAATATTTGTCTAGCTGAATATATCATGATTTTTGGACAAAGTCGGATCTAGATTCTCAAATCTGATTTTCTAGAATGCCATAGATTTGTGAACTCGTGGCCCAAATGATGTAGTTATATGAATGTTCTTTTTATATCTTATTCGCTTGTAATGTGCACATTGCATGAGTTTCATAATAATGTTCTTCGTTAGTAAAGGAGAACGCTAGCAATGGGACGTATGAAGTACAATAATAATAAACACTATTATATTATATTAAAAATATTTCATTATTTAGTCATGAATTATTAATTTATTATGTACATTAATTAAATCCAAATTAAGAAAAAAAAACTAAAATAACAATAATAATAAAAATAGGATAAAATACCATTTTGGTCCCTAAATTTTACAAAGAGTTTGTTTTTCATCCCTAAACTATGAAAATTTCTTTTTTTCTTCCATAATTTTTTTTTCCAAATAGTTTAGAGACAAAAATAGGAAAGAAAAAAGAAAAAAAAAAAAAAAAAAAACCTTTTTCAATAGTTAAGGGATGAAAAAATATCTTTTTTAAAGGTTAATGATAAAAGTGAAAAATTTTCATTAATTTCGGGATAAAAAACAAACTTTTTAATAGTTTAGGAATGAAAAAAAAAATTAGTAAAGTTTAGGGACTAAAATAGTATTTTGCCCATTAAAATAAGTTAGCCAGATTCTATAGTTCAGCCTTAATTTTTTTCTTCCAACATGGGCAAACATAACAACTTCTACTTAGTTCCTCCCATGATAAACCCGCTAATTCGGGTAATGATTGCATAAGAATAACCCCAATTAGGGAAGCTTCAATGAAAAACCAGCATTATGAGCACCATTCATTTAGGAACACACATTGAAATAGTTTTCTCTGTAGCTAAGAAAATTTCCTCTGCAACAATAGAGAAGCTTTCCTTAGACAGTAGAACCGTCGTTCCTTAGGTGAGGATATCTTGGTATCTCAGGTAACCATAGTTACTTGGAGGTTTTTGGGGTTATAGAGATGGAAAACTTGGCATAGAATTAGCAGAAGCTATCATTGAACGATAGAGAAGATGAAAACTTAGAACTCCCTAAACAGAACTCATCGAATGATTTTATCCTGGCTGCAAAATTCCTCACAGAGAGGGATTTGAGTGTTGAGGCAGTTATTAGAACTTTTAGCCCTTTGTGGTGGTCAGTGAAGGGCTTCGAGGTAAGAAGAGCAGGAGACCATGTTTTATTGTTTATGTTCAACAATAAGGAAGAAGCAAAAAAAATCCTTAGCAATGCGCCATGGGGCTTCAACAAACACCTTGTGGTGCTACAATGGTACGACAGAGAAGTGACTATCAGGGCTTTAGAATTCAGTAAGATCCTAGTATGGGTTCAGGTCCACAATATCCCGATGAGATTTTTAAAGCGTAAGGTTGCAAAAGGTTTGTGTGAGGTAATGGGCTCAGTCTGCAAAGTGGATGACGGTAATGAGATGGATGGAGGGAGCTTTATGAGGGTCAGGGTTCTTATAAACATAAATACACCACTTTGAAAGGGGAGACGATTTTCTTCTTCTGAGGGGTAACAAGGCTGGGTTTCTTTCAAGTATGAAAGATTACCTAACCTGTGCTATTGGTGTGCATGCTTAAGCCATGGAGACAGAGACTGCGAAATATGGTTAGAGAGTGAAGGTCAGTTAAAGAAGGAAGAGCAAGCTTATGGATCCTAGATTTATGCTCCACCATTTGTCAAAGGAAGAAGCTCGGTGATCAAAGTACCAGGGTTTTATGAGGCAAGGAAAAAAGAGAGGCAACAGATGTCCAGAACGGGGCCAACTTTGATCCCGGTGGCGGTGTTGGATCCTAAGGAGTCTCCAGTGATGGTGCAATCACAATCCGAGGTAGGTGAGGCAACCTAGGAGGAAGTACAGGTCAGGGTGGTGTGTTCAGTTATCGAGACTGTGACCATGATGGGTAGAGTGAAGGAAAGCCAAGTTTCTAGGGAAGACTTTAAGGAGCGAATCGAGGAGATTGACAGGGACTTGAAAAAGTTTGACAAGGACGAATTGTCAAAACTAGATACTGATATGGTTACAATTTTGGGGGAAGCAAGCAGTAGTAAGCACGCAAAAAAGTTGGGATCGAACTAGAAAAGGGAGGAAGGGAAGGAGTTAAGTTATAGGCATCACCTTGGGAGCTTTTCGGGCAAGGAGCTAAGTGGACAGCCACGTGGAAATGCTGCTGACCTGGTAAGTGTCCCAATCACTCAAACTATATTAGGAAACATTACTAATATATTGGGTAGACTTGATAAAATAGCCATCGTGTAGCGTAAAAAAAGAAGAAAGAAAATTATTAGGGCAAACACTGATGAACTTATAAGCCCCTCGGCTTTGACAAGGGCAAAGAGAACTTGTGAGGAGGATGGTAGTGGGTTACCAAGAAAAAAGAGAGTAGTTTCTCGCTATGATCAAGCTACACTTTCAACAATGGTGGAGGTTGTTAAATAGCCCTGCTAACAACAATGAATCTCTTATGCTGGAACTATCGGGGGCTTGGGAACCCCCAAATAGAGCAAGAGCTTGGAGACATTATTTGAGATCAAGTTCCCTCAATCGTGTTCTTAGTCGAAACATGGCTTGATAAGGCTAGGCTAATTTTCATTCGAGATAAGCTCAAGTTTAAAGGTTTGCTGAATACTCAAGGGAGGACAGAGGTGGGGGGGGGGGGGGTGGTTGTTATGTGGAAAAAAGATGTAGATTTTTCAGTTGACACGTACTCCCCCAACCATATTGATGCTATTATAAATATAGGAAAGGAGGATGAATGGTAGTTCACCGAATTTTATGGCGAACTCGATACAAGGAACCACTATATCTCTTAGGCCACATTAAGGAGATTAAAATCAAAATACGTTTGCCTTGGCTATGTGCTGGCAATTTTAATGAGATAACTAGGGCACATGAGAAATCCGGAGGAAGGTTGAGGCCGAGAAAGCAAATGGAGGATTTTAGAGATGTTCTTGATGAATGTAGGTTTCAAGATCTTGAGTTCAGTGGCAACAAGTTTACATGGTGTAATGGGCATGGTGAAGGCCACACAGTGTGGGAAAGGCTGGATAAAGCAGTGGGTTCGGTGGAATGGATGGATATGTTCCTGGCATCTAAGGTGGTCCACCTAGAGTGTGGCACTTCGGATCACAAGCCTCTCATGATCTTCCTAGCAAGCATACCAAAAAAGAGTAACAAACCGTGGAGGTTCGAACAAATGTGGATGGAGGATGTGGGATGTAGGAAAGTGGTGGAAAATGCTTGGGCTTATGATTCTCAGGGTAGTGCCATAAATAGATTGGAAGGAAAAGTAGATAGGTGTTGTAGGAATTTGAAATGGTGGAGCAAGGTGGCTTTTGGGAATGTGACCCAAAAATTAAGGGAGAAGAAGAATTTACTTGGGCTGGCCGAAGCTAAAGCAATTAGAGGAGGAAACATTGCACGGGTGGTGAGGCTGAAAAAGGAAATCTCCAAACTCCTAGTGATGGAGGAACAAATGTGGAAGCAATGGTCTCTCTCATTGTGGTTGCAAGAAGGGGATAACAACATAAGATATTTCCATAGTCAAGCCTCTCATAGATTTAGGAGGAATCAGATTGATAGTTTGGAAAATGAAAATGGGGAGTTATGTAGTGATGAAGATGGCATATCTAGTATCTTGGTAGACTATTACCAACAACTCTTCACCTCGTCCAACCTAGCCATGGTTGATGCCATTGTAGATAAAATTGCTTGCTCAATTAGTGATGAGATGAATGATAAGCTATTGGCTGAATTCAAAAGGGAAGAAGTGGTAGTGGCTTTGAAACAACAAATGGAACCTTTGAAAGCTCCAAGGCCGGTTGGGCTACCACCATTGTTCTTTCAGCACTATTGGCATGCTGTTAGGGATGATGTGATTGGGGCTATGCTAAGTTGTCTATCTACAGGCATTGTTCCCCCATCCATCAATCGTACGTTCATCACCCTTATCCCAAAGGTAAAAAGCCCTTCAAAAGTCTCTGAATTTCGCCCCATTTCTTTATGTAACATTATCTATAAGGTTGTTGCAAACAGGATGATGGGTTTATTACCTCTTATTATATCGGAATCACAGAGTGCCTTCCAATCCGATAAGGCAATTTCGGATAACATCCTTATAGCTTTTGAGACCCTTCACCACATGAAAAATCAGAAGTCAAAAAAGGGCGAGTTCATGGCTCTTAAACTAGATATGAGTAAGGCGTACAATAAAGTTGAGTGGCAGTTCTTAGAGACAACCATGAGAAAAATGGGCTTTTGTAATCGGTGGGTGGACTTGATTATGTCTTGCATTGGTTTAGCCTCCTATCAAGTATTGGTGAATGGGGTTCCAAAAGGGGAAATATAGCCAACAAGCAGAGGGATTAGATAAGGTGATCCCTTATCCCCGTATCTTTTCTTGGTATGCTCAGAAGCTCTGAATCAACAACTACAGTATGCAGCCAGTTCCAGGTCAATTAAAGGCTTCTACTTGTGTCAAGATGGCCCAAAAATCAGCCACTTGTTCTTTGCCGATGACACCCTGCTCTTTTGCCAAGCAACAAAGGGAGATTTGGAGGTAATCCTTCATATCCTACAATTATATGAGCTAGCCTCGGGGCAAAAGCTGAATAGGGAAAAAACCACGGTGTTTTTTAGTAAGGCTACTACAGAGGAACGAAGGGTGGAGTTGGTGGAGTTTTTGGGCCTGAGTGAGGTTAGGGAGTACGAGAAATACCTTGGCCTACCGGCCGTGGTAGGGCGTAAGAAGAAAGAGAGCCTCAATTACATTAAAGAAAGAGTGTGGCATAAACTCCAAGGGTGGAAGGAGAGCCTCTTATCTCAAACGGATAAGGAAGTATTGCTCAAGGCGATGGTTCAAGCAATTCCCACCTTTGCAATGAGTTGCTTCAAACTCCCAACAGGGCTTATACCAGATATTGAGAGGTTGATTAGGAAATTTTGGTGGGGGCAACAGGGAGATCAACATAAAATCCATAAGAAGAATTGGGAGACCTTGTGCAAACTAAAGGCTTTGAGGGGAATGGGTTTCAAGGACTTGGAGAAGTTCAATGAGGCTATGTTAGCAAAACAAATGTGGAGGTTACTAACCGACCACACATTGTTGTTTTACAAGGTTTTTCGAGCCAAGTACTTCCCAAATGGCTCGATTTTGGATGCCAAACCTTCTTTGGGGTCATATGCTTGGCAAAGCATTCTAAAAGCAAAGAATCTTGTCCAATCGTGTTTGTTGTGGAGGGTAGAAGATGGTAAACAAATAAAAATCTTTGGGGATAGATGGCTACCTAGGGAGGAAACTGCCAAGGTTATCTCGCCTTCAAATAGTATCTCAACTGAGTGGACAATGAGCAGGTTGTTGAACCTAGATGGTGCTGGCTGGAATGCACAATTGGTGGACACCATGTTCCTTCCTTTTGAAGCCCAACGAATTGAAGGTATACCCATTTGTGTCACTAATCAAAAAGATTGTGTGTCATGGCCAAAATGTAGAACCGGGCTATACTCTGTAAAATCTGGGTATCAATTGCTGTGTGAAGCCGAGGCAAATGGTGTGCCATCGGGGTCTATGAATGAGGGCGTAAAAATATTTTGGAAGCACATTTGGCATACAAAAGTGCCTAATAAAATTAAAGTCTTCCTATGGCGGGCATGCTCAAACACTTTACCAACAAAAGTGGGGCTTCACAAAAGAAAGGTTGTTGACAATATGATTTGTGAGCAGTGTTTGAAGGGAGACAAGGATGAGGTTCATGTTGTTTAGGGTTGTGAATGTATCCACTCGGCATGAGAAGCTCCGTTTGCAGTGGTAAGGTTGAAATACCCCAGGGTGGACACCATGTGGGACCTGGCCAGTATCATCCATGCTAAGACCGAAGAGCTTGATAAATTCGCCACGGTTGCCTAGGCGATATGGCAGCGCAGAAATAAGCTTCGATACAAGGAGACAAGCACCTCGGTCCACAAAATCTACAAATCGGCCTTGACTCTTTTGGTTGAGTTTCAGCAGAGGAGGCCAAGGCTAGTTGGTCAAAGCCACTCTAGTCCGAACTAGTGGCAACCTCCTCCTCCTAACGCAATAAAGGTAAACTTTGATGGTGCAGTCTTTGGGGACTCTCATGAGGCAAGGGTGGGGTTGTGATTAGGAACGATCGTGGGGAGGTGATGGCTTCTTTGTCAGAGAAAATAGTGATGCCATCGTCAATGGAAGTGCTTGAGATGCTGGCTGCTAGGAGAGCTGCCATCTTTGCTCGGGAACTGAGTTTCAAGAATGTTTGGTTTGAAGGTGATACCGAGGGGGTAGTGAGAAGCTTAAGGGATGGGGAAAGTTCAAATGCCTTTGTTGGGCACTTAGTGAAAGACTTTATGTCTATAGTTGGTTTGTTTCAAACCTATTCTATCTCTCATGGAAGGCGGTAGGGCAATAGTGTAACCCACGCTGAGCTAGGGAGGCTAGAATGTCTTTTTCTTTACGTATTTGGATGGAAGATGTTCCACCAAATGTTTTGCTTTTTGTAACCAAAGATTTTTCCCGTTGAATATAGTTTTCCCAACGGAATGGATTTCTCAAAAAATAATAATAATAATAAATTTAGGAACACAATAGAGTTTATTTAACTTAATGTTGAAATCTACGATGGAAAGAGCTGGTATGAATCACCATGGCCCGCAAACAGTAGAACCCAGTGGCTATACATCTATTTAACTTAATGTTGAAATCTATGATGGCAAGAGCTGGTACGAACCACCATGACCCGCAAATAGTAGAACCCAGTGGCTACACTTCTCATTTTGCAGTATGAGATTATAACTACACTTGAAAGTTGTTACATTGTTTATGCAAGCGCCCCTGCCAACACAACTTTATAAAATATTCGTTTTTAATCAAAGAATACTAGAGTACTTTATAATGGAAGGTCTAACTGCATCATTTTGTTTAGTTTCTGAAACCACTTCCGCATCTCCAAAGCGAACATCTATATATGGAATTAAAAATTATGCATATATAGAATAAACAAAAAAAAATTATTTAATTTATTTCTTTTATTGTGTGCAAGTTTATATTTACGTTTATGTTTATGTATATTATAATTTTTCTACAAAGGATTATTAAGGCATACTTAGTAAAAAATGGTACGCATATAACATAATAAGTACACAAATGGATATGAAAAGTAGGTTTCAAAAATTTGGCAAAGAAATACAAATACAAATAAAGAATGCTACAGGTATAATGTGAGTATAATAAGTTTATATTTTAAAATTTCACTGCCAAAATTCTGAAGAAAAAAAATTCATAAACTTTTTTGGAGATTAATACAATAATCCAACCTACTCACAAAGTGATCTTAATCACTTCCCAACAAAATTTCTTTTCCTAATAATAAATACAAAAAAAAATTTAATATTGATAAAGTTTAATTCAAACTAATTTCAAATAAGATAGTCATTAGATAAAATAATATAATAATATTGTTTACTTCTCATTTTATTATTTTCATTGAACTGGTTTCTATTCATCTTTTTACTCAATAATGCTATGGACACAATTCTTTAACAACAAATTTCATAATTATGAAGTAGTTTAGTGTGAATGGTTGACACAACTGAAACTCATGAACCTACCATTTTTTCTCCCTCACTCACAATTGAACTCATCAACTATTGTAAAATTTGTTGTAAGAAAATTGTGTTGGTATCATTATTGCCTTTTATTATATCCATTTTTTTTATTTTTATAAGATAGTCATTACTAACGAAATAAAAGGATGTATTATCTATATATTAAAAGGATACAAAAAGTTAGTTATGACTTTAAAAAATGTCAAAACTATCCCTGAACTAATTAGATAATTATTATTCTTAAAAAATAAAAAACGAGATTAAAATTGCAATTCAAAAAAATTCAAAATTCAAAAAAAAAAAAAAAAAAAAAAAAAAAACTACCAGAGAAACTTTTTTTTTTTGAAAATGAGCACACTCTCTATTTAAATATATCTTACGCACATTTGATACATTATTTTCCCTAAAAACTAGCACACACTAAACTCAGCAGTTTACTCAATTTCAAATCCTAAATTTTAGTTTCTTGAAAATTCCATCATGTGTAACCTCTCTAACAATAGATAAATTCAAATTGAAAAATTACATTAAACTCAAAAAAAAAAAAAAAAAATCATCGAATGTGTGTAGTGCGTGTGATGAAGCTAGTAAATTTAATTACTTCAATAAAATTAAATATTAAATCATGAGAGGTGTAATTATGATATTCAATGAGTAGTTGATTAATTGTAGGACTGTTCATCCTAATAGTGGCTTCATCCCTATTTGTCTTTAAATACATCTACAACTAAACTTAGCAGTTTACTCAATTTTAAATCCTAAATTTTAGTTTCTTAAAAATTCCATCATGTGTAACCTCTCTAACAATAGATAAATTCAAATTGAAAAATTACATTAAACTCAAAAAAAAAAAAAAAATCATCGAATGTGTGTAGTGCGTGTGATGAAGCTAGTAAATTTAATTACTTCAATAAAATTAAATATTAAATCATGAGGGATGTAATTATGATATTCAGTGAGTAGTTGATTAATTGTAGGACTGTTCATCCTATTAGTGGATTCATCCCTATTTGTCTTTAAATACATCTACAACTGTTATAAAAATAAATGATTGATAAAAATTACGAGAACTGAACCTATCTATAATTTCTAAGAGCTCTCTATAGCAAAACATCTCTATTAGGACACCATCAAGAGTATTGTAAAATTTGGAGCATGGAAATGCGGTTAGACTTTGATAGCCTCTCCAATGACAAGAAGGTGCTCTATGTACTATCCTGTGGAGGAGTTTGTAAAGCAACCAAAAAGAAATTTGGCAAGTGAGTGATCAGTTCCTACAAGACATGTGAATATATATGACCCATCTTATATATATTCAACATAAACTAATAAAACAGATTTTCTATGTTTGGAGTCCATGTTTTTTTTTTTCGCAGATGGTTCGATATATACTATATTTCAAGCTTCGATCGAAGTGATGATTGGATGGATGCTTTTTGAATTTGTGGATTAATGATGGGGTTTGGAAATGCCTCACCTAAGAGGTCTTTTTGTAGAAATAAAATACGACTAACAATGAAAATGAAAATAAGTAAATGAAATTCTAAGTTATATTGTACGTACCAAGATTAACAGGTTTTGGGTGTTTTAATAGCAGCTTGAAGTTGTAGCTATAGATCATGTTTTAGTGCACCTAAACTTACCTGCTGCAAATATAGTTGTCTTACATTAGTGCATGTTAATACAAGACTACATAATTTATCTTTTTTCTTGGGTCCTTGGTATTACTTACTTTGATGAGATGAAAATAGGTTGGGTTTTTCCAATTCCTTAATTTATGAATTTGAATTGCCTTCCGCCTCTAGCATACGCGCGCGCGCGCACACACACATATATATATATCAAACCTTTTCAGCCTAAATCTGTTAGTGGTGGGAACTTATTGTAAAACCTGGGCTGAAATTGTTTTTTTTTTTTTTTTTTTTTTTTTTTTTTTGGTATCCATAAATCAAAATAAAAACAGAAAAAGAAAAGAATTGGAAAACGTTTTGAAAGACAAACACACTTTGTACAAACCAACTTTAAAACTTTAACTTTCTACAAAACCCAGTCGGAGACTGAAGGCCTTGATATATATAAAACCAGGAGGGCTATCTTCAAAATTTATCTTTCTCACATCACAGGGTCTCTTTTACTTTTATCATCTATCATCAAGAAGATTATATATACAGTAATTCTTGATTCTGCTTTATTGGATGATATATATGCCTTCTGATGATAGTTTCCGTAAGAGATGAACAATATTGTTGATCATTCTTCATACACTAAAAAGGTTGAGACAGATGAGCTTTTGGGTGAAGATTATTACTCGGAGCCGCCGCTTCTTTCTTTGGAAGCATTCCTTAGGCTCTTCACATGAAGGCTTCTAATAAGAGGGATTTGAAGGTGGGTCAGTGTGAATTGCAAAAGAATAATCAAAGGTGGCTCAATGTAGCTAGGAGAAAGTTTTTGAAGCTGAAGGTATTTTCTTATTTGGTTTTTTTCTTTTTCTTTTTTTTTTTCTTTTTTTTTTAAAGAATTTGTTTTTCAAATTGTGAAGACGAACAGTATTTTAGATGATTTTGATTAGTCTACGTTTGTTGGATTTTAAGGCCGTTTCTCCTTTTGGGAAATGGGAAGTATCAGTATGTACTAAACTGGTCCAATGACTGGCACTATGTTTGAATTGAAATTTGTTAAATAAGTCTTTCTTCTTCATTGGTAGTCTGTTGACTCTGTTCCTACTAACAGTAACTACTAAGTCATTAGAAGATATTGTTCTTCTTTATAAAAATTAATTAATTGTTTGTAAATATTACCTATATATTCTTTTTCATATTTTTTTGTCGAATTTCTCATGTGTTATACTGTTTATGGAGTAGATGGGTTTGCATAACAATCTTTTTTTATTTTTTTTTCCACCTCAAAATAAGGGGGAAAGGAATTCAAACCCAAATTTTCCTCCACATAATAAGAAATGAGTAATACCATTGAGGTAAAGAATTTCGGTCACAACTTTTGCCTCTCCAAAGGAGAACACACTTAACACCATGCATCTTAGACCGATCATCATATTTCGAAAGTACTTACTAATTTTTTATTGATATCAAATCAAAATTTACCAATTAAACTAATTGAAACACGTAACTAATTAATTTCAATTAATGCTTTAAAACGTTTTTGTTACGGCATTATACGTCTTTAATTCTTTATTATTACTTTCTCTTCTTTGAATTGCCACAAACGCATATCTAATAATTATACCATAATCCATAAATTAGAAACCAAATCTGCTCTTCCTATAAACAATGGAACCACCAATGTTTCCGCCTAGGAAAAAGCCTAAATTTTGTCGTCTATGACACCCTTAATCCTCCTCTACCACTAGCCTCATTTTCATCACTGACGTATTTACATAATTAAAGAAAAAATTAACGTTGGGCATAAAATATATTTTCCTTATATAATTCTCGAGATTATGATTTCTTTTAAAGATCATAGTGATTTTTATTTTATTTTTTTTCCTTTCCGTTTCTTTCTTGCAAAATTTTCAATAGTCTTATGATGTAACGTTTTGCTTCATTTTCGCATACCAATATTTAAGGAAGTTTTAAGATTTCTTAACTTTTTAAGTGCAATAGTAGAGCTGACAGTAATTAGGGCTGTACATGGTGCGGTGCGGCTGGTTATGGGGGTTTTTTGCACCACACCTATAGGGTGCAGTTTCCCTCGTGGATTGCACCTCACATGTGAAGCGGTAGGAACCGGTCTACACCAAGTTCAGTTCAACCTAGCAGTGCAATGTGGTTAGTTTGATGCAAAAATTTTAAAAAAAAAAAAAAAATGACATCTAACATAGAATTATCAAACAACCCAAATATTTTTAAAAAAAAAAACATAAAACAAAAAACATGTTCAGAATATTTCTCTAATACCCACACACTTTACAAACAAATTCTCCATATTTCTAGAAAGCGTAGTAAGGAAGCATCGTAGCCTAGGTATTGAGCATTATACAAATTCACATACCTGCAATTGAGCATCAAAAAATACTCTAAAAATTTCTAGATAATAGTCATGACAGAGGAGAGAAGAGAGGGGAAAACTTGCAAAACAGTGGCTTTGGCCGTAGAAGACGGTGGTGGAGAGTGGTGGCAAGTGGCGGAGGAAGAGGAGTGTGAGAGTGAGTGAGAGAGAGGGAAGTGGAGAGGCAAATGAGAGAGAGAGAAAGAAAGCAAAGAGACAAATCGTTGATGGAAAAGATTTTTCAAATTTAACCTAGGCTCCAACTAAACAATGTTGTTCCACTTTCTTTTCTTTTTATTTTTATTTTTTTAATTCTAATCCTAAAATGATGCTATTTTGAACTAGATATTAAAATTTATATTGGGTCCAAAACGACGTTGTTTTGTACAAGATTTTAATAATAAAAAAAATAAATAAAAAAAACTTAAATGAAACAACGTAGTTTTTATTAGGCAACGTAATTTTTATTACCTAACTTAAACCCTATTTTTTTCCCTTCTTCCTCTCCTCACTCACTTTCATGCATGCCTCTCCCTTTCACGTTGCACTGGTACTCTCTCTCTCTCTCTCTCTCTCTCTCTCTCTCTCTCTCTCTCTCTCTCTCTCTCTCTCTCTCTCTCTCTCTCTCTCTCTCTCTCTCTCTCTCTCTCTCTCTCGTATTTTAAAACTGAAGTATGATTGTATATTATATATGTATATGTTAATTTATATATATATATATATGGAGGTCGGTAGTAAAACTTAGAAGGATCATAAAAATATGCACATATATGAAACAAACAAAAAAAAATTATGTATTTATTTTTATGTGTACAAAACATGTTTATGTTTATGTTTATGTTTATGTTAATCAATATCAATATATATATATATAAGTAGAGACCTCATGCGAGAGAGCATAAGGTTCTGTCATGTGGCGCTTTCTATGAAGAGAATTGAAATACCCTTAAGCCATATTAGAGATAAAAACAAATTTAACAGTAGAGACTCTTTATTTCCATTGGTTCAATATTTCAAGTCTATTTTTGTTACATTATTATTCAATGTTTTAAGACTACTATTTGTTTTATTTGGTTCAATATTTCAAGACTTTTCATCTCTCACACATACAAAAAACTCTTTGCATTTCCATTCACCCTTTTCACTTCTACTCCTTTATATACACATGTCCATAGCCTTTCATACCATCCCATCACAAATACGCTTAGACAAAAAACGATGTCATTTACTTTCAACCTTTCAATGACACCTACATAACTCCAACATTGTAGTATCATTTTATTGTAACCCATATGAGTAGGCTATGACCAAGGAAGGGGGCTTGCATTTTTTATTCAGCGATGGTAGCTTACGGTTTTGATGTTAAAGTCAAACATTTTAGATTTTGTGAAGATTATGATTCACTTGGAGTCTTTGGGTGTTTGAGATTTTGGTTTGGGAAAGTTATAAATGTATTTTTTTAGAACTAAAGAAAAAGAAAAAGAAACATTCTAATTGATTATTTATGAAGATAGCTTCTTCTTTTTTTTTTTTTAATTTTGTGTTAGAATTCATAATTTGTAGGTTTCTTTGTAAGTTATTTTACTGCTATTTTGTGCGGTATAAGCCATAGTGATAAAAACAAAATTCAATAGTGATTTAAAAGTGTTTTTCACTTTTTTTTTAAGGATATGAAAGCCCAACTAAAGACGATTGAATTTTGATAAATGAATGTGTTTTTAGCAAATTTCTCTTTATTTAATCACGTTCTCTTTATGTTGATATTTACAAATGATTTCCTTAATTTCATTGAGATAATTAATTGGGTGTTTGTGATCAAGGCCTCTATATTTGGTTGTGAGAATAGAGTGGTTGAGAAAGTGTTTGATAGGTTACTAAAATTTATGTAATTTTAGGATATAAAAGTATTATATACTTTAAATTCTTATTTGTAGATTTCAAAATCATTTAATCAGTTTGAAAAATAAAATCTATTTTTAACAGTAAATATTATAATATATTATAAAAATAAGTATTGAGTATTATTTGTAGATTTTAATATACATAAAAATGATTTCAAATAAAATTGTAAAGTAGTCTGCGCTTCGCGTGGGATATCATCTAGTTCTATTTAATTATAACATCTCAGCTTGTTACCAATATTTGTTCTTCGAATTTTCTATTAAACAGGAGTTTTTAATTCAAAATTTTATTTTGAGCTACTTGGTTGATGGCGAGTGGCGGAGGTAGAGGAGTGTGAGAGTGAGTGAGAGAGAGGGAGGTGGAAAGGCAGACGATAGATAGAGAAAGAAAGCAGAGAGACAAATTGTTGATGGACAAGATTTCTTAGATTTAACTTAGGCTCCAACTAAACAACGTCATTCCACTTTCTTTTCTTTTTATTTATTTATTTATTTATTTAAATTCTGATCCTAAAATGACGCTATTTTGAACTACATATTAAAATTTATATTGGGTCCAAAACGACGTCGTTTTGTATCAGATTATAATAAATAAAAAAACTTAAATGAAACAACGTAGTTTTTATTACCTAACTTAAACCCTATTTTTTTTCCTTCTTCCTCTCCTATCTCTTTTTCACGCACGCCTCTCTCTCTCTCTCTCTCTCTCTCTCTCATTTTCTTGTATTTTAAAACTGAAGTATGATTGTATATTATATATGTATATGTTAATTTATATGTGTGTGTGTGTGTGTGTGTGGAGGTCGGTAGTAAAACTTAGAAGGGTCATAAAAATATGCACATATATGAAACAAACAAAAAAAAAAATTATTTATTTATTTTAATGTGTACAAAACACGTTTATTTTTATGTTTATGTTAATTATATTTAATTATAACATCTCGGATTGTTACCAATATTTGTTCTCCAAATTTTCTAGTAAACAGGAGCTTTTGATTTAAATTTTGATTTTGAGCTACTTGGTTGGTGCAAACATCGGTGTACTTGTATTCATTTACACCAATGTTTGAAGAAAATTTCTCTTTATTTTAGCAAATATTAGATTTGCTTTTGGGTCAGTCTTAACATTTGCCACCAAAAGGCCATCAAATGTCTTATTATTGTGGCAAGACCATTGCTTTATTAACGAAGCTTTCCCCAACAAGACAAGGGGAGCCATTATCGTTATAAGGATATTTAATAATACTTTTATATTATTCATTAGCACCATTTTACACAATAGAAAGGTAAGTGAAATAGTAATTGTTTTCTTCTTTTTCTTTTTTCTTAGCCAAATTACATTGACAATTTTCTACATAAAAAAGTATTAGTGCATGGATGAAAACTATCATTGGACTTATACACTGATACACCCTACTACACCAAAAATCTCATTCCAAACAAATTAAAGATCAAACATAATAAAGAGTGCAAAATATAAGAGTAGAAGCACAAATAAGCTTAGTGGGCTTGGGTTGAGGCGAGTCAACATTGGGCTATTTTGGAAGTTTCTTGGGTGCACCAGCACAGACATGTACCAAGGTATTCAAATAAACAAACAAAGAAATAAGCCCAATAAACAAGAACAAAAACAATAGTTCGAAGTTCAAACCATAAAACCATACCATAAAATAGTTAGAAACTTCAATAGAACTAAACTTAATAAACCCCCATACAATCAACAACAATATTTCTCCCCAAAACTTACTTTTAGAACTTAAACTAAGAGTTTGTATTGTATCATTAAATTAACTACAATATTGCATAAACTAAAAAGTAAGTGACAATTACAAAAACCAAATTATAGTGACTATAGCCAAACTTGGAGAAAGAAAAAAGTAAATGAAGCTTTCTCTCTAGAAGAGCTTTTCCCTTTCCAATTAGGGTTCCGGCGTTTTTTGATCTGCATCTTTTCAAGTGATTTGCCATCGTTATATCCAATCACCGTACTCTATCTTTAGTTGATCTTTAGTTCTCGTGTTAGGAGCCATCTTTTCCCACAACTGCAAACCACTTTCTTTATTTCTTTCTCTCATACTTAGCATTCCCTGTGCATGCTTGAGGAATGGCTTATTCCTGTCCTTGTTAATCATCAACCACCCTACTTTCTCTTTCCCCATTTGACTCCCTATCTCCCTTTTCCTTTGTTCCTTTTGTCCTCCCTTGTGGTTCCTTCTTTTTTCCTTTTTTACTTTCTCTGAAACTCCTTACCTTGCATGCCATATCTGACTACTTTTTGTCTCATATGGCTGATTCCTTCATTGCTAAAGAATATGGCTGGATTGAAAGTAGTGATTCTAAAATCAACATAGAACTTTTTACTAATGAAATAGAATTTAACTACAGGTCTAGTGATGATGAAGGGGTCCCTTTTGCACAGCATGGACCCGTGGTTGTAGCTGATCCTTCTGAGCTCTCCAATTGGAAGGATTTTTGGAGTAACTTTGCAATAGGCTTCATACTAGATTACATAAAATTCTCTGGTGGGCATCTTCAACACATAATCAATGCTACATGGCGCATCAGAGGCTCGATTTCTATTGTTGGGAGAGATTCATATTTCTACCTCCTCTATTTTGATCACTTGGATGACCTCAATCACATTTGTAATGAGCGTCCTTGGTCTATTGATGGAGCACTGTTTGTTTTAGAAAAATGGAGAGCAAACCTAATTCTTAGTAGACTCCAACTTAACTATGTCTCGCTATGGGTCCAACTGCATGGGCTTCCATTGAAGTATCAGTACCCAAAGCTTACAGAGAAGATAGGACAACTTATGGGCATATTTGAAAAAGTTGATTGGGAAGACAGGTTGCCTCGAAACATACGGTTCATACGCATAAGAGTTCATACAAATCCTTGGTCCCCCTTGATTGCTGGCTTCATGTTGAGGCTAGATGATGGGTCGAAGTTTTGGATCCAATGCAAATATGAAAGAATACATAAGCTTTGCAACTGGTGTGGACTGATTGGTCACAATAAGGGTCAATGCACATATAGCGTGGATGATATAGAGATGATGTTGTTTAGGCAACGTGTTTGCATCCAGAGGTTGCACTAGGTACAGTTTGGTTTCCATGCTCTAGAACCTTAATTCTCTAATGAACTTAGAGCTTTTTTTCAACCATAGGAGATGGTGGACTTCACAACTTATGGGCATATTTGAAAAAGTTGATTGGGAAGACAAGTTGCCTCAAAACATACGGTTCATACGCATAAAAGTTCATACAAATCCTTGGTCCCCCTTGATTGCTGGCTTCATGTTGAGGCTAGATGATGGGTCGAAGTTTTGGATCCAATGCAAATATGAAAGAATACATAAGATTTGCAACTGGTGTGGACTGATTGGTCACAATAAGGGTCAATGCACATATAGCTGGATGATATAGAGATGATGTTGTTTAGGCAGCGTGTTTGCATCCAAAGGTTGCACTAGGTACAGTTTGGTTTCCATGCTCTAGAACCTTAATTCTCTAATGAACTTAGAGCTTTTTTTCAACCATAGGAGACGATGGACTTCACAACTCAAGTTTGGCAATGTCTTCCACCCCACCCACAACAATATCCAACCAAACTATCCACCACATCGACTTGTTCCTAACAACCACCTATCTGACTCAACCTCCACCTCACATGCATCCCACCACCCCCACTACCTTGATACTAATACACCTCTGCAACCCCCACCACCCAACATAAACATTAGGTCTAATCACAATGCCTCTACCCAAACTGATAATGAACATGCAATACTTAATTCTTCCATTAACTCACTTCATCTACATAATCTTCCAATCCCACCTACACCTCCAAATTCCCCTATTTCCAAACCATACCCCTATTATCAATCAAAGCTCGGAGCCACCTGCATGTCCCTTAAAAACCTTCTCTATGAGGCCATCTTGGTTTTCACCAAAAGCTATGGGATTGAAATGGACATGGGTTGAAGATTCAAGACCTTTTATAACGAATAGTGAAGTAAGGGAATCTAATCTTGCAACCTCAGACACAGAGAGTGATTTAGTGATAGTTACAATGTTTAACTTGGACAAACTAAATGACATCAGACCCGAAGTTACGTGGAATAGAGGCATGATTCCTGAATCTCTACATTCCTTCATAGAATCTCTGGTGCAATGTGTGAAAAAGGGCAAATGTCGGTTAGAATTAGGAGATTCTAGCTCAGGACCTCACCTAAACCAAGCACAAGCCCAAAGTTATAATTTGGACCGAGCCAGGGATAATACAATGCAAACTGAAGTTAGAAAACCACTAGAGAGTCAAGGCCAAGCCCATATCATGACTGCTAATCCAGCCAATATCACGAATTCTGGATTGGGCTCACTTGGCAACCTAAATCTACCCCTAGGCCTAGGTCTGCCTTCCCCAGACTCCTTTCATTCAGATCTGGAGCCCATCTCTGCAATGATTCATGAAGATTTTGGTTGGGAACAGATTTCAGATAAAACCCCACACTACCTAGGAGGGTCTAGGAAGAGATTCAAGAAGGAGTTAGAAAATTTTGGAAGAAACATTCGACAACGCTTATTATGTGGTTTGTTCAAAAGGCAAGGGAACAACAAAGAATTAACAGAAGATGTTGGGCACAATAGGATTGGTCAATTTGCAAATTCAATTCCTTCTTCAAACCCTTGCACACCTTACCCTGGAAATCCAATTGGGCGTTGGGAAGCTAGCTCTCATAAGCTTCCCTAACAACCATAAGGATACTAAACTGGAACTATAAAGGTTAAGGCAAGCCCTCTGTAGTTCTACAATGTCAGAAAAAAGCCCTCGAGTCTAAGCCTGATCTAATATTCCTTATAGAGACTCAGTTAGTCAACGAAAAAGGTAGATCATTTTAGGGAAAATATGGGTTTTCTAATGGCGTAGAAGTTCCAAAAGAAGGTCTCAGTGGTGGCTTGTTATTGGCATGGATGCCCAGCCAACAAGTTCACATCATCTACAAATCCAAAAACCTAGTCCATACAGAACTGGTAGATGACAAAGATAACCCTTTATCCATTACTTTTGTTTATGGACAACCAAATCACACCAAAAGAGAAAGTGTATGGAAGAAAGTTCTTTAACCAGAACTTAAATTATTGTCGCATCCCAACTAGTTGTGCATAGGAGACTTTAATCAAGTTCTTTCTAGTGAGGACAAATTCTCCTTTAATTGGGGTAAATCTCCGAGTATGGAAAATTTTCAAGAGTTGATATATGATTTAGAACTTTGTGAATTAGCTGCTTTAGGGCAAAAGTTTACTTGGATGAACAATAGGATGGAAGAGGACTTTGTGATGGAGAAATTATATAGAGCCTTTGCCAGTGATGAATGGATCAACACATACCCCTCTTATGCTCTTAAAAATCTCCCCATCCTGCACTCTGATTATGGTCCAATCATTTTGGATTTTGATCTCCAACTTCCTTTTAAACATAGACCTTTCCGTTTTGAGCACATGTGGCTTACTCATCCATCTTGGAAGGAAGTTGTCCATAAGGCTTAGGATTTCCACACATCTGGTTCTAGAGCTTTCCAATTCAAAAATAAAATTTCTAACCTTAGATCTATGTTTCTCGAATGGAACAAGGACACCTTTGGTAAGGTTGAAAGTGATATATTCCAGAAACAAATTCAACTCCAATAGCTTTAGAATTTGATACTCACTATTGAGGATGTTAGGGAAGAGTGCTTTCTTAGGGAAGAGCTTGAGACTTTGATGAACCGAGAGGAAATGAAGTGGGCCCAAAAGGCAAGAAACAATGTGCTAGTTTTGGGTGATAGGAATGCCAAGTACTTTCAAACCTTAGTCAAGCAGAGGAGAGCTAGGAATTGTATAATAAAAATTAAGACTACTAATGGGGTTATCTTTGACAACCCAACAGTTATTAAGAACACAATACTTAGTCACTTTAGGTTGTCCTTTGCAAGCACTGTTACTAGGGACCAAACCTCCATCACCACTGACCTGAGTGCACTACCTATCCCCAAACTATCTCCCCCCAAACTATCTCCCCTACAACTAGATCTCCTCAATAAGCCCATTACCAATGAGGAAATTGAAAGCATAGTGTTCTAGATTGGCTCCTATAAAGCCCCTAGTCCTGATGGAATTCCTACTTTCTTCTATCAGGAATTCTGGAGTATTGTGAGAGTTGATGTTCTTAATACTGTGGATGCTTTCTTTCACTCAGGTTCTCTCCTTAAATCTCTGAACCACACATACATAACTCTTATCCCAAAGGTTCCTTCTCCTAATGAGGTTTCCCATTTTCAACCTATCAGCCTATGCAATGTTATCTACAAAGTCATTTCTATACTCATGGTCAATAAACTTATACCCTTAATGGATAACCTTATCACCCCTTTTCAAAATGCTTTTATCTGAGGGAGAAGTATTACAAATAACTTTTTGATTGCCCATGAAATTTTTGACTCTTTGGGCAAGAAGAAAGGTAGAAAGAATTGTTTTGGGGCCTTAAAAATTGACATGAGTAAAGCATATGACAGGATTGGCTGGAAATTTCTGAAATCAGTCCTAGTTGCTTTGAATTTCAATGAAAGGTGGGTAAATTGGATTATGGAATGTGTTACCACAGTTCGTTATACTCTTCTTATCAATGGCAATATTACCCAATCCTTCACCCCTTCCAATGGTCTCAGACAAAGGGATCCCCTTTCTCCTTATCTCCTCCTCATGTTTGCCAATATTTTGTACCTATCCCTCATGAAAGCTAAAAATCAGAGGAATATCAAAGGCCTAAAACTAGGAAGGAATTGTATTTCCTTCACTCACATATTCTTTGCTGATGACTCATTGATTTTCTTCAAAAAAGCTACTGACTCTCTGACCTCCATCCAAGAAATTATGTCCTGACACTACTCCATATTTGGTCAACATATCAACCTTTCCAGATCTCAGACATCTTCTGTTCTCGAATATGGCCAAAGAAGATCTGGAAACTCTAGCTCATTCTCTACATGTTAATTTGGAACAAAATCCAAGTAAATACCTAGGATTAAACTTCAAGTTTAGGGGGGAAAAGGTCGTTGACTTTCAGTTTTTGGTTGATAAACTGCATACTAAGCTGCAGGGTTGGAAGGCCAAGCTCTTATCCCAAGCTGGTAGGACTACTCTAGTCTCTTCTATGCTCCAATCCATACCCTTGTACACTTTCTCATGTTTCAAGGTACCCGAAGCTATTTGTAATAAAATAGATGTCATTTCCGAAGCCTTTTTATGGGGACATGAACCAAGGGTGAAGAAAATGCATTTGCTCAATTGGGATAAGCTATGCAAACCCAAAAAGGAAGGTGGTGTAGGCTTGAAAAAATTCAGTTTCATGAATCAAGCCATGCTGGCAAAACAATTCTGGAGGATTAGTAAAAAACCCCAATCCCTTCTAGTCAAAACCTTTAAGGCCAAATATTTCCCTAGAAGCACGACTCATGAATGTACTCCTAAGCCTCACCAGTCATGGTTTTGGAGGAATATCATTGACCATAAACACAGTAAGCTTAAGGAAGGAAGGTGGACTATTGGGAATGGTTCTGGGATCCCTCTCAACCATCCTAGTTGGTTTCTCTATCAAGCAAAATAACCTAAACTTGAGCTCTGGTACAGTGCCAGGCCTAATTGATAACTCCACTCACTCATGGAAGCCAAGCCTAATTAAAGCCCTATATCCACATCCTTTGAGTACTGAAATTTTGAGGTTACCTATTTCAAAAACAGGCAAAAGCTCAGATAATCTGGATTGGAAACACTCCTTCTCAGGTGATTACCAAGTCAAGAAGGCATACAAACTGATTCACAATGGAGTTAACCCTGTTGTGACTAATCCAAATGGTCATAATCATCTTCCTTTAGAGGTATGGAACCTTGTTTGGAAAGTGTAGGTTCCACTGAAAATTTGTAACTTTGTATGGAGACTTCTCCATGATAGCCTCCCTACATACCTCATATTAAAAAACAAGGGGATTCCTGTGGATGGCACATGTCCCCTATGTAATGAGGATGATGAATCCACCTCCCACTTGTTTCTGTTCTACCCCTTTACACCAGCTACTTAGCATGGCACCTCGTTAGCTGTTCATACTTCTGATATCCATTACACTTCCATCCAACAATGGATGGGAAAGATGCTGCTTACTCATAAAGTAATCGATCAGGACAGACTGCACTACCTGCAAGCAATCTTTACCACCCTCTGAAACATTTGGAAGCATAGACATCTAGTTGTTCATGAAGGAAAACACCCTAACCCCTTAGAAGTTGTTCTAATTGTTTAGTCCATGATGTGCAGGTACAAGGATGCGTTTAGTAGCTACTCCTCTTCCTTTAACAAATCTTCAAACCGGCCTTGGTCAGTGCAAAATCTTGGAGGCCCCTGGCAGATAATCATCAAAGTAGCTGAAGCAAGGAGGAAGCAAGGTAATAGAACTGGTTTGCTTATCAAGCAAGGAGCAAACGCCTTATATCAAGCTGCACATTAGAAATAGTCCCAAATGCCATCTAGGAAGCAATGGTCGAGGCAACAGTTAAGGCTAGGAGTCTGGGTTTCAATCAAATTTTGTTTCTCAGTGATAGTAGGAGATCGGTCCAAGTTGTCAACAAGGAAAGAGCCCCTAGCTGGAAGGAGAAGACTTGGGTAGCAGATTGTTCTCACTTAGCTCAAAATGGTTTAATCTATCACTCTGTGTTTGTTCCCAGAATTGTAAATAGTGATGTCAATACATTGTTGTATGGTTAGACAATGCCAATACATTGTTGTATGGTTAAACAAGGTCTTTTTGTAACTCTTACTTCCTTTGAATGGTATCAAAAAAAAAAAGCCAAACTTGGAAGCAGCTCCGCCTTCACCACACAGGATTAGACATGCCACGACTAGGTACATAACCAACCACGACATATCCATTGCTTCCACGGCCTCTGCTTCCACCATGGTCACGTTCTATGCCTCCACCCCGGCCGCCACCACCTCTGGCAGCTACTTCATTCACCTTTAGCCATCTTGGTTGACGAGTGCTTGATCATTATTTCACAACAAAAATAACAATAAAGAAACCAGCCAAAACAAACAGTGTGATTGTTTCTTTGTAGATAATAAAGGGACATATATATATATATGTGTGTGTGTGTGTGTGTGTGTGTGTGTGTGTGTGTGTGTGTGTGTGCAGTTTCATTCATGACTTACGGTTAAAGGCTGTAAGTTCTCTGACTCGTAGACAGGGACGGACCCAGGTACAAGGCTAAGGGGGCCCGGGCCCCCCCTGGGCCCAAAAAAAAAATTTTTAGCAAGTAAAATTTTTCTGAAAAAAAAAAAAAAAAAAAAAAGGGGCTTGGGCCCCCCTGAAATTTTTGCTCCGGCCCCCCTTCCTCTAGCCCATCATCCGGCATGAACCCCCCCTTCCCCTAGCCCATCATCCGGCCAGCTCAAAGCAGAGCCCATAAGGCCATAACCCATGTCAATCCACAACCAAAAAAAAAATCTCAGCCCTCAGCAGTCCAAAACCAAACGAAGAAAGCAAAAACCAAAGGAAAAAAAAGAGAGAAAAAAAAAAAAGAAAGGAAAGTGAGAGACCGAGAGGCGAGAGCTACGAGCGAGACGGAGAGAGATAGAGTCGCAGAGAGCCAGCGCCGCAGCAGTGTCGCCGTGACGCCGTGACGGAGAGAGACAGAGAGCGAGATGAGAGCGAGAGAGTGCGAAGTGCGAACCCAGCTTCGAGCGAGACCCACGCCGGCGAGAGCGAGACCCACGCCGGCGAGAGCGAGACCCACGCCGCCACGCGAGACGAGATCCACTTGCCACCGCTGCCGCCGGTTGCCGTTTCCCGATCTGCCCAGCCCAGCTTCGAGTCTTCACAGAATCACAGGTATTTACTCTTTAACTCTTATCTTTTCCTTCAAATTTCAAAACCTTGTGAATCTGTGATCTGAGATTCTGAGAATCAAAGAAACTGTGCTTGTGGATATGGTGTTTTGAGTGTTTCTTGTTTGTGTTTTTACTGATGAACTGAAGTTTGGTGATTTCACTGATTTGGTGCTTTGTGATGCGGCTGAAGCCGCTAAACTGTTTGTGTTTGTGTTTGTGTTTGTGTTTTTTTTTTTTTTTTTTTTTTTTTTTGGGGGTTTTGGCTTTGTGACTCTGTGTTTGTGGCTCTTGCATTATATAGATAAAAGAGATAGATAGAGAGAGTAGAGATTGTAGTGATAGTCACTCTCAATAGTCAGTAAGTCATATGGTTTTTTCTTTGTTGACCGGTAGTTGGACATTAGTTGGACATAATAATAGGGAATAGGGAAAAGTGGAGTTGCTATTGGGCAAAGGCAAGTGACAGGGGAGAAAAAAAAAAAAAAAAAAGGGTAAAGTTAAGAAAAGTTTTTGTTAGTAGTGCTTGACTGTCTGTAGTGGGATTCATTGGATATTTGGGTTAGTGGGTCAGAATTAGGAAGATGAAGACAAGAGACAACACAAAGATACAAAAAACATAAAAGATATAAATAAAGAAAGGGACAACACAGAGACATAAATAAAGGCAATTTAAACACAAAGACATTAAAGGCAGACCAAAGACAAAAAGAAAAAAGTAAATCATATAATATAAGAAATTATCACACAAATTTAAAAAAATAACGGTAATTCTTATATAATTTTTATTTTATTTGAAGATCATGAAAAAATCAACTACAATGCTTGATTTTTTCAAAAGAAAAGGTTCAACTTCAAATTCTTCCGAAGTCAACGTGGAATTGCCAACAACTAATGTTGCTATTCCAATTCCGGAAAATGCGGATTGTAAGCGACTAAATTTCTAGTTTGAAATTAATCAAACAAGTAAAATAGTTTCACAAATGCGAATTTTGTATTGATGATTGTGTGGTACAATTCTCTGGAATTACAAAAGAGTGATCCTCTGATTCGATCTCCTTGCAAAACTTATTGATTAGATTTATGGTAATGTGGATTTGACTTGAACACAAAATATCCTTCAATTTGGTTGAGGGATAGATTGAAGATTACTGAAACGGAATTACAATGAATCTCTAGCTATGAGCTTGTTTAGAAATCCTTTGTTCTTCGCGTTCTTCATGTTCTTCGTGCGTTCTTCGTCTTCGAAAGTTTGTGGTGGAAGTTCTTCGGAGCTTTGGAGGCTTGAATCCGTTGAGCTTCAATGATTTGTGATTTGTTGATGTTTTCGGACACTTTTGGCTTAATTCCCGTGAACTTTAGGATCTAGGCAGATGATCTGGATGATTCTGCTTCGAATGTTCTTCGATTTTTAGGGTTGAAGTTCTTGAAGTTCTTGAAGGCTTTGAGGCTTGATCTTCACAGAGCTTTTTTACTTCTCAATTCTGGTCCTCCTAAATGTCTCAGGAAGGCTTCTATTTATAGGAGTTTTGGGGTGGATGAGCGATACGTGGCGGAACTTGATTGGTGACACATGTCACAGCCTGATTGGTCTGCTTGTGTCATCGCTTACACGTGCTGGACTGCTTGAGTCATCGCTTACACGTGCGAGGCTGCTTGAGTCATCGCTTACACATGCGAGGCTGCTTGAGTCATCGCTTACACGTGTGCTGATGCGTGATTGGTTCTTGCATGACACTTGGCAAATTTCTATTGGCTTCTGAATAGTGATAGCAAAACCTAGCAGCAATACATGGTGCTCTGTAATTGGCTGTATTTTGTGGACTTGGTAATGTGACGTGTCAGCTTGCGATAGGTCGGGAATTTTCCCTCTCTACAAATGCCCCCTCGAGACTCGTTCACACACACAGTCTTGGAGCGTGGTGTGGGAATGAGTTTCGAAAAAAAATGGATTTTTGGTACTTGACTCTTTAAGTGAAGTAGTCAAAGGTGGTGGAGCTGTTGAAGGTGGTGGAGCTTTCAGAAGGATGAGATAATTTCCGAAGAGTAGACCCACCCATACGAAAGGCTTTGATGAGACCGAAAAAGGGGTCTGCAAGTATTTGAACGTACTTGCGTGATGGAGCCTTCTTAGCAGAGATTAAGTTGAAGTAATTTCAAAAGAGTATTTTGGATCGTTGGCGGCGATCACAAGATGTTGAAGATGGGGAAGATGAGGGAATGGTGGCTGGATACAGCATGCAGGGTCATAGAGCTAGCCTCGTGTTCTTAAGAACTTCTGGTGAAGTTATTTCAGAAGATCACGCTTTGGATTACAACGAGGACAGGTGGGAAAGTGGTTGAATTCGCCTGCATAATTGTATCACTCAAGTTAAGTTGAAGTAATTTCAGAAGCTTATGTATTCTGGGTATGCTGGTAGTGGCAACGAAGAAGATAGAGATGAAGCAAAGCAAATGAGCAAAGCATACACCACCATGGTGCTGGCCCTGTATGCTGGGACCCTTCTGGTGTAGATGTTTATGGGAAGTACAACTTTGAATATGGGACTGACTGTGTGTTGCATGGGGTCCGACAGCAAGTAATTGAATGCACCTGTGTAATGGGACCATGCTGACAGACGTTATGTTGAAGTAATTTCAGAAGAGTACCTTCTGAAATTCTTCAAGCTCATTTTAAGTTGGAGTAATTTCAGAAAATGAGTTTTGAGGTACCAGCAACGATGACCTTTGGGTCCCATAATAGTGGGGACATGGAATAAAGCTTTGATGACCATTTACCGGCACCAAAGGCTGAATTCTGATGAGCTGGCGCCTTGGAGGTTGTTTTAAGTGTTGGATGGAAAACAATTTGTAGGATACCCCAACACTTTTTACCATCTTCATCTACTGCTACTTGTTGGAAAAGCACAGAAAAAATGAAAGATGGAACTAACTTGTGAACCTGGTTTGGAAACCAGACAAGTTGCTGTTTGTTCCGAACCACTGCTTCTGCTAGAAGACCAAGCAATTGGAAAGAGACCACAGGAGCCCTGAGGTTAGGAACAGGTGTGTCCGCTGGACTTGGATTTCCTGGCCAACCAAGTCCACGGAAGCATGGGAGGGCGATGCAGACCTTGTTATGAGTAATTTTATGGACAAAGGTGGTTGTTAAGTGGAGAAACAAAGTTTGTTTGGATCTCAAAACTGCAATGATGTTGTAAATAGGGTTTCGACCGACCCATGGGAGGGTTGATCTCAAACCGATTATGAAGCAAAATCGATTGCTAGGTATTGAGAATGATGAGGTCATAGTGAGAAATGGTTGTGAAAAGGAGGATTTGAAAATCTGAAAGAGGCAAATCTTCATTTCATGATTCAGTGTTTTTTTTTTTTTTTTTATGAGTTTTTGATGAACCCGGCCCTCCTTTTTATAGTAGAGAGATGAAGAATGGTAGGTAGGTAGTTAAGAATGGTAGTTGAGAATTTTTGGTGAGAATGGTAGGTGGGAACGGTAGGTGGGAATGGTAGGCACCGAATGGGAATGGTAAGTTGGAGACTGGTAGGCACCGAACGGGAATAGCAGATTGAACTAATGACCTAGTGTAATTTCAAGACACACTTGTGAGAGTTCATTTGTACTTTGAAAGGCAAGTCTTGATGAAATCTGGAGAATAACTCTGAGGAGCTCCCAATTAAGTGGATGAATCTCAAATTTTGATCTCAGGAGTTTAAGTTTCGGACATCGTCAGTACTTCAAAGATTTGGGTTTGATTGGTGATCACCAAGTCCAAAACCAATAAGTGGATTTCAAAATCAGAATCTTCGTGAAAGTACGAATAGAACAAACGTTGCTCGAATGTCTTGATTCTTGGTCAGAGTTCACTTCAGAGCCAACAGTTGTAGAATCACATTATTTGGGAAATTTTGGATTCTCAAATGAAGAAATAGACCCCAAATTTGGAATGTACACGAAAAATTGAGAAAGGCAAGTGTGACTTGAAAATTTTGACTTTAGGTTGATTTCAACATCAAAGTCAACTGTCTTGGAATTTGGGCCATTTGTGCAATTTTCGAGTCTCAAATGATGAAACAGACCCCAAAATCGGAATGTGCACGAAAAATTGTTCAAGACAGGTCCATCTTGAAAATTTGACGTTTGGTCAACATTTGCACAAAAGTCAATTTTTTTGGAAATTGGACGTTTACACAATTTTCGAGCCTCGAATGAAAGAATGGGTCCCAAAATTGGAATGTACTCGAAAAATTGAGTGGGGTAGGTCCGTATTGAAAATTTTGATTTTTTGGCCAAGGTCAAAGGTCTATTTGGTCAAAGTATTTTCTCTCACTTTTTTTTTTTTTTTTTAGGCAGTTCGGATCCGGGTCAAACCGGGTCGGTCCGGGTCGAATCTGGACCAACGGGTCAGCAGCGTGGGGATGACGTCATCCATGACGTCACATTGCTGAGGACGCATGTGGCACGTGTGGTACGTGCGACACGTGTGGCACGTGTGGCCCGTCTACACGTTTGAAGGAAGCCCGGCGCGTGAGATCTGAAGGAGGCGCGTGTTCGTTGAGGCGAACGATCTGGCGGCGCGTGTAGGCGCGTGGGTGACTTTCTGGACCTGAAAATTTCAGATTTTGTAGTTTTAAGGCCGTAAAAGACCATGGTGCAATCATTTTTCTAAAATAACCGGCATATTTTCACAGATTTGAAAGACTAGGCCGTGGGTCTTCGCGAATCCGGGGCGGCACGTGGTGGCGCGTGCGGTCGTTTTTGGGTTTGAGATTTCTGGGCTTTGTTAATCGTGGGCTGGTGGATCTAGTGGTGACACCTGTTTTGTGAAGATTTTCTCAGATTTGTGCAGATTTGAACGAAAAACTTCGCGAAACGTTTGGGAGTTTGTGGCGGCTCGTGGTGGCTCCGCTGCTAAAGATTTTTCTGGGTTTTGTACACCAAAGTCCTTAGAAGATTTCTGTGGGTTGATTTCTTTGTGAAATCTTGTCAGAAACTTTAGAAATCCAAAATGGTGTCCGCACACATTGTTGGATTTGTTGCCACCTTGGTCTACTTTGGCGGGGGCCATTCTGACAACGCTTGACAATCCAGGCAGGGAGTGGTTCCAGAGTAACCACTGAGTATCTCTGTTGTCCTCAAGAAGTCGGTGACACAGTAGAACAAGAAACTTCCCTTCGTCAGTCTAGGACGCGAGACTGAAAGCATTGCTGGACTTGTTGGCACCTTGGTCTACATTGATGGTGGCCGTTCTGACAACATTTAACAATCCAGGCAGGGAGTGGTTCCAGAGTAATCACTGAGTGTCTCTGCTGTTTACAAAGGAGTTGGTGACACAGTAGAACAAAAAGATTCCCTTCGTCGGTCTAGGACTTCATTCACAGTCTAGTGTCATAGTTTCCAAGGTCTAGTGTAATTTTTTTTCTTTCTGACAGCATGATACATTTATGGGCTTTGTCATTTCTGATTTTTCAAATGAGTACGTCACCCTTTGAAAATATGGCACTTTTAACTTTTTTACAGGTGTTTTTTTTTTGTTTTGTCTGCTAGCTTTTATGGATCTCTATATAAAGCCACTCAGGACATGCACTAACTCGTACAAACGTAATCTCTAATAACAGAATACTCTGTAGTAACATAATACTCTGTATGGAGAAACCATGCCCACCCCTCTTTTTTTTTTTTTTTTAAATTAATTTATTTTCTATTATTTGATTTTTTTTTTTTAGTACACAGGTATCATGATGCTCTTTTTTAAGGATTCGAAAATTAGTGAAGAACCAGCCTTGTTTATTTATAAGAAGAAAGATGACAAGGATGCGAAGCCTACGACCTTGATTGTTCGTCTGCCCACAATTGGAAAATTTTCAGAGAAATGGGGTCGTAACTCTTATCCTCTCAATTTGCCGAAATGGTCACAGGTTGTTCCTTCTAATGGCGGCTCTAACTTGGAAACAACTATCCTTCTTGCCTCGCATCACAAAAATGTTGTTAAATCAAAGCCGTACAACACTTTGGGACGAGAGATAATTGCCAAACATGCGGATTGGGATTTTTCCTTTAACGTGAATGGAGGATCTTCTTACTTCTTCCTTTATTGGGATTGGCTAGAAGATGTGCTTAGCCGGTGTAAACAGCTCCTTGATGTGACCCACCTCTACAGTGCGGTCTTTGCTTCCTTATTCACATATGATTATGATGAAAACCTCATGAAAGCATTTTGTGAGTGTTGGAGTCCGTCCACTAATACCCTCCATACCTCCGTTGGGGAAATTTCCATCACACCATGGGATCTTTCCATTCTCGGTGGACTTCCTTGTACCGGTGCATTTTATGATGAAGTAGTACCCAATGCGCAAGAGCTAGATGGAATCAATGACCAAGGACTACCCTATCTGCCGTACAGCTGTCGCTACCTCTTCCTGGCGTATCATCATCTTCAAAATCGGCTGAAGAAACAAGGGAAAGTAAGTGTTCGTGACTGGATTACTTTTTGGTATAGAGGAAATAGCAAGTATTCGGCTCCTAGAAAACCAGCGAGACGGACAACCATTCCCAAGTATAGTCAGAATCCCTCGGGTGAGATAAAGGAGCATGGGCCATGGCTTGATAAAGAACACGGGGTCTTTGTGGATCTTCAAGTTGAAGGTGATTTAAAGGAGGAGACTTTTTTATCGGCGCTTCTTTCCTGTTGGCTGTGCATATTTGTCTTCCCTATCAAGGATCAGAACAGCATCCGTCCTGGCACTTTCAAAATTGCTAGTTCCATAGCTAATGGTCGTTCATTTGGCCTTGCTTCCCCAGTATTGGCTAGAATTAATCGTGGGCTTAATACCATTTCTTCCTCTTCTACCCCGAGCAAGTCCGGAGCTAGCTTTGCCATCCATTATGTTCATGCCTGGGTAGGTCATTTCTTCCAAAGCAATCGCCTCACCCATGATAAACCATCTGATGCTTTGATGACTAAATATTCTGGTGTGGGCTATGTCTCTCCGTTCAACGAATTCTCTGCACGCAAGCATATACGAAACGCCACCAACTTTCTTTGGCACCGAACTGCTTTCAAGAAAAACTATGACCAGACTTTTATTGACAATAATCATTTATCCATTCAGAAGTTCGACTACTTTATAAGCCTTCGCTCGAGGTACTTGTCACTTCGATGTGAAGACCAACATATTGTAGAAGCATACAGTCCTCACAGATTCAGTCGGCGCTTTGGATTTCATCAAGACATCCCAGGTGATTTGAAGGAAGAAATTCATACCGGTTCTTTAAAAGACCTCTACCAATTCTATCAATCCTTCACTTGCTGCAACACAGATTCTAAGATATTCATTCCAGCTTTTGCCACAGACTTTGGAAGTCGAGTCAGACATGCTACAAACAATGGTGGGAAAGGGTTTACGGAAATGATTTTACCAAAGGAACAGACCTCCTAGCTGACATCTCCTCCTTCCCTGTTAAGCCACTAACATCTGAAAGTTCAAAAACGTGTACAAAAACACTTTTGAACGTTTAGACCCCCAAAAACCAACTTAACCAACACAAGCAATATGTTAAACAACTAGTGTGCGGAAACTTAACATATGCTATAATATGAGATTGGTTAAACAACTATCTAAGCCATAACAAAATAAATCACAGCAGATAATGTAAAGGCAGAGATAGAGAGGAAGGAAGATGCAAACACAGAGATAACACCCGGATGTGTTATCGAAGAGGAAACCGAAGACCTCGGCGAAAAACCTCTCCGCCGCCCTCCAAGCGGTAATCAATCCACTAGAAAATACAGTTGGGATACAAGGACAGCAATAGACCCTCCAAGCCTAATCTACCCAATGCACCTAAGCCCTCCAAGCTTCTTGCTCCAACGAGGTTGCGCCGAACCTTTTTCTTTTCTAGCTTTCCGGATTCCGCTACTACACCGTAGCATCAACCAATGAAGATTGGCTCCTTCCTAACTGCTTCCCAGAACTCCAAACGTCTGTCTCACAGGGATGATAATGGTGAGAACCAGGTTTGGTATAATGCCTCTCAAGGATTTGACAATGGAGAGGAAGAGAGTGAGGGAATTTGATGAGACTCTAAGGTAGAGATTGTGGGTGAAACAATCTGGTTTTTCTTTAGGGTTTCTCTCTCAAAATTCTCTCTGGAAGCTCTCTTTCAATCGTGGGTTAAAAGGGTATTTATACTGGAGTGAAGAGGAATGCGAAACGTCAGGTTTTTCCAAAACAGGGGTGGCTCGCGGCTTGACCTCGCGGCTTGACTAAGTCGCGAGTTCCAGTCGCGAGTTAACCGTATGGCCAGTTGTCCTGTTTTGTCCTGTAGTGCTCCAGCTAGCATGACTGTTCATCTTCCAGCATGCTTGGCACGTGTGCATCTTCTGGCGGGTTGAAGCTGCGAGTCCACCCGCGAGTCCCAGCCGCGACACTCTGTTTTCTTGCACACTTTTGAACAATCTTCACACTATCTCACTCACTACCCTTACAACAATCCCACCTAAATACAGGGTTACTAAATGCTGAATTACAAGCAAATTTGGCACGGAATAAAGCCAATTAGATGGTTGAATAAATTCAACCTTACAACATCCAACAAGCCTCAGAAGGGAAAGAGGGAACTACAAGACCCATACATTCCACAGCCTTCGTCAGAGTTTGCACGACGTCGTCTTGAAGATGATAGTCATTCAAAAGCCTCATCTCGACATATTGAAATCACCTGCAGTTAAGGCACCAAAGGTCTATTTGTTGTACCAGTTAAGGATGCCAGTAAGATTTCTGAGGAGGAGGTGGGTAACGACCTGGACTATAATTGGAAACAATCGAAGAGTCCAATGGAGGGTGTTGATGTAGAGATTTCTATTAATCATGCACAGCTTGTTTCAAATAGCGAGTCTTCTATTTCAAAGCCATCTACGAAGAGTTTGGATCTCGAGAGGTGTGAGTTTGCTGATGTTGGTACGTCATCCAAATTTCCGATTGAGACAGAAAGGGCACCTCTGTCATCCCTGCAACTAGCTAAACCTCCGGAAGTCTCTGTGTTTCAAGCCAAGGCGCATATTTCTTCCGTGCGTAGGAAAGGGGCTTCTATGCTAGGAGATGTTCTTCTAAACAGGCTTTCGAATCTTTCCGTAGACACCATCCTCCCAAAAGCTGAAGTACAAGAGATTTATAGTGGGGTTGAAAGTCTTGGAGTGGACCCTCAACACTTGCGCGAGAATGTTGACAAATATTGCGAGGGTATTGCAGACTATTTGAAGATGAAGGAATTTCTGAACCAACAACCAAGTCCTCTCATCTTGTCTCAACGCTAAGCTGAAGTTGAATCCCTCTTTTCTGAAGCATCGCAGAAGAAAGCGTCTTTGAAGACTGAACTTGATGCTGTTAAATTGAGGATGGTTGATTTGAAAACTGAGCTTGTCCAGTTAGAGCAATTATTGTCTCAAATTAAAACTCATCAAATTGAACAAGACGATGTTGTGCAAGACTTAGAAGAACAACTTGAAGAAGTCAAATCTACCCCTGTTCTTGAAGACCAGGATATGGAGGCTTTAGAGAAGATACGAGCCCTTCTGGAAGATAATCGTTCTAGCTTGAAAGATTTGAAATGGATGTAATTTCTTTTGTTTTAATTTCCTTCATATATGTCAACATGCTTTCCTCTTGTACTATTTTTCTTTCGTTAATCAATAAAGAAGACTTTATTTTCTGTTCCTTCATCATTTTTTTTTTTTTTTTTGAGACTGAACTTAGCAAAGGATACTAAGTTGCCTACGTACCCTTGAGAGGGATCAAGTCATCACGTAGTTCAAAAGATTTTTTTTTTTTTTTTTTTGTGTTTTTGCAAAAAGGGTGCGCAGTGTGTAATAGTGGGTATCACCACTGATCGAACCCGAGACCTCGGCCTCAAGGGAGAAATGGGTGTCCAACCGCTACGGCACACTCGCAATTGTTGACATGGAGTGGGATTAATTTCTCCTTATTGGTACACTTTCAAGCATAGAAGCATTTGAGGAACTTCCCATTGATGGGGCCGATCCTTGCATCGTCATTGTTGATCAACTTGTGAGCTTGGTTAGTGTTTGCCCCCTGCTTGAGAGTCAGAAGTACATCATAAGCAACGGTCACATGGTTTGACCCGACAACTTCATTGAAGTCTAGATCAATCTTGTTTTCTTTGGCAAAAAAGGAGAGCTCACG
Organism: Quercus robur; assembly: GCF_932294415.1. Taxonomy (NCBI): domain Eukaryota; kingdom Viridiplantae; phylum Streptophyta; class Magnoliopsida; order Fagales; family Fagaceae; genus Quercus; species Quercus robur. Next base: position 69,471,770 of record NC_065538.1, on the reverse strand, counting down.
TGTGTAATCCTCGCCCTACGCCCCACGGTATTTCATGGGTACCAATTGCGCATAGTGGGTATCACCACTAATCGAACCCGAGACCTTGGCCTCAAGGGCGACATAGGCATCCAACCACTACGCCACACTCGCAAATGGTGCCATAAAGGGGGATTAATTTTTCTTTATTTGTACGCTTTCAAAGGTAATGGAAAGACATCATGTACCCTTGCAGCGTTATGGTGGGTAGTTTAAGCTCTTACCGAGGAGCAATCCTCGATTTTCAAGCATAGAAGCGTTTGAGGAACTTCCCATTGATGGGGCCGATCCTTACACCATCATTATCAATCAACTTGTAAGCTCCATTGGTGTAGACTTCTTGCACAACATAAGGTCCATCCCATTTTGAAGTGAACTTATTGCCTGTACGATGAGTTGTGATAATAGGTCTTCGAACGGCGAGGACTAAGTCACCAACTTGGAATGATCGTGGTTTGACTCTTTTATTGAACGCGCTTGAAAGACGAGCTTGATAGCATTCAAGGCGTTGTTGGGCCTCGAGCCTTTTTTCATCAAGTGCCTCTAATTCTTGCAACCTGAGCTTGGCATTTTCTTCTCCAGTCAATCCTTCTTGAATGGCAATCCGTAATGATGAGATTTGGCGTTCTAAAGGAAGGACGGCTTCAACTCCGTAGACAAGAGAATATGGCGTTGCTTGAGTAGGCGTTCGAAATGTTGTTCGATATGCCCATAATGCTTCTCCGATTCTTTCATGCCAGTCTCGCTTTGTCTTGGATACCACTTTTTTCAACAAACTGCCAAGTGTTTTGTTAAACGCTTCAGCTAGTCCATTTGCTGGGGCATTGTACATGGAGGAGTTGTATTGTTTAAATTCAAACTTCTCACATAGCTCTGTCATCAGCCTATTGTAGAATGGTTTGCCATTATCAGTTATGATATACTGAGGGACACCATACCGATAGATCAAGTGAGTTCGAATGAAATTGACAACCATTTCTTTCTTCACTTCCCTAAGGGGTACAGCTTCCGCCCATTTCGAGAAGTAGTCAGTTGCGGCCAAGATGTACAAGTGGCCACCAGATGACTTTGGTAATGGCCCTATTGCATCAAGCCCCCATGCATCAAAAGGCCAAGAAGCTACGGTTGGGTGTAGAGGTTCTGCCGGTTGATGGATGAAGTTTGCGTGATACTGACAAGCTTCGCACTTTTTAGCGCATTCCATAGAATCTTGCACCATTGTAGGCCAATAGTAACCCATTCTTTTGATCCTATAATGTAACTTAGGACCTGACTGATGTGCGCCGCATATTCCAGAATGAGCCTCCTCTAAGGCTTGTTTAGCCTCCTCCTCTCCTAAGCAACGGAGAAACAATCCATCAAATGAATGGCGGAAGAGAGTGTCTTTATAGTAAATGAATCGAGCAGCCCTCCACCGAATTTCAGTCTTGTGGCGTTTATCATCCGGGAGTCTTCCATGTTGAAGGTATTCAATGATCACTTGTCGCCAATCTTCTTTTTCGACAAGGCATACAGAAATGATGTTGGCTTGCTCTTCTTCTTCTTTTTCAACCACGAGAGGTACCACCCACCTTTGGGAAATAGCGACCTTGGTTATCTCTTCTTGGGATAATGCTAAGGCAGTAGCCAAATTAGCTAAAGCATCGGCCTGTCTATTCTCCTTCCTCGGTATATGCTCCAACGTGATGGCTTCAAAATTTGCTAGCAACTTCTTCGCATATTTGCAATAGGGGATGAGGTCTTCTTTCTTGACGTCATATTGCTCCAAGATTTGGTTGATAACTAATTTGGAGTCTCCCAATATCTCAAGTTGCGATATGCCCATCTCAATAGCCATCTGTAGACCAATGATCAATGCTTGATATTCGGTCACGTTGTTAGAGCAGAGTTCGCTTAATGAGAACGAGTAAAGAAGTATATGCCGTTGTGGAGAAACGAACACTACACCTGCCCCCGCTCCTTCTTGATGTGCAACCCCATCGAAAAACATCACCCATGGTGGCATTACTTCAATGTAAAACACATCTTCATCTGGGAAATCATCAGAGAACTCCCAATCAGACGGAACTGGGTGATCAGCTAAGAAATCTGCCAATACTTGTCCTTTGACAGCTTTTTGTGGAACGTATGCAAGGTCATATTGCTGAAGCAAGACTGCCCATCGAGCTATTCGACCCGAAATCACTGGCCTGGAGAGGACATATTTGATTGGGTCTGCCTTTGCTATCAAACGGACCATATATGCTTGCATGTAGTGCTCCAGTTTGTCTATGGCAAAGAAAAGAGCGAGACACATCTTTTCAATAGGAGAATAATTTAATTCAGCCCCATTGAGAGTTCGACTTAGATAATAAAGGGCTCTTTCTTTCCCCTCTTTATTTTCTTGCGCCATAAGAGCACCTAGAGACCTTTCTTGGGCCGCAATATACAGCACCAAAGGCTTTCCTGGGATAGGAGCACCTAAAACTAGAGGATTAAGTAAGTATCTTTTGATGCATGCAAAAGCATTGCTGCAAGCCTCATCCCATTCAAAGTGCACATCCTTTTTCATCAATCTATTGAAAGGTTGACATCGACCAGCCAAATTCGATATAAATCGTCGTATGTAGGCCAGTTTTCCCTGCAAGCCTCTAAGTTCTCGTAGATTCTTGGGCTCTGGCATTTTCTGGATTGCTTCAATTTTGGACTGGTCAATTCAATACCGCGGTGCCTCACAATGAAACCAAGAAATTTTCCAGATGTTACGCCAAAAGCGCATTTGCAGGGGTTCATCTTAAGCTGATACTTTCTCAAGCGGGTGAACACGGATCGTAAATCTGCCAGATGGTCTTCCCTCCTTTTTGTTTTAACCACCAAATCATCGACATAACACTCCACGTATTTATGAAGTACATTATCAAAGATTTTCTGCATGGCCCGTTGATAAGTAGCACCAGCATTCTTTAGTCCAAAAGGCATCACTTTGTAACAGTAAATTCCCTTAGGGGTACGGAAAGCTGTAAGCTGCTCATCCTTAGGATTCATTCGAATTTGGTTGTAACCCGAAGATCCATCCATGAAAGATAAAGCTTCATGATCGGTAGTGGCATCAACCATGACCTCAGTGATGGGTAATGGAAAATCATCTTTGGGACATGCATTGTTCAAATCACGGAAGTCAACGCACACTCGGATTTGTCCATTCTTCTTCTTGACAGGGACGATGTTAGCAATCCATTCCGGGTACTGCACTTCACGAATGAAGCCTGCTTCAATGAGCTTATTGACCTCGGTTTCTATTTGAGGGATAAGCTCTGGCCGAAAGCGTCTTTGAGCTTGTTTGACTGGGCGCACGCCTTTCTTTACTGCCAAATGGTGTAGAGCAATACTCGGATTGAGCCCAGGCATTTCCTTGTAAGTCCAAGCGAACACATCTTTGTACTCTTCTAGGAGCTTGAGGTATCCTTCTTCTTCTTCAGGGGTAAGAAGTGCACTGATGAAAGTTGGCCGGGGTTCTTCAACAGTTCCTAAATTGATCTCTTTAAGTTCATCAACTGTAGCTTGTCCTCCATCTTCCAAGGCTGGAAGAGCTTCATTGACCTCTTCATTGGTTGCTTCAGCAGCTGACAGTGTACCCTCTTCTATTGTAATATGAAATGAGGATGATACCTCTTCAATTTCCTCATCATGGACGGGTGACTGACTTGTATGTACAATCGTTCGTCTTTTGACTTTGAGCGATCCTTCAGTGTTGATCTCCAAGGTAAAGTTACGTTTCATGCGTGAAGGAACGCTACTGCGGATCTCATCATTGGCTTCCTTCTCCCCTTGAACGTCAAAGTTTATTGAACTCTGAGAATGACTATCAATAGGCCTTTTCGTTGCCCCCAGTCGATCAAAGACTGATTTACAAGCAAGAGTGTCCCGATTTGGTGTTAAACAAGTTGTATTTAACCTGTCGAACACTGTGATTCGTGATGACGAGGCCTCGATGCGATCAAACACTGAGACATGGGGTGGAGAATGGTCTTTTCTTTGATTTGAACTTTCGCCGACCTCCACCGTTATGTATTGAGAACTCGAAGGATCGCTTCCTTTCTTGATCCATATCTGAGCTGGTTGTTCGGGAGTATAACCTAGTCCGGTCTTTGGGATAGGAATTTTATGCCCTTCAAGCCGCATTTTCCTTTGTGTTCTGCTAAGGCCATGCATCTTTTCTCCGGTGGCTTCTGGAATTAGCTTCCCTAAGTCTTCTTGTTTTGAGAAATCGTAGCCTGCTTTGGCTAACAGCCTATATGCCTTTGGGTCGAACCATTCTTTCGTCCGCTCACTTGGTAGAATACCATGCTCTATCGGACTTTGCGAAGACCTCACGAATCCATTTAACGGCTTCAAGGGCAAAGGATTTGTGGATGAAGTTAAAGGCATGACATGATTTTCTTTCAATATGGCTACATCCTTCATCGTGCGCTTTGCAGGTCTCGGCATGTCTTTTGTAGGTTGAAGGCATTCCGCGAATGGTGATTGTCCATTCTTGCGATGTGATAATGGTATATACCGGAGGAATGGTTCTGGACCTTTTTTTGGGGAAGAGATGTCCTTTTTGGCGATGAATTTAACATGCTCCTTTTCATCTTGTTTACCTTTCATAGACGGGATCTCAACTGGAAGAACCTCGCTAGAAATGTCTTCTTTTGCATAAAATTTTGCATCAGCAAAATGAGCTTCGGTTTCTGCAAAAGGCTTTAAATCGGCATCGACCTTTTTTATTCCATTTTGAAAGAACTTGAAGCATTGATGCAAGGTTGATGGCACTATTCCATTTTCATGGATCCAAGGACGTCCTAACAACATGTTGTAGGTCGTCTTAGCGTCAATGACGTGGAACAAGACGTTGCTTTTCAATTCTCCAATGGATAATTCTAGGTGGATTAGGCCGATTGCACGTTGTCCTCCTTGATTAAAACCTTGGATGACCAAACGACTGTGTGATAATTCTTCCATAGTAAAACCCAGTCGTTTCATGGTCATTTTTGGAAGTATGTTAACGGCTGAACCTCCATCAACAAGGATACGCTCGATCCTTTGTTTACGAGCATAACCAGAGACATAGAGCGGGCGATTGTGGGGCTTAGAGCCTAACAATAGATCCTCATCAGTGAAATTCAAGTCTGGAGAGCATGCGTAACATCCCTGTGTTTGTTGAAGCGTATTGGTATGAGGGGCGTATATCTCTGGCTCCTCAAGAGCTCGGGTGAGCACTTCTTTTGGTGATGTGGAGGATTGCAAGGGTTCAACTTCATCGACCTGAGGTTGAAGTTCCTCCAAAGATGACAAGGTCTCTTTTGGATCATCATGGTCAACGTCCTCCTTTTCGTCTTGGATTTCGCAACGAGAACTGTGTGGACGGCCTCGGCTGAGTCATTTTGAAAGAATTTTCTGGGGAAGAATTCTTCCAATGTGATGAGCTTTCGAGATTTTCGGGTTTGTGCTGAATCTTCATATACTTTTGTTCCCAGTCTCCTTTGCCTCTTATCACTCATTCTTTTTGACCAAGGCTGAATCTGGTTTTGTGCTCTTTTGGACTCTTGGGTGATCAAATGAAGAGGGAATGCTCGTTTCTTCTTCCATCTCTTGCGAACAACCATTGTCCAACCTTCTTCCTCATCCGTCGTTGACCTTTTATCATCGTTTGAATTATAATGAGGTGCTTTTTGTGAGAGCTGAACTTGAACCGGTTCTAGAGAACCAAAATGGATGAGCGTGGTATTTGCCCCTTGCTTAGTATTTGGAGACAGGGAACTAGGTAACTCACAAGAAAACGTGACCAGATTTGACTGAGCAACATCATTAAAATCCAAGTCGATTTTCCTTTCCTTGGCTAGCTTCATGATGAGTTCTTTAAGAACAAAGCATTTTTGGATTGGATGACTTATGATGCGATGATACCTACAATAGTTCGGGTCATCAACTTTTCTCATCTCTTCCGGTTGTTTGCATTCTGGCAATTCAATTAATTTCAACTTGAGCAGTTGTTCTAGCATTTCAGGCATATCGGCGTTTAGGAAAGGATAGACCTTTTGTTCCCATTCCTTAAGTGATGAGCGACGCGTCTCACGTTGTTGACCTCCTTCAGGCCTCTTTTCATTGGCCTTCACATTTTTTGTTGAAATTTTGATTGGGGTAGGATTGACATTCATTGAGTCTTTGATATTACTTTTTGCATTCCTGTCATTTTTCCTTATTTCCCGTCTTTCTTTCCTTTCTTCAGGTACGGGGGGTTTCGTATTTCCATGGCTAGAAATACTTAATTCCATGTCATGCGCACGAGTTGCCAACTCTTCAAATGTTCGAGGCTTTACTCCTTGAAGGATGTAAAGAAGTCCTCAATGCATGCCTTGGATGCACATCTCTATAGCAGATATTTCAGTAAGTCTATCCTTACAGTCTAGACTCAAAGAACGCCACCGATTGATATAATCAACGACGGGCTCATCCTTCCACTGTTTAGTATTGGTAAGCTCCATCATGCTTACTGTGCGTCGTGTGCTGTAGAATCAGTTGAGAAACTCCCTTTCAAGTTGTTCCCAGCTATCGATTGATTCAGGCTCTAAGTCTGTATACCAATCAAAGGCATTCCCTTTTAGTGAACGGACAAACTGCTTTACAAAGAGGCCTCCCTGAGTCCCTGCATTCTCGCAAGTTTCCACAAAGTGAGCAATGTGTTGCTTAGGGTTTCCTTTGCCATCAAATTGCAAGAACTTAGGAGGTTGATACCCATTTGGCATTCTCATGTTATCAATGCGCTTTGTATAGGGTTTGGAATATATGAGAGAACTTGTGGAAGAACCTCCATATTGTGCTCGAATGGTGTTTGTAATCATATCTTGTAGTTGTTGGACAGATATTGAGGCCATTGAGGTGGAATGTCCATGTTGAGAAGTGCCTTCACCTCCTTTTCCTTTTTCACCCTTGGCGTTTTCTCCTTTGAAGGTAAAGCCAGGTGGCTGCTCAGGGCCAAGACTTGATTCACCCGAATCTTGTACCTCCAGCTTATTCATTAGGGTTGCAATTTTGACATCCTTTTCTTCAAGTGCCTTTGTGAGAAGGATGACCCTTTGTTCCATTTCAGCCATCTTTTCTTCCATCGTAGAGGTATTAGTCATCATTACTGGCATGACCTCTATAGATGACGGGGAAAATGATGAAACAGGATGAGTCAATGGTACTTCACTCCTTAAGTTTCTCATCACGGGTGAAGAGTTGATAGAAAAGGTCTTTGTTGGGATGATTCATTACTGGTCTCCAAATCTTTCGAGGCAGATGAATCTGTAGTGGTAGCTTTCCTATTTGCAAGAAAGTCCAGAAAGGTGACAGCAGGAGATTGGCTTTCTTGGGTTGGTTGAGGTTGGAGTCGATCAAGAGCTTTGGACCGACTGCGAGTGATTGGGCCGACATACTCATCAGCACTGGAATCATCAACCACTGACTTTCGGACATTCTTGCTAGAGGCCATTGAAGCTAGTAGCAAAATGATGTCGAATTTCTTTTCTTTTGAAGGAGGAAGAGATGAGAGGTAGAGAGGTCCCACCGGGCGTGCCAGAATTTGTAAGCGACTAAATTTCTAGTTTGAAATTAATCAAACAAGTAAAATAGTTTCACAAATGCGAATTTTGTATTGATGATTGTGTGGTACAATTCTCTGGAATTACAAAAGAGTGATCCTCTGATTTGATCTCCTTGCAAAACTTATTGATTAGATTTATGGTAATGTGGATTTGACTTGAACACAAAATATCCTTCAATTTGGTTGAGGGATAGATTGAAGATTACTGAAACGGAATTACAATGAATCTCTGGCTATGAGCTTGTTTAGAAATCCTTTGTTCTTTGCGTTCTTCGTGTTCTTCGTGCATTCTTCGTCTTCGAAAGTTTGTGGTGGAAGTTCTTCGGAGCTTTGGAGGCTTGAATCCGTTGAGCTTCAATGATTTGTGATTTGTTGATGTTTTCGGACACTTTTGGCTTGATTCCCGTGAACTTTAGGATCTAGGCAGATGATCTGGATGATTCTGCTTCGAATGTTCTTCGATTTTTGGGGTTGAAGTTCTTGAAGTTCTTGAAGGCTTTGAGGCTTGATCTTCACAGAGCTTTTTTACTTCTCAATTCTGGTCCTCCTAAATGTCTCAGGAAGGCTTCTATTTATAGGAGTTTTGGGGTGGATGAGCGATACGTGGCGGAACTTGATTGGTGACACATGTCACAGCCTGATTGGTCCGCTTGTGTCATCGCTTACACGTGCTGGACTGCTTGAGTCATCGCTTACACGTGCGAGGCTGCTTGAGTCATCGCTTACACGTGCGAGGCCGCTTGAGTCATCGCTTACACGTGTGCTGATGCGTGATTGGTTATTGCATGACACTTGGCAAATTTCTGTTGGCTTCTGAATAGTGATAGCAAAACCTAGCAGCAATACATGGTGCTCTGTAATTGGCTGTATTTTGTGAACTTGGTAATGTGACGTGTCAGCTTGCGATAGGTCGGGAATTTTCCCTCTCTACACGGATGTTCCAATTCCGGAAAATGCGGATGTTCCAATTTCTCAAACACAATTTCAAAGAATTGACCTTGATTCTTTGGATTATGATCCCGGAACACGCAAACAAATATGGGAATATCATGTTAATCAACGTAATGAAATTCGATGAGCTTACATTTAAAAGGTCTGCACCAACCTCCTCTAGAGACATTCAAAAAAAGTGGAAAGCAGAATCGTAGCTTTCAAGCTTCTTGGTATAGAAATAATTCAAAATGGCTTGAATATTCTCCTACAACAGATGCAGCTTATTGTCTACCCTGCTTTGTCTTTCATAATCCAAATGTGGTTGTGGGACAAAATACATTTATTGTTGGAGGATTTAGAAATCGGAAAAAGGTTGGGGGCAAAGATTGTTCTTTTCAAGTTCATATAGGAAAAGATCCTAACTCAGCTCATAGAGTTTCTGAGCAATTGTGTAAGGATTTGATGAACCAATCGTAGCATTTGCAAAGGGTAGTTGATCATTTCACTACTGAACAAATTGCAAATAATCGGTTGCAATTGAAGGCCACAATTTTTGTTGTGCGATATCTTGCCTTTCAAGCTATAGCTTTTAGAGGTCGAGATGAAAGTTTTAGTTCATTTAATCGTGGGAACTTTCATGAATCATTGGGTATTGTGACTTTTTGGAATGAGAAGGTTGCTGAAATAATAGAAAAAGTTCCAAAAAATGCAACCTACACATCACCTAGGATTCAAAAGGAAATTCTACATGTTTTCTCAGCCAAAGTGAAGAAGGTCATTTGGGAAGAAATTGGTGATGCAAAGTTTTGCATAATGGTTGATGAAGCTCGTGATGAGTCCATGAAAGAGCAAATGGCTATGGTGTTTAGATATGTTGATGCAGAAGGCTTTGTGAAAGAATGCTTTTTTGGGCTTATTCATGTTGTTGACACTGCAGCTTTGACTCTAAAGAAGGGGATATATTCTTTGTTATCTCAATATTGCTTAGATATACAAAATATTCGAGGGCAAGGATATGATGGAGCAAGCAACATGCGAGGTATGTGGAATGGATTACAAGCTTTGATTTTGAATGATTGCCCATATGCTTACTATATCCATTGTTTTGCACATCACTTACAATTAGCATTAGTAAAAGCATCAAAACAAGTTGTTCCCATTAGTCATTTTTTTCTTACATTGCTTTTTCTGATCAAAATTGTTAGTGCTTCATGCAAGCGCAATGAGCAATTGAAAGTTGCCAATGCTAATGAAATAGCACGTTTGATTGATCTTGAAGAGCTTGAGACTGGAAGTGGACTTAATCAAATTGGCACTTTACAACGACCTGGAGAAACATGTTGGAGTTCACATTTTAGACCAGTTTCTAGCTTATTAAGGATGTTTAGTTCAACTGTTGAAGTTTTACAAAATATAATTGATGGTGCAATTGATGGAGAAAATCGGGCAGAAGGAGAGTCAGCTTATGAAGGTTTAACTTCATTTGAATTTGTTTTCATCTTGCATCTTGAGAATGAAACTATGGAGATCACTAATAAACTTTGTCAAGCTTTGCAAAGCCAATCTCAAGACATTTTAAATGTCATGCATTTAGTTTCATCTACTAAAGCACTTATCCAAAAATTTAGAGATGATGGATGGGATGGCTTACTCACCACTGTGATATCATTTTGTGAGAAGCATCGCATTGATGTCTTGGATATGAATGCTCGTTATGTTGCGAGGCGAGGTCGAGCTCGTAATCAACCAGATAACGTTATAAATGAGCATCATTATCGAGTAAATATTTTTTATGCTACAATAGATTCTCAACTACAGGAACTAAATTATCGGTTTAATGAAGATGCAATGGAGTTGCTTAGGCTTAGCTCAGCTTTAGAACCTCGAGAGGCATTAAAATCTTTCAGAATTAGTGATCTTTGTTTGTTGGTAAAGAATTTCTATCCACAAGATTTCACAGATTATGACAAACAAGTGTTGGAGAAGGAGCTTTATCATTTTGAGCATAATGTAGTCCAAGATCCAGAGTTCAAAAAATTGAAAAGTTTATCTGAGTTGTCTCAATGGTTAGTGAGAACTGGAAATTCAGAACACTACAAACTTGTTTATAGAATGGTGATACTTGTGCTTACTCTTCCAGTTTCTACTGCTACTACAGAGCGAGCATTTTCAGCTATGAAACTTGTCAAAACTGAACTTCGAAACAAAATGGAAGATGACTTTTTGAATGACTCTTTGATGTTATACATTGAAAAGGATATAGCTTCGACATTTAGTTTGGATTCAATAGTAGATGATTTTGAAGATTTGAAAGAGCGTCAAGTTCCCTTTTCATAGATGATTGTATGAAGAAACAATAGGGTTTCACATCTTTTTTTTTTTGTTAGTAGATTGTATCTTAATATATTAAGAAACAATGATTTTTGGGTATTTGTCTTAATTGATAGTTTATTAATATTATATGGATGCGTATTTGAAAAAAAAAAAATTTGCTTATCTCTGCCCCCCCCCCCCCCCCGGCTTAAAATCCTGCGTTCGTCCCTGCTCCTAGACCTAGTTGGAGACACACACCGACTTGGAAAAAAAAAATTTTAATTCAAACTTTTTACTAAATCCAGTTGGTACGTTGTCATGGACGGTAAAGAAGGCAAGTGGGAGGTACATCAATCTTCTGCTTCGTTAATGGATGATATGCCTTGTGATGAGAATTTCTTCAGTGTGTTTGTACAACAAAGTCCAGAAGAGAAGAACAATATTGTTGATCATTTTTCATAAACGAAAAGGGTTGAGTCATTGAGAGCCGTACTGCGTACACAGTTTTTGCACTAAAATTATGAATTAAAAAACTTTTGAAATGAGAATTCAGTGCAAAGAACAAGTATGAAATACACATATATAACACACCACCTTTTTTTTAATTGAACTTTTTTGTTAAATAATTAAGATCTTCTTTTTCATTTTTAACTTTTCTTCATTGTCTGCCTAATATCTCATATTTTTGTTCTTTTTCCGTAATTTTCTCATTCCTTTTTCCCCCAAGATTAGAAACTATAATTTCTCCATAAATGAAAGAAATTATTCAGCCTTTATGGTGGACTACATCATCAATGCCTAATAGTCTTCCACTCCGGTAATATAATACTATATGTCCCATTTAAATAAGCCATTTAAATAAGTCATTATCCTAATCGCACCCTTTATAATAAAAAAAATTATAAAATAAAATAAAAACATATTTCAGTTCCAACATCAGCAGCACATCAAGGACAATCCTTTGTCCTACTCCAACACCATTAGAACGGTGAGCTTTGTGGTGATGATGAATCCGAACACCAGGAACAGCATGCCATTAATTTTGCCCCCCAAACGCTTGCAACCAGATCTGGAATGGGTTTTGCAAGGCTTTTTGGCTAGTATTTTCTCACTGTTAGGGGTTCTTTTGCTTGAAAACAAATACTCTAGAATAGAGGAAAAATACCAGGCATGGGTTTTACAGAGCAAAGCCTTAATTTCCTTTAACTAAAATATATGAAAAAGCTAATAATGTGATCATGTAGAATTTGTTGAAATAGGTATTTATCAAATTGGAATTAGTTTCATTAGTGCTACAATCGAAGTTCTCAAAATTACTTCGCATCCCAACACAAAGAGCCAAAGATATTAAAGTTTAAAGTGTTGTATTTCAATTTGGTGATAGAGGCACGAGATTACATATATTGAAGTTTAAAGTTGACGTTTTTATTTTCGAATCAGTATGTGTTTCTGTTTAATTTTAGGTATTTGTGGATAGAGACATGAGATTGCTTCGATTGGTGGGTGATTTTTCTGAATTATTTTTTAACAAAAATAAATTTTTATGAATGGAATCCATGTATTTTGTTTGCAGATGGTTTGATACTTTTTTTCAAGCTTCGAAGTGATGGTTGGATGGATGATTTTTGACTTCGTGGATTAATGATCGGGTTTGGAAATGCCTCACTTAAGAGGTCCTTTTGTAGAAAATACAACTAACAATGAAAATGAAATTCTAAGTTATAAAGTACCAAGATTAACAGGTTTTGGGTGTTTTAATAGCAGCTTGAAACTGTTGCTATAGATCATGTTTTAGCGCACCTAAACTTACCTGCTGCAAATACAGTTGTCTTACATTAGTGCATGTTAATGGAAAAACTACATGGCCTTGGCCAATTTATCATTTTTCTTGGGCCCCTTGCCTCCTTGGTATTACTTATTTTTGTGAGATAAAAATAGGTTGGGTTTTACCAAGAAAAAAGTTTAGTTACAACATTGGTTGTAGTGTTAGATTACAACCTTACTCAATATATTTTTATTGGAGATAAATTTTAACAAATCTACCATTACTAAAAAATTAAAGATCAATAGTTATGTCATCAATAAATTATTTAAATTGCAAATTTTTATAGTTTAAAATTTTGCATAAAATATAAATTTATAAATTATATAGTAAATAAAATCCTATTGATATAAAATTTAACATATGTATTAAGAGTGTAAAGAATACATAATTCAACGGTTAAATTTTCAAAATATGAAATAATGTTTATTTTATTATGTAAAGTTATAGCCTTAGGCTACAATAAATTTTGTAACTAAATTTTGTCATTTTTCTAGTTCGTTAATTTATGAAATTGAATTTCCATATATATATATATATATATATATATCAAACTTTTAATTTCAGCCTAAATCTATTACTAGTGGGAATTTAATAATAAATAAAATCTAGGCTGATAATTTTTTTTTTTTTAATTTCGTTGATATCCATAAATTAAAAGAACAACAGAAAAATAAAAGAATTGGAAAATGTTTTGAAAGTCAAACACACTCTGTACAAAACAACTTAGAAACTTTAAGGGTCCGTTTGGATAGAGGGGGGAAGGAGGGGGAGTGGAGGAGAGTAAAATAGAGTTGACTAAAAATAAAGTAATTTTGAGCTAAATCTACTCTACTCTACTCTCCCTTCCTTCCTCTCAATCCAAATAGACCATAACTTTCTACCAAATTCAGCTTTGTACAAACCAACTTAGAAACTTTAAGTCTTTAACTTTCTACAAAATTCAGTTGGAGACTGAAAGCCTTGATATACATAAAACCAGGAGGTCTATCTTCAAACTTTATCCTTCTAACATCGCAGCGTCTCTTTAATTTACTTTTATCATCAAGAAGACTATATATATACAGTAATTCTTGATTTTACTTTTTTGGATGATATGCCTTCTCCATGCGCATGTACAGCAAAGTCCGGAAGAGAAGAACAATATTAATTGTTGATCATTCTTCGTACACTAAAAAGGCTGAGACATGAGCTTTTTGGGTGAAGATTATTGCTCGGAGCCGCCACTTGGGCCGCTTCTTTCTCTGGAAGCATTCCTTAGGGTTCTTCGCATCAAGGCTCCTAATAAGTAATAGAGGGATTTGAAGGTGGGTCAGTGTGAATTGCAAATGAATAATCAAAGGTGGCTCAATGTGCCTAGGAGAAAGTTGCTGATGCTGAAGGGATTTTCTTATTTGATTTTTTTCTTTTTTACCTTTTTAAGAATACGTTTTTCAAATTGTGAAGGAAAACAGTACTTTAGATGATTTTAATTAGTCTACGTTGTATTTTAAGGCCTTTTTTTTTGGGGGGGAAGTATTAGTGTTTACTAAACTGGCCATTACTTGCACTATATTTGAAATGAAATGTTGGTAAATAAGTCTTTCTTTTTCATTGGTAGTTTGTTACTACGAAGTCACTCTAGAAGATACTGTTTATTCTTTATAAAAATTAATTAATTCTTTTTCATATTTTTTGTCAGATTTCTCATGTGTTATACTTTTTTAGAAGTAGATGGGTTTGCACAACAATCTTTTCTTCTTCTTTTTTTGTCTTCACATTAAGGGGAAAGAAGAATTCGAACCCAAAATTGTATCCATGTAATAAGAAATGAGTAATACCATTAAGGTACAGGCTTTTAGTCACAACTTTTGCCTTTCCAAAAGAGAACACATTTAATTCCATGCATCTTGGTCCAATTGGAGCGACAAATCACCATATTTCAAAAATATTTACTAATTTTTCTTTGATATCAGCCCAAAATTTATCAATTGAGTTAACTAGAACATGCAATCTTATAAAAAAAAATTGAAACATGCAACTAATTAAAATCAATTAATGCTTTAAAACTTTTTTTTTTGAACGCCGTTAATATACTTCTTTAATTCTTTACTACAGTATTACATTTTCTTCTTCGAATTGACTCAAACGCATATCTAACAATTATACCATAATCCATAAATCAGAAACCAAATCTGCTCTTCCTATAAACAATGGAACCACCAATGTTTCCGCCTAGGAAAAAGCCTAAAATATTGTTCTTTTTTTTTTTTTTTGAAATGAAGCCTAAAATATTGTTGTTTATGACACCCTTAATCCTCCTCTTTCAGTAACCTCATTTTCATTGCTCACATATTTACATAATTAAAGAAAAAAATTAATCTTGGGCATAAAAAATATTTTCCTTATATAATTCTCTAGATTATGATTTTTTTTAAAGATCACAGTGATTTTTATTTTATTTATTTTTTTCCCTTTTCGTTTCTTTCTTGCAAAATTTTCCATAGTCTCATGATGTAACATTTTGCTTTATTTTCGCATACCAATATTTAAGGAAGTTTTAAGATTTCTTAAGTGCTAATACTGGAGAAGAAGCCTAAGCCTGCCCATAAATAAAATACCTACCGCTACACCTTCTCACATAGACATTTTCCTATATATAAAAAAGATTGTTCTCACTCTCCAACCCGCAGGCATATTTTCTGATCAATTTTCCTGGTTTATTTGAAGCTATTCCGTGCTCAAAAAAAAAAAAAAAATTTGAAGCTATTCCAATGGAGTACCATCAAACGCCATCATCACCGGTATTTATTTCTTCTTTGTTTTTTTTTTTTTTCCCCCAAACACATATTTACGGTCATAGTTACGAAAAAAAAAATCGTAAATTATACCTATACATGAGAGGACATATTGATAAATATGGCTTGCCCTAAATTCAGAAAAGACCCTAATAGGTATTGATTGATTTTTTTTTTTCTTTTTTCTTTTTTAACAAAAAAAACATGTTATTCCTAATGCTGTAACAAGATTCATCAATAACTCATATTAGGGAAATTTGTATTTTTTGGTCTGGGCATGAAGAAGCCCACAGATTTGCCCGTGGGTTTTTTCTTCATTTTTTTTTTTTATTTATAAAAATTCAATAGTTACAACAATAATGAAAAGGGATTTGATTCTCCTAATAAAAGAAACCACTCTTGTCATTGAGCTCTTGGTAGTTTGTTTCAATTTTTAATGGCCTTTTTTTTTTTTCTAGCAACGACTACTTCTTATGACTTCCTTTACAACCATGTTGGCTAAAAACAAAAAAACAAATTTAACTTTCTTTTTAGGTCAAGAAATTATTTCATAAACCCAGTGTATTACACCTCATTTTCAGATAAATGTGGATTCTTTATGTGTGATCACCTACTTGTGGGGATCATATATATGTGGGGGGAATGCATAATTTCACCTTTCATTTGGTTATATTTAAAGGCTTTTATCATGTCATCCACACTTTGACAAATACTATTCATTTACACTAATTTTTCTTCTACTTAATGAAATTTGTAGGCTGTTTATTTTGATGCATTGACAATTACCAGGGCACTAATTTGTCATCTATTTAATTCAATTTATAGAGGGTTTATTTTATACGTGTATTTTGTTTAATTAAATTTATATATTGTTAATATTGATGTTAAGAACATTATATAAATTTATTTCTTTATATAATAATGAGTTCAATGAAGTAATTTTATATATTTTTCCCTTGAACCTTGTTCCTGACCATGCAGATTTGTAAATTGAAAGTGGACGTAAATTGCTGTGATAAGTGTCCCACTAAATTGAAGGAAAAGTTGCTGAAGCACAATGGTGTGTTTTCCATATCTCTTGTGCTTTTTTTTTTTTTTTGTACGTGGACATCTTGTGGCCATATATATACTCGTGCCCTTTTACTCTTCTATTTTTTTACTTCTTCTTCATCTTTTTTCCTAATCAAATTTAATTTCATATATATAAATCACATATTTTGAATAGGAGTGAATTCCGTCAACATTGATTCAAAAAAAGGGACAGTCACTATTGTTGGTGACATAGACCTTACAAAACTCATGCAAATGTTTGAAAAGATGGGAAGAACGGCAGAGGTTTGGTTCTTTGAAAAGTCGCCCTCGCAAGACAGAAGTAGCTCCTACAACAATAAAAAAGTTCAGTTTTCATGCGATGATGATGATGATGAAGAAGAAGAAGATGGTGATGATTTTGATGATGAGTACATGTCCAGAAAGAGTAGTGCTAGTCACACCACAATGAATGGTAACAAACATGGTCAGTGTTGTTTTGGCAAGAGAGGCAGCTCTATCCCTCCCTCCAGTAGTTCAAGGTTTTATCTTAGGACACCACAGCGTGCATTTCGTGGGACACCGCGACCTACATTTCAATTCCCATGGATATTCCCCAATCCATCTCGTTATTTATGGGGTTTCTCTCAACGACCGCTGGCTCCACCACCACCATTGCCACCATCTTATGGATATGGTTATGGATATGAATCGGGGTTGCGGCGGGTATATAAACCTATTACCCACTACACCAGTTATTGGGATAATTACCGCCTCTCACCGTGAGATATAAGTGTCATGCAAGTTGCTTTATCATGCAAGTTATTAGGGTTCATCTAAAAAAAAAAAATCCGATATTAAATATAATGATGTTTTGCTTTGTTACTAGGATTAGATAATGAGATATTACTCGCGTCTCCCTCACGCGTTATTTATGTGAGTGAGAGCACTAATAATTGCGAGGCTAGAATTATGTCTAATTTAAAGATATTGTACCTATAGCATAAAACTCATATTTTTGTGAGGACATGGGAGGTAGCCTTAACTCCAATTTTATTTGTTTTGTTTTGGAGAGGCTGGTTCCCATATTTGAACTTGTAATGCTTTGGGTGTGGCTTTATGACTTTTTCTTTTTTATGAATTTGTGTCTAAGGATAGAGACACACTTTTGTTATTGCATATGATGTGTTATTTAGAGATGATGGTTTAATTTATGTGCTTTCGGAGTCTTCTTATTTAATTTCTACAGGCAAGTAAAATTGCTCAAGATCTTTTAGAGTTTTTTGAGTATTCTATTTTCACATAGTGTTCTTTTAATTTTGACCACTTATTTAAAAACTAACGGTTCAAATTACACCTTTAAAAATAAATGTCACGTCAACTATTAAAATGAGCATGTCACATTCTAAACCCCAATTTCCTTGTCGTGCCAATACCAACAGCACCTAACTTGCCCCTGGCCTGGCAAGATCTTGGCGCCGGAATGAATAGATAACTTGGGAGCAGTTTTCAGTGACAAGAAGACAACTGATTGTTTCTCCAAAAAAAAAAAAAAAAAAAAAAAAAAAAAAAAAAAAACAACAACAACAACAACTGATTTAGTACAACCATTATTAATACTAGCCTCATCACATGCACTTCGTGCATGCGATGAGGCCTTTTTTTTTTAGTGGTCCTATTTTGTAGCAAAAAAAAAATACTCTATGTAGTAGAGTATCTTAAAAACTCTAGAGGATCTGAATCATGGGATTTTGTGATTAAAGATGGACATAATTTCTACCTAGAATTTAGGCATCGCATTTATTCTCTTCTTCTTCTTTTTTTTCTTATTTATTTATTATAAAATACGATAGTATTTCAAACCTGTGGTGTCATTATTTTCATAATAAATGTTCTTTATTATCAAGCTAAGACACCAATTAATTTTATGTGTGGATAAAACTCATATATATAAATATAAATAAATATATATATGTATGTATGTATGTATGTATGTATTGATGATAAAAGATTTTACCAATTGAGCGAACTGAAATTTACTTATTCTATTCATTTTATATTGTGAAATATTGTGAAGGAAACAAGTTAATGAATCCCTTAATTTTTTTTTTTTTTTTTTTTGAGAGCGTTTTTGTGAAATATTGTGAAGGAAACGAGTTAATGAATCTCTTAATATATATTTTTTTAGAGCGAAATAAATAAATAAATATATATATATTGACAATAAAATATTTTACCAATTAAGCTAACTGAAATTTACTTATTCTATTTGTTTTATATTGTGAAATATTGTGAAGGAAACAAGTTAATGAATCCCTTAATTTTTTTTTTTTTTTTTTGAGAGCGTTTTTGTGAAATATTGTGAAGGAAACGAGTTAATGAATTTCTTAATATATATTTTTTTAGAGCGTTTCAACCTATGGCGTGCACTCCTGATAATAGTTCTTTATCATCAGACCAAGATACCAATCAGTTTTTGGTGTAGGCAAGGATTGAATCACAAATCTCTTATTCAACCATCAAAGACTTTACCAGTTGAGTTAACTGGAACCCACTAATGAATCACTTATAAATGCAAATCCTAACCATGCCTTAAAAGGTATACTCTAAGATAGCTCAATAACTTATGATTTATGAAGCCAACATTCAACTACCTAGCACCTTGTGGTATTTTTATCAAAGGAATCTAGGATTCAAATCTCACTATCCTACCCAGAAAAACAAAAAATCCTTTGATGTTCAAAAAAAAAAAAAAAAAAAAAAAAAAAAAAAGAAAGAAAAGAAAAGGAAGAAGAAGAAGAAGAAGAGAGAGATCCACTTTACGGAGTTTTAGCATAAGACTTCTCAAATATTCTCTTGTTTCTCCATAAGATCTAGAGAGTTGTAGTATATTATGAAATATAATAATAATATATTATGTATCATGAAAACTATTTTTATGTCAATGATTGTTTTTCTTCCCTTCATAGTTCACATAAGGCTTGAAAACCACTAAACGAGAGCTCCTTAGGGTTAGGGGTTCATCATAGATAGGGTTTATTAACAGGTTTGGGCCTAATGACATTTTTGATCTTAGGCTTGGGCCTAATGTCATGTCATCATTAAACTGGGTAATTTACAATTAGACACTTTTTGTTTCCCCTTTTTTCCCCCACTTTATGAAAATCTTCGTTTTCAATTGAAGAATACAAGAGATTTATAAATAAATTATAGCTGCATCATTTTTCTTAATTCCTAAAACCATTTGCATATCTCTAGAGAAAACATTTATATGTAAAATTAAAATAATATTTAGTTTATTTCTTAAATATGCACAACAAAAGTTTAAGTTTATGTTTTATTTTTTAACTAATGATTATTAAAGCAGAGTTCGTATAACAAATAGTACACATATAATACAATAAGTACACAGATTAATATGATTTGATATCTTTCAAGAAAAGTACTTTTAAAAAATTCAGACAAAAAATACAAAATCAAAGAAAGAATGCTTCAAGTTTAACACAAGTATAATATAAGTTACTAGTCACATATGCGATGAGACTCTCTTTTTTTTTTTTTTGGTTTAGTGTCATAATATTTAAAAGTAAGATAAAGATAGTGTCTTAATTTTTATAATCTTTTTCTATGTGAGTTTTTTTTTTCTAATTAGTTATTTGTACGTAAGTTAGTAGCTAATATGAATGGAAGAAACTATGTGAAACCAAAACTCTTGATTTCCCCACTCTCATGTAAAGGCATTTGAATTCAAATAGGAGAAGTGATTTGTCTAAAAAATAGAATATATATATATATATATATATATATATATATAACTATGAGTAATTTTTTTATTTAAGAAAGAGATAAGGTAATGTAGAATAATATTTAAAAGTGAGATAGAGATAATGTCCTAATTTTTTGGATCTTTTTCTATGTGAGAATTGATAAAAGTTTGAAATTTGGAATTTAAAATAAAATAAAAGTTTGAAAAATTGAATTTAAAATAAAAAGTGGTAATTCCTATTAGAGAAGAGAAAAGAAAAGGCCTAAAACTTAGGAATTTTTTAAAATAATAATAAATTGCTCTTTTAACCAGTTTATTTTTTAAATTTAAAATTATTTAACTAAAAGATAAGAGTATTTTAGAGAGTTTAAGAATTCGTGTAAGGGTGTTTTAGTACTCAAAATGATAAAATCCAAACATGAAATCCTGTTATTAGTAGTATAAATATTTTAAAGGCCAAAATGCAAAACTCACCCTCTAAGTTTCACCATTTTTCATTTTAGTCCTATAAGTTTGGGTTTTATTATTTCAGTCATCTAAGTTTCATTCCTTCCTAATTAAGTCTTTTGTTAATGTGCTGTTAGTTTCTGCCGTAAACTTTTATTTTTTATATTTTATTTATTTCTTAATTTTATAAAAAAAATTAATTGGAAAAAAAAAACAGAAAGAAAATTAAATGTGCATTCTTTCCAAACAGTACCTAAGAGAGATTTGTCATGATGACCATCAGAACCTAATCAACAAATTCATTAGAGATGGTGAGGTTTTAGTCTCGATCAAAGAAACCTTTGTAGTTGATTTCTTTAGTCCCGGAATGTCCACAAACTACTATGTTGGAATTTGGTATTATAGAGTTATTGGGGATATTATATAAAGTAATAATGGAAGAACAAGATTAACACTAGGGATGGCAATGGGGCGGGGCAGGGCCAGAGGATGGGATTTTCATCCCCGTCCCGCATGGTTGTTGCCCTTCCTCGTCCCCGCCCCGCCTCGAGGTGCAGGGCAAACTACCTTACCCCATCCCTGCCCCTTGGGGCCCTACGGGGACCCGCCCTGCCCCTAATACAATTTTATATATATAAATAAATTTTTTGCTACAATAATATAAATCACTACAAAACAAAATGTTTTAAAATCCAAGCATTTAAATAAACCAAGTACTTAAATAGAAAAATAAACCGAATATATCAACATCTTTCAAGAGACAAATATATTATAGTCATTTGATTGAAAAACATGAAACAATGTGCCCAAAAAAAAAATATGAAACATTTGGAATATGATAAGAAACAAACCTACTGCCTACTAGGAGCACTAAGTGACCAACCTTTTTTCCTACAACTTGTTCTTCTTCAATAGCTATAAACAAAAATACCAATTTTAGATAGAAAAAAAGAACCAATATTCAAATTTATTAAAATAATAATAATAATAATAAATAAAAATAAAAAAAACTGACTTAAGAAACACTAAAACAAAAGGAAGATAGTGAATGAGATGAACCTAAAAAGCAACGTCTTGGACTTGGAGTAGAGTCTGGCTTGAAACTTGAAAAACATGTATAAACTATAAAGAAGGGAGAAGGGTCAGAGAGCGGCAATAGCAATAGGTTTTAGAATAAAAAATATTTTATCCCATGTCTTGTGTTTTACTTTAAATATTAGTGATTTAGGGTTTACTAGATTTACAATTATAGTCCTTATTAGTGCAGGGTGGGGACAGGGTGGGGTGGGGCGGGTTGGGGATAAAAATACTAAACCCATCATCGCCCCGCCCCGGGGTGCAGGGACAAAATATTGCCCTATCCCTGCCTCACCACCTTTGCGAGGCGGGGAAAACCCGCGTGGAGCGGGGTGGGGCAGGCCAAGTCAAAGCGGGGCGGGACAAAATTGTCATCCCTAATTAACACAAAAGACAAACAAAAAATAGATAACTTTGAGGCACAATATCCTTTTCATTAGACAATATTTGCTTCCCACACTATTATTGCTAAAGGGTTATTGCAAATTTGTCCCCAGGATACAACCAAGATGTTAGGTTCTACAAATAGCAATTCTGGAGAATAGTCATAGGCTTTCTTGTGTTTCTCTCTAACTTACTATTTTTCAAGTGAACATAAGCCTCTATTTATACCCATAGGGTTATATTTTATCAAAAGGCACGTATAGAGAGTTAAAATGTTTCATAAAACCATTCACAAGGCTTGAAATTTCTTCAACCTTTCCAAACAGCCACCAGAAAAATTCTACAGAAAATTCAACTTTCGAATTTTGATCGATCAAAAGGTTCTTTCGATCAATCGAATGCTCTTTTCAATCGATCAAACAGGAATCAACCAGTGATCAAACCAAGCAGAAGCTCCAAGATTTTTTCTTTACCGTTTCAATCGATCGAGCCAAAGTTTCAACCAATCGAAAATGTTTAATCTAGAATTTTCACTTTATGAAACAATATTCTCTAAACTCAAACAACATTATTACAACCTATCCTTGTATATACCTATATATACAACAAGAGCTACAAAACAACCTGTAGTGTGGGTTTCAAACAGAACAGCCTGGTACTCCATGTCAAAGAACAAAACTAACCCATCTAGTCCACAAATATTGCCTCAAAATCAAGCAACAATATTAGTACTCTTGCTCAGCTCTTGGATTCAGGAAATATAAACTTGATCCATAATTAAACAGCAACAAGTTTGGTACTATGTCAAAGCTTTGATTATCCAACTGATATAGCTCTTCCAAACATGAAACTTGGGCTAGACAGAACAACAGGTCTGAACCGAATCCTAACATCTAATGAAGACTCTCTTATCTACCCTTTTGATGAGAATGCACATTTAATTGGCTTTCTGTCTTTTTTTTTAATTAACATTTTTTTTTCCAAAAATTAAGAAATGAATAATAAATAAATAAAAGTTAATGGCAAAAACTAACACATTAACAGAAGACTTAATTGGGAAGGATTGAAATTTAGAAGACTAAAATGACAAAGCCCAAAATTATAGGATTGAAAAGAAAAATGAAAAAACTTAAAGGGACTGTTGGGCATTTTAGCCTGATGTATATCATCAAAACTATTTTTAAGTCAAGGGTAGTTTTTCTTCTCTTCATGGTTCACATTAGACCTAAAATCCACTAAATGAGACCTAATAGATTTGGGCCTAGCGACATTTTTGGTCCCCACCACCCCCAGGACCCTTGCGCCACCCACTTGCTTGGATTAATACCCCTCCTTCCAAGATAGGATCAAGAAAAATATGTCCATTTCGTGAAAACCTATCTTGATCCATATGATGTTGAACCTATCTTCAATTCAGGAATGGATCATGATAGATTTATTATCTTCTAGGTGGCTCACATATGATGACAGTGGCGGTGAGATAGCCATAGGGGCAGGGATTGATGAAATAGAAACAGAATTGAAGTGTCGCCAATGTTGCGATGGAAAGAAACGAAAGCAAATAGTGCTGACTGATAATGATGAACAGGAAGATCCATAACCATAACAGAGGGAGAGAGAATTCCCAAAATAATGAAATTTGAAAATTTTTACCATGTGAAATCTCTCACCGACCTGCTCAATTCCCTAATGAAAATTTTAAAATTTGCACGTAGGACATGGTTAACAGACAACGCTAATGGTGTTAAAATCTGTGGCTGTGTTGGCATGATGTGGCATGCAAACTAATGTCATTCATTTTCTAATGATGTGTCTTCTCTCTATTGGCTTGCTGACCTTGTAGTCCCAGACTACCTAAAAATTCCCCCTTGCATATAACACTAGATTTTATTCCCAGACAATATAAATAAGAAAAGTTTCACAAAAGTATTTATACTATAATACATATATGATTAATAAGTATTAATAATTTAAATTTTTAATTAGAAAATTTCTAGAAAAGGGCGTATATAGAATTTAATATAAAAAAATTTAAAAATTGAACTTTATTTAATTAGAATTTGTTTAGGTTGGGCAAAATTACACAAAATGTTTGAACTATTCCTCTAATTTTTTTTTTAAACTAACATAATTTAGCACTTTGTAATTCTAAAAATTATATATATGAATTATATATACCAATGATTATTACTTCGAACAAAACTTGCTTTTCTCTTAAAACTGATAAGAAGGTAATTAAGGCTCGTTGATTCACCACGCCAGTAAGATTCATATAAAAACAAAAAAACTAGTTTTGCTATTTTTAAAAACAAAAAACTAAGGCAAAAAGTGAAATATAAGAATAAAATTTAGCTTCAAACTTTATTGTAATTACGCCTAAAAGTTGTGACATTGCTTGTGTGAGCAAACTTGCCGACAGCTTTACAAAAATCTTCGTTTTTAATTAAAGACAGCAGTACTTTATAATGGAAGGTTTAGCTAAATCCTTTTACTTAATTCCTAAAACCACTTGCATGTCTATAGAGTGAGTATTTATGCGTAAAATTAAAAAACGTGCACATATTGAATAAATAAAAAAATTATTTAATTTACTTCTTGTAATGGGTGTACAATACATTTTTATGTTTATTTTTGGGATAGATAACAAAAGTGTATGTTTAAGTTTATGTTAATTATAACATCTCTAGTCTATATATATATATATATATATAAAACCGAAACCTTTGAAACTCCCACAATTTTCTACATCATCATTTTAATTTAAAAAAATTTTAATTTTTAAAACTAAATAGTGAAAGAGTCCTAATAGAAGTCTCTTATATATATATATATATATATAAGACAAAATCTTTGAAAACCCTAAAGCAATCTCCTCTGTCCGTCTCCATTAAGAGAGAAAACCCTAAGTTTTAATTTCTTTAGTACGCTTGCTATTACTTTTTCTCTTTTTTGTGAATAAGTCCTTTACAATATATAGTATAACTACAAGTATTGTAGTAAGTTTGCTAACTTTTTGTGTGGTTCAAAGATGCTATATTCTATATTATTTTAGATTATATAACCTTAAGTTTTACCTTATGGAGACGTATTTAGGTTGTTTCACATCAGAAGTAGCTTATTGCATTTGTTGTACAAGTTTTCAATTCTTTTTGTGTGGATATTTTTTCACAGCTGTGGAGTAAGGTATATGCACTATATGTTATCTTATATTCTTTCTTATGGTGTCATGCTTCTTTGTTTATTAATTAAAGATTATGTTGGAAGCCTATATTATTTGCACCTTCAAAGTGTTTGACAATGTTTGAACCAACTTTTTCATCAATTAGGAAGAATTGGATAAAAAAAAACTTAGAAAAGCTTTCCATCCTTACTAAAATTGTCTCACAATAATGACTTTTTTTTTGTTTTGTTTTTATAATTTGTAGATTCTGAATCTTTTGATTTTTAATTTTATTGTCTTTTGAAAATTTGACCATCTAAATTTTTGGGTTCAATTTTTTGCAATATTTGAAACAGTTTAGCAAATTTCAACTGTTATAATTATTTATTATTCTCTTGAAGGTAACCTATCTTTCTCTTATATTTCTCTATTTGGTAGTCATATATATTTTGTTTTGTTTCAATAATTTCTAGGCAATGCCAGTAAATTTTCTGATTTTTTTTTCCTTTCGGACGTTTTAACATCAGAATTTTTTAGTTATTTTTTCTCAATATCTAAATTTGTTAGCTACATTTTTTGCAACCCATTGCATGTTCAAGCAGTGGCTTATTCATCAAATTGTAACTCAAAAAGATAGGAGCAATTCATGCAATAGTATAGTTTCATAATCAATTTAAAATTTTATAAAATTATTTTAGTTTATTATAAATAGGTAAGTTTCCGTGCATTGCACGGGTTTCCGACTAGTTATTACCTATATTTGTTCTCCAAATTTTTTATTAAATAGGAGCATTTAATTTGAAATTTGATTTTGAGCTACTTGACCGACGCAATTATCAATGCGCTTGTATTCATTTGTATCAATGTTCAAAGAAAATTACCTTTTCTTCTAGTAGATATTGGATTTGTTTTTGGTGTGGATCTTAACAATTGTAGCCAAAATACCATTAGATCTGTATTTGGGACATGCCTTAGAAGGCTTTGGAGTCGGTTTAATTACTATGGCGAGAGACCATTGCTGATTAACGAAGCTTGCCCCACCAAGATAAGGGAACCACTATAGTAGTAGGATATCTAATTAATACCTTTATTATAAATTTGTATTAATATATTATGTCTTTTCTTGGTAGCTAACATCTCAAGTTGTTGGCTATATTTATTCTCTGTATTTTCTATTAAGCAAGAATTTTTTACTCAAATTTCAACTTTGAGCTATTCAACTGGTGCGATCATCGGTGCGCTTGTATTCATTTGGACCCAGGTTTAATGAAAAAATTTCACTTTCATTTAGTAAATATTAGAATTTTTTTTTTTTTTTGGTCAGCCTTAATGTTTACTACCAAATATCATTAAATTTGTATTTTTGAAGCTCCATAATTAGAGTTACATTCTCATTATTGTGGCAGAAGCATTCATCTTCTCTCGTGAGTGAGATACTATATAACATTGGCCAGGCTAGTTTAAAATTAAACACCTTCTCTCTCACTTGTTTTCCCCAATTTACGTATTGTGCTTCAAAAATTTTTTTTTTTTTCATTTTAAAATATTAACTATATAATTTTTCAATCTCTAACAAATCAGTTGATGTCTATAGCTTTGCCAACTATAGTCCAAGTCACACTACTCATTATGCATTATGAGATTATAACTACGTACACTTGAAAATTGTGATATTGTTATGCGAGCACCTCTGCCAACACAACTTTACGAAAATCTTCATCTTTAATTGAAGAATACAAGAGCTTTATAATGGAAGGTCATCATGTTGCTTAGTTCCTAAAACCATTTGCATATCTCTACAGCGAACATTTATGTGTAAAATTAAACATATGCAAATATGGTATAAACAAAAAAAAATTATTAAATTTATTTCTATAAATTTGTACAATAAACGTTTATGTTTAAGTATATGTTATGTTTTAGTTTGTTCAACAAATGATTATTATCTTATCAAAAAAATATGATTATTAAAGCATACTTAGGAACAAAATGCTACACACATAACACAATAAATATTCAAGTGGATCTGATTTGACATCTTTCAAGAAATGTACATTTTAAAAATATGACCAAAAAAAAAAAAAAAGACAAAAATGGAGAAAGAACGCAACGAGTATAATACAAGTATAATATAATTTATATTTTAAAAGTTTGTAACAAAAATTCGGGAAAATTTTCTCATATACATTTTTGAGGATAAATACAGTAATCCAGCATACTCACAAAAGCAATTTTACTTTCTAGTCAAATTTCTTCTTCCTTATGAGAAATACATAAAAAAAATAATAATAATAATACCATTAGAATTAAATGCAAATTAATTTGAAATAAGATAGTCATTAGATAAAATAATATAATAAACTTGTTTGCTTTTCGTTCAATTATTTTAGTTGAACTAATATCTATGTGTTGTTTTACTATGGACACAATTTTTCACAAGAAATTAATGATTATGAGTATGAGTGGTTGACACAACTAAAACTCATGAACCTACAACCTTTTCTCTCTCATCACTCACAATTGAATACATCAATAACTGTGAAATTTGTTATAAAAAAATTCTGTCAGTATCATTATTGCCTTCTAATATATTCATTTTGATCTTTTTAAGATAGTCTTTACTAACATTCATGTATATATATTAAATATAATTACATTCAATAGAATCAAATATCAAATCATAACGAAGCATGTAACTATAATATTCAATGAGTGTTTTAAGTGATTGGAGGTCACTCATCTTTATTTTGGGTTTATCTCTATCATAAACGTACGTGCAGTTTCTGAGAGCTCTTTCTAGTAAGACCTCTCTCTAGAGACACCATCAAGAGTATCCTAGAATTTGGAGCATGAAAATATAGGTTGAAACTCTTTAGCCTCTTTAATGACAAGAAGTTGTTTCAAGAATTGTAAAGGCCGAAGGGAGGAGTGTGTAAAGCGAGCAAGAAGAGATCCGACAAGTAGTTGAACAGTCCCTACAAGGTATGTGAATATATAAGATCATCTATATATTCAACATCAACAAAAAAAAAAACCATTCCGTTTTGAGAAAATGTGGCTATCTGATAACCGCTGTGGGGAAGTAGTTGAAGCAACATGGAGCTCTTGTGCTTCTATGGATTCGGACAAGGCAATAATTGGTAAGATTGAAAAATGTGGAAAAGATTTGAGTTGGTGGAACAAAAAAAATTTTGGTAATGTTCGCAGGGAGCTTAGTTAAAAAAGGAAGATGCTAATTGAAGAGGAGGTAGCAGCAATCAACGAATCAAAGAACTACAACTTGAGATCAATATACTGCTAGATCGAGAAACTAGAATGTGGAATCAACAATCTCGTATTCTATGGCTAAGCAAAAGAGATGGCAACACCAAATTTTTCCATAGCCGAGCATCACACAGGTTCAAGAAAAATTCGATCTTGGGCATCAATGACTCTCACAGCCTTTGGAGAGAAAATCATGAGGAAATTGCTGAAGTACTCCTAGGTTTTTATAATGAGCTCTTTACCTCATCCTAGTCCTATCTCCATCAGTTCTAGATCAGATTCCTCAAGTTGTCTCCAATGATATGAACTAGCAATTGATTTGCAAGTTCGAGGAATGTGAAGTAGCTGCAGCTTTGAAGCAGATGGCACCAATGAAGGCTCCTAGATCTCATGGTATGCCACCTTTATTCTACCAGCATTTCTGGCCAATGGTAGAAGGTGATGTGACTCAATCGGTGCTGCTAGCTAAATTCAGGTACTTTGCCACAACCAGTAAATCATACCTTTATAATTCTTATCCCAAAAAAAATAAATAAATAAATCCTGAGTTTGTGTCTAAATATCGCCCCATTAGTTTATGCAATGTTCTCTACAAAATTTTCTCCAAAGTCCTAGCAAATAGGCTTAAAAAATTCCTCCCATCTGTCATTATTGAACACCAATCTACTTTTGCAAAAGATTGCCTCATAACAGATAACATTTTGGTTGCTTTGAAACCTTGCATTGCATGAAAAACTATAAATCAAGTTCTTCTGGTTACATGGCCTTAAAACTTGACATGAGTAAAATCTATGATCAGGTTAAATGGAGTTTCTTGGAGAATTTGATGAGGAGAATGGGTTTTTGTGAAAGGTGGATTGGACTTATCATGGTTTGTGTGAGAACAGTCACTTATTCTATACTAGTTAATGGAGAGATAAAAGGTCTCATTAGCCCCTCAAGAGGCCAAAGACAAGGGGATCCTCTTCCTCTTATGTACTGAAGGCCTACATAGGCTCATAAAAAATGTAGCAAGAAGTGGCGAAATCATAGGGTTCGGTCTTTGTGAACGAGACCCTAAACTCACTTAGTTGTTTTTTGCATATGATAGTCTCCTTTTTTGCTTTGACTGAATGTAACAACGTGTTGAACCTCCTATCGATGTATGAGGAATTGTCGGGGAAAAAAGTAAACAAGGATAAAACAGCTATTTTCTTTAGCAAATCCATGACAGAAGCTACTAGACAAATTGTGAAAGGGATTTTGGGGGTTCGTGAAATCCATCTATGAAAAATATTTGGGGTTGCCATCTTTGATTAGAAATGGTAAAAAAGCTAGCTTTAGTTATATTAAGGAGAGAGTGTGAAGGAAGTTGTAGGGTTGGGAAGGTAAACTCTTATCCCAAGCAGGGCGAGAAGTGCTCATCAAAGCAATTATTCAAGTGATCCCAAACATTCGCTATGGGATGCTTTAAACTACCTTTAGGGTTGTGCCATGAAATTGAAGTGTTAATAAGAAAGTTTTGGAGGGGACAACGTGAAGAAAAAAGGAAAATTCATTGGCTAAAATGGGATAAAATGACCAAGGCTAAGGTGGAGGGAGGAATGGGTTTTTGTGACCTTGCCTTATACAATGACTCTCTCTTAGCCAAGAAAGCATTGTGCCTATTGCAAGATAAAATTTCCTTATTCTACAATGTCTTCAAGGCACTTTTCTTCCCAAACTGCACTATTTTGGAGGCCTCCGAATCAAGAAATAGCTCTTATATTTGGAAGAGTATTCTTCGTGGTAATGATGTGCTTAATCGAGGTGCTTGTTGGAGGATAGGTAATGGTCATTCTGTCAAAATCTGGCAGCACTCATGGCTACCAATCAAGCACCCAACTCGTGTGCCATCCCATGTGGTCACTGGCTTGGAGGAAGCCACGGTGGAGCTATTAATTGATGTTGAAAAGTGTACCTGGAACACAGATTTGATTGAAGGACTGTTTGTTCCACACAAAGCCAAGGCGATCAAGGCCATTCCTCTATCACGAAACACTAGTGAGGACACCTTGTGCTGGCCATGGACACAAAGCGGGAAATATTCGTGCAAGTCCAGTTATGGGTTCTTGAAGAATGAATATGACCGGGTTGTAGACAGTGAATCACTCACAGATGAAGGAAGTTTCTGGAAAAAAAATTGGGATTTGCGAATTCCTCATTGTTAGAAATTGGGCTGGTTTTGGTCCAACCCATAAACCATGGCCCATGGATCGTCCACATGGGTTATCTGATAAGTGAGTTTAAATTTGAACTTAACAGATATTGATATGAGTTATCAATATCAGTAGTGGAGTCATTTAAATTTAAAATATGAGGTCTTTTATGGATCACATATATCTGATAGTAAGTGAATCTCTACTAGTATTTAAATACTCCTACATTAGTCAGATAGTGGTTAGACACAGTGAGAAAACATACATATAGTTTTGAGTGCTCTCTCAAAATAAGCCGTCTCTCTGGGACATCATCTACTGTTCCCTAGAATTTGGAGCGTGGAAACTAGGAGAGACTCTAGTAGCCTTTCCTACGACTTGGAGGTGTTCCACAAAGGAGATCGTGAGGAGCTCGTAAAGCAAGCAAAGTGAAAGATCCGGCAATTTGGTGATCTGCTCCACCAAAGGTATGTGTCTACATGATTTCTAGTAAAGTATATATTTATTCAACATTGGTATCAGAGCCGTTTTATGCTTGTTTTCACTCTTGAATGATGCCATGATCTCTTAAATATATAATCCCATATGCAAGCTAAAATTAAAAGTTTAAATAATTTTTAATTTTTTCAGATCTGTAATTTTTTTTTTAGGTATGTTATGGCATGTAGAGAGAGAAAGAAAAAGCTGTAATTTTTTGATTGTTTACATGTAATCCGAAATTTACAGGCTTATTTTGACCCATTAAATCTTGTTTAATGTCAAATATTTTTTAATGATTTGAAAGTACATTCCATAAGCTTTAAAACGACAGTTTACATACTTAATTTAGACTTTAAATGAGAAAGTTATGGTCTTTTAAAGATTATGGTTGTATTTGATAAAATCTGAAAATTTGATGTCTAACGTGGAAGAGGATGAACAATAAAGTGAAAATTGTTTTATAATAGTGTACCGTGCGGGCTCTACTAACCACTAATTGTTTGAGTGGTTATCTAATATAATAATTGTGTAATGCATAAGAGTCCCACGTTGCTTTCACCCAAAAAAAAAAAAAAAAAAAAAAAAAAAAAAAGAAAGGAGCCCCACGTTGATGTTAGTGTGTTTTTTTTTTTTTTTTTTTTGATAAGATGTTAGTGTGTTAGTTACACTAGAACACTATCCTTGTTTCATATACACACAAATATAAGGGCCCCACACTACTTTATTAGTTACACCTTGATAAAGATAATGTGCATATCATGTTGGTGTATCACATATTGTTGTTGTTTCCTTCAACAAGGAAACTATGCAAGTGATAAGCCACATGCAAGTGGTTGTGTGGGTTTGTAATATTGTTTACAAACAGTGGGCTTTTAATTTATAGTAAAACTATATATATTCTTAATTTTGTTTAGACCACATTTTTTCTAATGTGACATATGTGTACTTGTAGTGGCAATTTTTTTTTAACTGTGATGTTAAAATATAATTGTGATAACATGAGAAAATTGTGAAATTAGTTTTCTAATTTTCTATATAATTATGCATGGTTTCAATCTTTGAATTAATTTATGATGTCTTTTTAACATATTGTGATATGATTGAATTGATATTATATGAATGCATTATGTGATGAATATGTATCCAAAGGGTTTATGAAACTCTTTGGCTCATCTCTATAGTTAAAGATTGTATTGGTAATTTATGCAACATGTATATTTTTATTTATTGTTATTATGGATGGATAAGACAATTTTGAAATTATTTGGTAACGTGACATCCCCAATTTTTTAATTACTAATAGAATCTTTGTAGTAGGATACTTGAATATGTAATTTTTTGGGCCAATGTTTTTTTGGCAATTTTTTTGGGCCATTGTTTTTGGCAATGTAATTTAAGGCTATGTAATTTAATTTTGGAAGCCATGTAAGGGGATGTGTTTCACGGTTACCTATAATTTTCAAATTTTATCTTAGCATGTTGTATGAAATTACCAATAGGGCTTATAGTGGAGCCCATGCACAATGTGTTGTGCACAAAAATGTATGGACGCATGTTATATTTATGATTTAATATGTGGATGGTGTGAGGTTTTATTCTTCACAAAATTTTATTTAAAAATCAATTAGATGTGTTATTCCAATTTACATAGTGAGAGATGATTAAGAGCTTAGCGAAATTTTCGATCTTACTATGTAGAAAGGAATATCATGGTCTAGTTGGATTTTTTTTTTTTTTTGGAAATAAAATCTAAAAATGTATGTGCTAATGTCAACTTGTGTAATAAATGTAGTGAACATGGCTAGTAAGAATGTAGTTGCTGATCTAATTGAGGGTGAGAAACTAGATGGAACCAACTATGATATGTGGCATAGAAAAATTCAATATCTGCTTAATGAACAAGAGGTCCTTGAAACCCTAACCAATGTGATGATGCAACCTGAAAATGGGAATACTGCCCAACATCGCCGTGACTTAGAGGCTTATGAGTCTTGGGTTAAGAAAGATCATTGTGCACGCTTCACTATGCTGAGTAGCATGCACAATGATCTTATTGGGGAGTTTGAGAACTACCCAAATGCCTAAGAGATGTGGAACCAGCTTAAGATTGCCTTTGGAGGGACTTCAGCAACTAGGTTGTGAGCTCTTACTTTGAAGTTTGAGCAATATGTTATGGATTCAAAACATAGCATAGCTGAACATCTAAGGACAATGTCAGCATTGATCCGTGACCTAAAGGCTGCTGGTAATAATCTCTCTGATGAACAACAGGTCACAGCGGTGATACGTTCACTGCCTGAACCTACTTGGGGGCAAATGAAGCTTGTTTTGACACATAGTGAGAATATTAAGACTTTTGCTGATATTTCTCGTCATCTCGAGCTTGAGGCAGAGCGCATGGGGGCGCACCAAAACACCCTCCTTGTCGCCCAATCTGGGCAGCAGAAGGCATTCAAGCCTAAACGCAAAGGACAAGGGAGGAATGCCAAAAGAGCTGGTAACCTTGGGCCTAAAGAAGGCAAGATAGCAAAGTGCCAAAAGGGCAAGCGTGCTAAGAAGGACAAGGCGAAGATCAAGTGCTACAACTGTGGTAAGAAGGGTCACTTCACTCGTGAGTGCACTGAGCCGAAGAAGGTATCCATTCTTAACAACTCTGCTATTACTTATGTTTGTACACATGTTTTTGTTGCTCATACTATTCCTGGGTGGATTGTAGATTCAAGAGCAACCAAACATATAGCCAGAGATAGAGTTGGGTGTGTGGATTACAAAAGGATACCAACAGGCACACAGTACGTTATTTTGGGTAACGGAGCTCAAGAAGAAGTCATAGGAGTCGGAACCTACCAACTCAAATTGCGTCTGGGACGTACGTTACTTCTTCATGATGTGCTTCATGCACCTGGTGTCCAATGTAATCTATTTTTAGTACTTACTATGCTTAGACTTGGATTTAGTTTCCGTTTTGATGGTCCTCAGTTGGATTTTTATTTAAATAAAACCTTGTATGGACATGGTTATTTATCTAATAATTTTTTTATGTTGGATTTAGATCATTCCTCTTTTTCTTTCATTGCTCATAATGATGATATTTCTGATTCTATAATGTGGCATGCTAGATTTGGACACATAGGAAAAGATAGATTGGCTAGACTAGCTAGAGAAGGCCTATTGGGGTCTATCACTAATGTAAGCCTACCTATGTATGAACTTTGTCTAGCTGGAAAGGCCTGTAGGAAGCCTTTTGGTAAGGCTCCAAGGGCAACTCATCCTTTGGAATTAGTCCATTCAGACATATGTGGACCTATGAATGTTAAGGCACGCCATGGCGCCTCTTATTTTCTCACATTTATAGATGACTATTCACGTTTCAGTTATGTCTATCTGATTTCTCATCGCTTTGAAGCATTAGATTGCTTTAAGCGCTTTGTGGCAGAGGTTGAGAATCAGAAAGAAAGGAACCTAAAGGTTTTTCGAACTGATAGGGGTCGTGAATATTTGTCTAAACAGTTTCAGGAACTGTGTGAGGAAAAAGGGATACGTAGGCAATTGACGATTCCTGGTACTCCACAACAAAATGGTGTTGCAGAGAGAAGGAATCGTACTCTATTAGAGATGGTTAGATCAATGATAGCGCAAGCCAACCTTCCAATTTCATTTTGGGGGGATGCATTGATGACTGCTGCCTACATCCTTAACTGTGTGCCTTCTAAGTTAGTTCCCACAACACCATATGAGTTATGGACTAGTGCAAAACCCAATTTGGAGAACTTGCGGCCTTGGGGTTGTGCAGGTTTTGTTCACAGTACTTCCCATAAGTATGGGAAATTGGGCCCTAGAGCAAGTAAGAAAATCTTTATAAAATATTCAAAAAGCTCAAAGGGGTATGTAATGTATGGTGAACATTCTAATGGTGGAATGATTGAGATAGAGTCTCGTGATGTCAACTTCATTGAAGATGATTTTCCAAGCATCAGTGAAGCAAAACAAGATCTTCAGTTTTTTGAGCTGCAAGAACTTGAAGGTGTCATACCATCTTTGGGCGAGGGTGGAGAATCACAACTTCATCCTGAAATCGCCAAAGATAGTGGGAGTGATTTTGCTCCTAGTGGGAGCAAACCACTAGATAGTGACACACAAGGATCCAAGGTACGTAGAAGTGAACGTGGAACTATTCCCCGTCGTCATTTTGAGATTGAGGGGGAATCTTTTATATTTGATTCACTGGACCTTGATGAGCCTGCTTCCTATGAGGAAGCATTAGCTTCACCTGCTTCACATGAATGGATAGTTGCCATAAGGGATGAGATGGATTCTATGGCAAAGAATCAAGTTTGGGAGTTGGTTGACCTTCCGCTTGGGCGCAAGACCATTGGAAACAAGTGGGTCTTAAAAATAAAGCGCAAGGCAGATGGATCGATTGACAAATATAAGGCTCGTCTCGTGGCGAAAGGCTATACCCAAAGAGAAGGGATAGACTATGAAGAGACTTTCTCCCCAATAGTGAGATTTGTCTCTATTCGCCTTATTCTGGCTATTGTTGCACATTTGGATTTGGAACTCTTCCAAATGGATGTAAAGACTGCATTTCTCAATGGAGAACTAGACGAGGAGATCTATATGGATCAACCTATTGGCTTTGAGGTCAAGGAACAAGGGTGCAAAGTGTGCCGCCTTAAACGTTCCATTTATGGCCTAAAGCAAGCATCTAGACAATGGTATTTCAAATTTCATAAGGCTATTATTTCGATTGGTTTCGAAATGATGGAAGAAGACCATTGTGTGTATGTCAAACGATCAGGAAAGAGTTTACTTATCCTGTCTTTGTATGTGGACGACATTTTGTTGGCTGGAAATGACATGGAGATGATTGTCACCACCAAAAGGTGGTTGTCCTCTATTTTTGAAATGAAGGACATGGGAGAGGCTAATTATGTGCTTGGAGTTAAGATTTTCAGGGATCACTTAAAGAAGCTTCTTGGTTTGTCTCAAAGAACTTACATAAAGATGATCTTAGAGCGATTCCGTATACATAATTCCAAACCCATAGACACTCCAATTGAGAAGGGACATACATTAAGCCTTGAAGATTGCCCTAAATCAGAAAAGGAAAAGAGAGAAATGGCAAGAGTTCCCTATGCAAGTGCAGTTGGAAGTTTGATGTATGCTATGTTGTGTACTCGACCATACATCTGTTTTGCAGTTGGTATGGTTAGTCGTTATCAAAGTAATCCAGGACCTGTTCATTGGCAAGCAGTTAAGAGGATTTTTCGATACCTTCGTGGGACATCGGATCTCATTCTTTACTATCAGGGTGGAGATTTGAGATTGAGAGGATATTCTGATGCTGACTGGGCCAGTGATAGAGATGAGCGCAAGTCCACTACAGGTTATGCATTTCTACTTAGTGGTGCAGCTATCTCTTGGTACAGTAAGAAATAGTCTTGCATTGCTTTATCCACAATGGAGTTTGAGTATGTTGCTTGTTCAGCAGCAGCACAAGAAGCTATTTGGTTAAAGAGATTTTTCCAAAGCCTAAGGGTGACATCTCTTGCAGATGAAGCTGTAAAGATGTATTGTGATAATATGGCAGCCTTGTCTCATGCTAAAGATCCTAAGTATCATAGCAAAAGCAAACACATACAGACTCATTATAACTACATTCGTCTTGCTATTACACAAGGAGAGGTGATCCTCCAACATATCTCCACTAGCAGGATGGTGGCTGATCCACTTACTAAAGCCATTGCTAGAGATGTCTTTCAGGCTCATGTTAGGAGTGTGGGACTTTGTAGGATTTGATATGTTTTTTGGATACCTTATGGACATTTATGTTTATTCATATTTTATGCAATAATGATGTTATTCATTTTGATTCATCTTGTGATGTAATTGATATTGCATACTGAGCACACGTTATTTGAGAATATGTCACCAAGCTTAGATCGGTCTACTCACATAGACGATCACCCTAGCGCTTGAGTAGCGAGCAGGATGAGACATAGTGATCACTTTGTTTTTTCTGTAAATCAAGTAAGTGATCATCTTAACGCTTAGGGAGGCGTGCAAGATAATATAATGAATGTCGCCTTAGCTAGGCTAAGATGAGACTTATGGGAGTCGCACTTGAAGTGTATCCACAACTTCATGAAGCCTGAATAAAGCCAAATGTGAGATCTTGGACAGGAACTTGATGTGTAACTGTGCTGAGAAACTCAGGTTGGTTGCTTTTTTGGCAATTGGACTAAGATTTGTACGGTGTTTGAGTGTGACAAGCCCAGTTGAGTGGGCACTCCACCGTAGCATACAAATTATACTGTATGTGCTATAGTCGACCAATTAAGGGAGTGATTGGACAGATCCCTACTCCGTTACTATGTGAGCCCTAGTCAACCATTATATGGTCCATTCTGTGCCCTTTTTCGACCTAGAACCATGTCATGAAGTGAATGTTTGATGTCGCTACTTTAGTATGTCATCTCAGGGCCATGATATATACGGTCTCACGGAGCATGTCTAGAAAAGCGGTCAAGTGTAAATGAATTGACATGAGTGTCTGGGGAAGATTATTTAGAACACACCATTTATTTTATGGCTCATAGCCCGGGCGATTATGAGGAATTTGTTTTTCAACATAATCATGAGCATATTATATGGTATAGGATCAAGTGTTGTTTTGAGTTTTGAACTCATGAGGGATTAAAGAAACTTGATCGGGTGTGATCAAATAATCTGGGGCATAGACGAGATACAATGAGTGATGTACTATGTTAGTTTAGATGGTGACTTAATATAGTACTCCTACCCTACACCTTCTTGTCAGGTCGCACATTCCATTTTTCTGTATAAAGAGAGGATTGGACAAAAGATTGAGAGGAGCTAGTTCTGACTGTAGTACCCAATGTGGACAAGTGGGAGATGTAAGAAATTGGGCTGGTTTTGGTCCAACCCATAAACCATGGCCCATGGATCGTCCACATGGGTTATCTGATAAGTGAGTTTAAATTTGAACTTAACAGATATTGATAAACATGAGTTATCTGATAAGTGAGTTTAAATTTGAACTTAACAGATATTGATATGAGTTATCAATATCAGTAGTGGAATCATTTAAATTTAAAAGATGAGATCTTTTAGGGATCACATATATCTGATAGTAAGTGAATCTCTACTAGTATTTAAATACTCCTACATTAGTCAGATAGTGGTTAGACACAGTGAGAAAACATACGTATAGTTTTGAGTACTCTCTCAAAATAAGCCGTCTCTCTGGGACATCATCTACTGTTCCCTAGAATTTGGAGCGTGGAAACTAGGAGAGACTCTAGTAGCCTTTCCTGCGACTTGGAGGTGTTCCACAAAGGAGATCGTGAGGAGTTCGTAAAGCAAGCAAAGTGAAAGATCCGGTAATTTGGTGATCTGCTCCACCAAAGGTATGTGTCTACATGATTTCTAGTAAAGTATATATTTATTCAACACTCATAAAACCAGGAATTTCATATGGAGAGCATGCAACAATTCGATCCCAACAAAGGAAAATTTGCTGCGTCGCCATATCTCTAACAATGCATTATGTGACCGATGCTCCTGCAATATGGAATCTACTACTCACGCATTATGGTCATGTAATGAACTCTCTTCAATTTGGTCTTCAAATGAGTGGAGTTTTCGTTCCAACACCAACTGGTCCAACTTTATCTCCTTCAAAGAACTGCTGTCTTAGATACTCAGGAACCATGCGAATCTGGAACTCTTTGCGATGCATCAAAGAAATCAGGTTCGCCTTCACATTCCTTGCTGCAACTCTGATCAAGTAGCATCTCAGGCCAAAGCAAAACTGGCCGAGTTAAATGCAGCTCTCCCACCGAAGCCACCAGTGTTGCCGAGACAAAAAGTTTTATGGAAGCCGCGGCCGGAACCCAGCATATTTAAGATTAACTTCGACAGAGCTGTCTTCACGAATGAAAAGAAGAGTGGCATTGGAGTAGTTATCCGTGATTATCAAGGCCAGGTAATTGCCTCTCTTGCCCAACAACTTCCCCATGCGCTCCTGCCAATTGAAGTTGAAGTCCTTGCTGCAGCCCATGCCCTCGAGTTTGGTTGGGAAATTGGTATTGGTGAAGCTGTGCTTGAGGGAGACTCAGAGCTTACCATTTCAGCGTTGAAGGAAGATGGCCACTCTATAGCTTTGGTGGACCCTCTCATACAGGATGCTTTTGCCTGGTCCGATATGTATTCAAAATTGTTTTACTCTCATTGCAGAAAAGAAGGCAATAAACTAACCCATAGCTTAGCTAGACATTCCTTTTATGTCTTGGACTGTGGAGTGTAGATGGAGAATGTTTCACCATCTTTGTTTTCTGTTTTCTAGTATGATGTAGTTAATTTGGTATTTTCAGCTTAAATATAATTCATTTCCTTCTCTCAAAAAAAAAAAAGTATGGAATCTATAAATGCTAATTACAAATGGTTGATACTTTATTTCGTCTTTGAAGTGATGGTTGGATGGATAATTCATGGATTAATAGAGGTTCTAACTATTGTACCTAAAAGAAAGAAAAGAAAGGGGAAAAAAGATAGCTTAGCAATAAGGATTTATATATTATGGGTTCCTAGCTTAATTGATAAAAATACTTATCCAAAGTTTTACTATTTATCAAACAAAATCTTTATTGTTAACCAAGCAATCCTATAAAATCAAATCACATCTAACAAAATAAAACAATCTAAAGCAGGTGAAACAAAACAAAACAAAAACCAGACTAAGCAATGAACTATAATCTCGAAGCAATGAGTCCATAACAATGAAACTGTATCATTGTCATGAACAATCTCCAATGATCTTAAGCCACTACACAGCGATTACAAAGAGAGAGAGGGATAGTAATACCATGAAATCGGTGGTAATGAAGGGATTGTTAAAAGCAACAATCACTTAAATGAGGTATGGTAAATAAATAACCAAAAGCGAAAAAATAGTAATACCTCTAATTTTGCAAGATTCACTTAAATGATTATAACAATCACTTAAATGTGGTTAAGCAAGGTATGTACATTTCACATGACAAGGACATGTGTAATTTTCCTATTATTGGTACAACCAAGTTAATAGTCAAATTTTGTCGAAAATTACCTAACTTTTGCCAATTAGACAATCAGTGATAAGGAAATTTTCTGTGAACCTCATGCTTTTTACCATTGTTATTAATATCGTTCCGTTCCGGCCGGAAAATTTCGTACCAGTCCTTAAACCGATACGAATCACCCTCTTGTTCCACCTCAGATCAAATTTCGGTTCGTTCCGGCCATTTCAGCCTGTTTCGATGAATTTCGGCTAGTAGACATATTTCGGCCAATACTGAATCTACTGATAAATGCAGAAAAAAAATTTCCTTTTCAAGTTTTAATGGCTATTACCTAAATAGAGCCAACTATCGCAGTTCATCTTACTTTCGGTCCTTTACAAGTTGAATGTCTCACGTACTCATCCCTTTACAGCAAGTTTCCACCACGTCGACAATTGCCGAAATGAACCCAAGCCATGGCAAAGGCAGCTGCTACTGCTGCTTCATCTTCTTTTTCTTCTTCTTCTTCTTTTTTTTTTGTCTGTTGGTCCTTCTTCAATTCTATTTTGAATTTTTATTGCCTAGTTTTGTGTTTTCTTTCTTGTTTTGTGAACCTAGCATGTGACTAGGTGTTGGAAATGACAAAGAGACTTGACAAAAAGTTTTAGGCTTTGTTTATGTGGGTTCACAGGTAATATATAAATAATAAAACTATTTTAATATTTAACTTTAACTTTTATATTTCGGTTTTTTAATAGTGATTTTTTTGAGAATATTTTCATAGTAAAATTGTTTTAATATTTTTTTTTTTTTTTTTTTTTGAGAATCAATAGTATTATTATAATTATTGGGTAGATTTTTAGACTTGATCGAAATTGATATATTAGCTGAAATATGGACTTATAGTTTTAAGACTCAATAAATTATATGGATTTTGACCAATAATATATAAGGAAATATAAGTATATAAAATTATAAATAAATAAAAAGTATAAAAAATGTAACTCCGAAACAGTGGTGCAGTTTGGATAACACGTCCATGTTCACGTTTTCAACTTTGCGCGTTTTTAGATTTTTTTTTTTTTTTCCAGAGCCGGTTTTGTTGACTTTTCAACTGTGAACAATGCACTTGCGCACTGTTCACGGACCCACAAACTCCACTTTTTATCAACTTTTTCATTAAAAATAGGTCCTACAGCACTATTCACACATTTAAAAATTATTTTGCTACAGTGTTTTCAGTTTTCAGTTTCAGCAAAATAAGTTTTATCCAAACAGACCCAGTATGTCGAAACAACCCGGTACCAACTTGATACCGAAATATTCTATTCCAATAGACAAACCAAAATGAGCACCAAAACAGTATTCATAACATTGCTTTTTACAACCATTGCAATTTTTACTTGATCTCTTCTCAGGTAAAATTCCAATCTTAATCCGCACATATTTGAGAAAAAACCAAAAAGCAACCCAAAAAAAAATAATAATAATAGACTGCTTGGCGGATATAATTCCTAAGTTTATGTTGCAAAGCAGCGAAGAGAAAGAGTAGCGGATATTAAGCAAAGGGAATAAGAAATATATAAAATAAAGATAATTTACAAACAATTAATTAATTTTATGAAGAATGACCAATATGTCTATTGCCTAACGACAAGTACAAATGAAGAAGTAAGACTTATTTAACAAAATTAATTCAAATCAAATGTAACGTGCCAGTCATTGGACCAATTTAGTACAGATTCAATCAAGAAAATCCCTTCAGCTTCATAATCTCTGTCTCCTAGTCACCTTTGCAAGACTGCTCGTTGAATTTCTTCTTGGATTATTCTTTCATAAACCGTAGATCGATCAGGCTAAATTAACTTCCTGTCTTTGACAAATATAGCAATAGGAGGGACCTTGAAAGCGACAAATTTTCAGTTCTTTTTCGTTCCTTCATCTATGTGAAAATTTGTAAGGAAAGCCGCAAGAGAACGAGGTTGGTGAAAATCAGCAAGTAGTAACTCATCCAACCAAGCCTCGTTATAAGAAACCCCACTTTTTTTATGATTATGACAATCCTTTTGGAATTCACACTGACTCTTCTTCTCCGTGCTAAGATTCCCAAGGAATGGCTCTGAGCAATAATCCCCATCCAAAACCTCATCTATCTCAAGCTTTTTAGTGTATGAAGAATGGTCAACAATATCATTAGAACAATGATCAACCTTATTATTGTTTTTCCCTGCAGGACTTTGCTCTACAAGCGCATGGAAGAAGCTCTCATCAGAAGGCAGATCATTCGAGGAAGCATCGACAGTATTGATTTTCTGGTCCGGAGTTTTCTGTACAAGCGCATTGAAGAAACTCTCATCAGAAGGCGTATCATCCATTAATGAAGCAGAAGATTGTATCTCCCGCTTCTCTTCTTTACTGCCGAACTCCGTGGCGGGCCAAATATCTGAATCAAGAGTTACTGATAATCTTCTTGATGATAAAACTAAACAAGAGATCGCCTGGTTTTATATTTATATACAGGATTTGGGTCTCCGACCCCGACTCCGTTTAGTAGAGAGTTTTCTAGTTGGTTTGTGTCTCCTACTGGGTCTAGGGTCGGTTTGTGTCTCCAACGTTTTCAATATTGTAGTTTTACTTTTTAGTTTATGCAATATTGTAGTTTACTTTTATGTATATACCAACTGCTAGTGTTAATTATTTATTTACCCAAAAAAAAAAAAAAAAACTGTTAGTTCTATTTATATTTTAAAATTACTAGTGTAGGTGCATGGCATATATGCAAGGTATGTGCTACGTCTTCGGTGAGAAAATTAAGAAAAAAAAAATTATTTGAAAAAATATAAAATTATATACATAAAAAAAATGTATGTCATACAAAGTTAATCTCATTAATATAAGACTTTTGATACCTATTTGCTAAAGACAATAACCATTCACTAAAAACTTCTAAGAATGATAACGAA
This sequence comes from Quercus robur, assembly GCF_932294415.1. Classification (NCBI taxonomy): domain Eukaryota; kingdom Viridiplantae; phylum Streptophyta; class Magnoliopsida; order Fagales; family Fagaceae; genus Quercus; species Quercus robur. The sequence continues at coordinate 69,428,489 of NC_065538.1, read as the reverse complement.
TATTATTATCTTCTAACAATAAGTAACTGGGTTTTGCTGAAACCTTGTCACAATATTTAAATTTTCGCAATGAATGATGTTTCATCAAATACCTTCAACCATACACAATGAAAATTTTTTCATTCATACTTTCTTCTTTATCATTCTACATGAGCCTAGGTGCAATCTTTAGCTTAATTAGTTTTTAATGAACATCCATTTTAGGCAAGAAAAGAAAAGAAAAGAAAAATAATAACAAAAGACATGTGTCATTGAATTTCTCATTAGGTAAATTATAAGTTTCAAAGATTTAAACCTAGAAAATATCAATGTTCTCTAAGTAACAAATAAAACACCTTATATTACAATTCCAACCTTCTATGCATTACTACCATCTAAAACTCAAAATATGTGAAGAAAATTTTTGGGATGTTAAAATTTAGTGGGAGTATTTTAGACATTACACAATAGAATATTTTTAAAATCATATGTTTTCATTAGGATTTAATTGAGAGAATAAAAATATGACATATTTGCTCTTGTCCAAAATATTAAGGGGAAAATTGCTTGATTTTAAAGTTTACGAAGGAATTGTGAACTACCCTAAACATAAAAGATGAAACGTGTTTTAATCCTAAGTTTTTGTTTTTTGTTTTGTGTGTGTGTGTGTGTATAACTATATGTTTTTACTTAAAATTGTGCATAAAGAAAAAAAATACAAAAATTCAACCCAAGAAAATTGTACGTGAAATAGTGAATTTTGGCTCAACAAAAATTGACTAATAAAAAAAAATTCTAGAAACACAAAGAATGGCACAACATTTTCATAATACATTATAACTTTGTTATATTTTACTTTGACATGTAAAGAATTGGCATTTCAACAGGTGTGAAAATATTGTGAGAACAACAAGATGACTTAACATTTTCACAAGAGAAATGATATGTTCACAACATTTTCATTACAAATCATAAGTAATAGGTTGTTAAGAGTGGACAAAAAGTAATTTCATTGGGAAATTTAAATTAAAATAATAATTTACCACCTAAGATTTGTTACAAAAATGTTGTAAAAAATATTGTGAATGTAGCATTTTTTTTTTTTTTACAATACCTCTATTTTTAGTTGTGGTTAGCTCCAATATGATATTTTATTATTTTATTTTTACATATAAGGAATTAACACAGCTCTTTTTATACATAGAAAATGTTGTGTTTAAAATAAAAAATTTAAAAAAAAAAAAAAAAAAAAAAAAAGCAAAAATACAAAGGGTCAGCTCAAGGAAATTGCTTATGAAATAATGAATTTTAGCTCAATAAAATTGACCCCAAAAAAATCTAGAAATACAAAAATAATGTCACAACATTTTCACATTACATTTACTATTTGCTGTAGATATTTCTAGTATGATATTTTATTATTTTATTTTGACTTATAAGAAACTAACACTTCAAAAATTGAAAAAAAATATTATGATAATTAATTTGTTAAGTCAATATTTTATTATTTTAAAAATTAAAAGAAGTATTGTGCCAGCTCATATATATAAAAAGCAAAGTCAAAGTTTCAAACCAAACTGAAACTGGGTGTTTAAAAAAGGGGGGCAGAACAAAAGTGACGATCAGTGAATTTTGCCTTAGTAATACATATTGAACAAACCAAAAAGTTACTGTAGATAAGCTATTGCCCTTTTTTTTTATAACTAGTTAGGGCAACATGTGCAAGGCACGTGCTAGTCATGGAAAAAAAAGTAGTGATTAGGATCTATTCTAAATTTTATTTGTATCACAAAATAAAGATATAAATCATTTGGTTTTTAAAATACATAGAGATTTACACTAATCAAAAGAGACATTTATTTTAAGAATTTTAATAATTATGTCATAAAAAGTTAATCTCATTCATATAAAACCGTGACGGATCCCAGTTCAATATTTTATTATTTTATTTTGACTTATAACTTACACCTCATTAGTTGTGAATATATTGTAATAACAACAATATTTTATGACATTTTTAGTTGTGCTAGATCTCGGTATGATATTTTATTATTTTAATTTATTTTATTTTGACCCATAAGAAATTGACACATGTGTCACAACATTTTTACAATATCTCTATGCATACATTGTACTTAATTACAATGTAAATTTATATTGTAGACACAAAAAAATTGTCAAAATTTGTACACATTTACAAAATTTGTACAATATTTACCATTTTTTTTGCAAATGTGTATAATATTAACCAATTTTGTGTATTTACAATTTAAACTTGCATTGCAAAGTAAACATATAAAGATCTTAAAAAACAAAAACAAAAACAAAGCTCAAACCAACTGGCATACTTGAAGGGAAAAAAAATAAACAAAAACAAAACAAAACAAAAAGTGCACCTCACTAATTGAATAAACCAATAAAACACTATTCATGAGCCATTGGCTCCTTTTATATAGTTAATAGATATACCAGTTTACATAAATATTTAAAAGGAAAAAAAAAATTAAGCACTGTAGAAATTAATGTTAAAATGTTGTAGACTTAGTATTTTTTCATTTGATTTATAAAAAACTGAGATCTCAACAATTGTGAAAATATTATGATAACAATAAGTGTTGTAACATTTTCTCGAAACATTTATTTTTAGTTGTAGTTGGTCACAATCTCATATTTTATTATTTTATTTCAACTTGTAAGAAATTGACATGTCAATAATTGTAAAAATATTGTGAAATTTGTTATGTCAATATAACAATATATATACTAGCTTACATAAATATTTAAAAAAAAATAAAAAAAAATAAAAACTTTAGGCCCTGTATCTACCGTGTCAGTTGAATAAACCAAAAACACTGCACAATAAGTGTTGTAACATATTCTCAAAACATTTATTTTTAGTTGTGGTTGGTCACAGTCTTATATTTTATTTCGACTTGTAAGAAATTAACAGGTCAATAATTGTGAAAATATTGTGAAATTTGTTGTGTTAGTATAACAATATATATATACCAACTTACATAAATATTTAAAAGAAAAAAAAAACAAAAAAAAAACAAAAAAAAAAAACAAAACAAAACAAACAAACAAACAACTTTAGGCACAGCTACAAAGTGCCAGTTGAATAAAGCAAAAGTACTGCACAATAAGTGTTGTAACATTTTCTCAAAACATTTATTTTTAGTTGTGATTGGTCACAGTCTCATATTTTATTATTTTATTTCCACTTGTAAGAAATTGACACGTCAATAATTGTAAAAATATTGTGAAATTTATTGTGTCAGTATAACAATATATATACCAGCTTACATAAATATTTAATTAAAAAAATAAAAAATAAAAAACTTCAGGTACTATAGCTACAGTGCCAGTTAACTAAACCAAAAGCATTATAGCTACTGTGCATAAGTGCATTCGCGATAAAGCAAAAGCACTATACAATAAGTGTTGTAATATTTTCTCAAAACATTTATTTTTAATTGTTATTGGTCACAGTTTCATATTTTATTATGTTATTTCAACTTATAAGAAATTGACACGTCAATAATTGTGAAAATATTGTGAAATTTGATGATTCCTTGGATATCAGTGGGTTGACAAGACTCGAGCGATGATCTTTGGGCTATCTCCTGTAATACAAAGAACACTGAATCAGAGGGGACCAGTGGGGACCGGCCAAAAATCCTCCGATGATGAAGTTAGTTACTTTTGAACTCTCTGTAAGGAATAAGTATTCTCTCAAAATGAAATTGTCTGAATCCCCTTACCTTTCATCGAAGAAGCCTTCTATAGTATGCGTGGAACGGTTATCTGTTTAGTAACTGTTCCCAATGTCGAGGAGTCCAAAGAATTGGGGTAACTTCCATAACCGCTGTGGAAGTTACCTGGCGTCCATCCTTAGTAAAGATGGACGAGACTTCCACGATGAACTCGTCCATCTTTAGTAAAAGATGGACGAGACCATCTTGGAAGCTTGCCCTGCGTAAATGATGTGTAGGATTCCACAAGGTATTGTCCGTCCATAGATGGACGAGGTTAGCCAAAACGCTTGGAACATTCACTTCGCCTATCGTAGCTTCTTTCGTTGGACGAGACATATGGATGAGTTATGGACTTGGGTGATTTGTGACACCATCAAAATTTATTATGTAAGTATAACAATATATATACCAATTTACATAAATATTTATAAATAAATAAATAAATAAATAAATAAATAAAAAAACACAAACCGATTATTGAAAAAAAAAAAAAAAAAAAACTTTAGGCACTGTAGCTATAGTGCCGGTCAATAATTGTAAAAATATTATGAAATTTGTTGCATTATTATAACAATATATATACCAACTTACATAAATATTTAAAAACTTTAGGGACTATAGCTCCAGTTTCAATTAACTAAACCAAAAGCACTTCTTATCAAAAAAAAAAAACAAAAAAACAAAAAAAACAAAATCACTGTATATAAAGAAGAAAGAAAAGACAAAAAACACAAAACAAACCAAAAAAAAAAAAAAAAAAGACTCACGAAACCAAAGTACTTTTGCCACTACAGTGATTGCACAGTGCAAACACACTGAATGCACAGTACCGAAGCACTGTAGCAGCATAGCCACTTTTTATATAAAGAAACACTAAGTTTAGTGAAAATGGAGTTCATTATTGGGGGGTTTGTTAAGGTTAGTACTATTGAGGTTTCTATTCTATGGCATGGTTTTATGGTGACATATGGTATATACATGCTTAATTATTCTGTTGGGATTGGGTTTTCTTTTTTTTCTTTTTTCTTTTTTCTTTTTTCTTTTTTCTTTTTTTGGAAAAAACCAATTTCACACAACTGCAAAAAATAACTGAACTTATGACTTATAATCATGATTTCAAATGCTGTCCCTTTCTTATATGCTTGTGGCTCTTCATGTATGTCTTTGTTGGTGCACCAAGAGACTCAAAAAAAAACCTATGCTGACTCGCCCTGACCCAAATCCACTAAGCTTATTTATGCTTGTAGTCGTGTATTTTGCTTCGGAATGACATTTTTGGTGTAGTATAATGACTTTTCTCATGATTTTATTTTCATGTGCATGACTTATTTTTTTTATTTAAGTAATTTTGCAGTTGAGAAATTATTTATTACACTTATTGTATTACACCTCTTTCTCACATAAATGTGGATCTTATATATAAAACCTACATGTATGGTATGTACATACGTGCACCAGATGTATTATAACTTCTCACATAAGTGTGGATCCTATTGGTGAGACCTACATGTGAGATCAGTAGTTATGTAAGAAGAATGTGTCACACACCATCTGATTTCACCTTTCAAAGGATATAGTTCAGTTTTTCTTGCTTTTATTTAAAAGGCTTTCTGTTTATCAAAAAAAAAATATATTTAAAAGGCTTTCTGTCATCCCCAATTGACGAATGCTATTTATTTACACTAATTATTCTTTTATTTAATGAAATTTGTAGGCTACTTATTTTGATGCGTTGACACATACTATTTGTTAACATGAATTTTTCATCTATTTAATTGAATATATAGAGGGTGTATGCTTTATTTCTTCAATGAAATGTATATATATTGTTAATATTGATGTTAAGAACCTTATATAAATTGGGCAAAACTTAGATATATCACCTTAGGTACTATTTCTTAGCTACCCCTTTTAAATTTTGATAATTTTTCAAATTAGAAAAAATAACAAAAGGCATTGTAAGTTTCTTATATTTCCTTTTCTTTCTTTCTTTTGTTTTTTTTTTTTTTTTTCACTGTAACCTGCGAGAAACCATGTCTTTATTAGATTCTCTTTGACTTCAGTCAGATCTACAAAAAAGTACACAGTCATGTCATCAATCCGATGGATAAAAGAGAAAGTTGTCTGATAATTAAACAAGTGTGCAATTGAGAGAGAGAGAGAGAGAGCAGGTCACCCCGATGAGCACCGCCGTTGGTGGTGGTGTAGGAGTTGGTAGCTGGTAGATTTAGCCATGGAGATTTGGCTACAGGTTTTCTTGTTTTGGGGTTTTGTCACTGGATTTCCAAATATGTTTTCAATTTTAACACAGCCAAGAGAAAAAGAAAATAAAAGGAGATTGATTTTTAACAGCGTTGTTGTTAAAAGGAACAAGACCTACAATCTGAGCAATTAGATATTTTATGATTATATTATATAGTTGTCATTTTGCATATGTTTTTGGCTACACTATTAGTCCTTGACGTTTGCCTCTTAAGTACTATTGGTCCCTAAAGTTTTAAGTGAACACAATTGGTCCCTAAATTTTCAAAAATGTGAACAATTGATCCTCTTGTTAACAACTATTATAGTCTCAATGTCTAGATGGCTAGCAGATTAATGACAAAAATCAAATTTGAAGTGTTAGACCAATTATGAAACGGGTCTCCCAAATCCAAATTTGAAATTGAAACCAAAAAGAGAGAGGGAACCAAATCCCAAGTCATCGTCCTCCACCCCTCACGACTCATCCATTGCATATCCACTGTGCAAGCGACCCTGGCCACATAAATTGATATGGGATGAATCAAATGAGACATCCCGTGGTCATTTCATTGTCACCCATTCATTGCATAGCCACAAATTGGAAGTCATGTTAGCAACACAAGTTGTTTGTTAACTGATGTGAATATATATATATATATATATATATATATTTTTTTTTTTTTTTTTTATGGAAAACACACACACTTACAACAACACGCCAACTCCAAAACTACTAGCTTTTGTTGATTAGTTACGTAAAATTGTTGAATAGAAGAATCAGTATATACTTATAAAATCACAATTATATTTGGCAATATGATTTTATTAAACATATTTTGTCATAAGGTTTTTTTTTTTTTTATCTATTTTATTCTTGTTTCTAATGTCATTGGCAAAGGCAAGGGACAAATTTCATCTCCCTCCCTCTTTATCATTTCAATTTCATATTTGGCATCAAAATGGGATTTGATTTTAGAATACCCATTTCAAAACAGGCCTAACACATTAAATTTTCTTTTTCAATTTTTTTAATATCAAAATTGATGACATGTCACTTAAAAATTGTCATGTCATTGTTTAGTTAGCCACAGTAAGCATTGAGAATAACATTGTTAACAAAAGGACCATTTGTGCTCATTTTTTAAATTTTAGGGACCAATTGCGCTCACTTGAAATTTCAGAGACCAATAGTACTTGAGAAGAAAACTTCAAGGACAAATTGTGTATTTTTGCCTTTTTTTCCCACTTTGATAAAACTCATGTGCAGCTCCACCTAATATTTGTCTAGCATAATATATCATGATTTTTGGACAAAGTAGGATCTAGATGCTCAAATCTAATCCTTTAGAATGCCACAAATTTGTGCACTTTTGGCCCAAATGATGTGATTATGAATGTTCTTGTTTATATATTGTTAGCCTGTAATGTATACATAGCACGGGTTTCATAAAGATGGTCTTTGTTTGTAAAGGAGAACACTAGCAATGGGACCTATGAATATAGTACAATAATAATAAACTCAATAATATTATATTATATTACAAATATTTTGTTATATAGTAATGAATTATCAGGTGCATTAATTAAATCCAAATTTCAAAATAAAAAAATAAACACCAACAACAACAACAATAACAATAACAATAATTATATAAATAAATCAAAACAATAACAACAAAGACGATGACGATGATAATAATAATAATAATAATAATAGAAGTCAACCAGATTCTATAGTGTAGCCCCGGTTTTTTTCTTCCAACGTGGGCAAACATGAATCACCTCCTCTTAGTTCCTCTTTCTTCTTTGGTCCAACTTGTTCAATCGTGAGAAACCCCACACCAAAGTTGAGGATAGTAGCTATGAAGGACGTCCAAACTTCAAATGCTCTGGAAATATCGATTCTAGAAATGACCGAATTGATTTTATAGTATGCATATTAGCACCCACAGGCTTGTCTTATTAATTAAGTTAGAATCCCAAAAAACATTGTCTTCTTCTACACCATAAAACATTTTTTTCATTTCCTTGACTAGGGACGAAGCTTGCCTCTAATTTTTTTTTTTTTTTTTTTCAAAGAGAAGCAAATATAATGTATTATTTATTTTAATTTCGTTGCAATCTCTGAGATATGAAAAAAAAAAAAAAAAAAACACCATTCAAAACATCTCTTCTTAAAGCCTTGCTTGATATATTCATAACAAATTAATGAGACAAACGCTAATTATTGGAGTCATTGTAATAATTTTGAAAAGAAAAAACAGGACTCAATCATAACCTATTGATGAGCAGACCATAAAATCTAAAGGCAACAAAAGTGAGAATTTTGCACCATTTGTGAGCCTCGTAAGTGTGTAGGGTTCAATTTCATCTTTATTTTTGGTTGAAATTATGGGTTGTAAAAAAATTCATTAGAAAAATGCCGGAAGAATGATACTACTTAAAAAAAATTAAAATAAAAGGTCACCAAATACTAATTTAAAAAAGTATATGGCTTGTTCCAAAAAATGGGTATATAGCACTCATAAATAATCAAGTTATATGAACAAGAAATGAAAACTAACTCAATCCATTTAGCAATAGAATAACAAATAAGTTAAAAATAAGAAACTTACATCACTCCATTTTGGAATGCAAAGAGCACAATTATTCTTCAAGTAATTTACATCACTCCCTATTATGATGTTTGTATTTTTTGACAACAAAAAAATATTCATGATTTCAAAATTATTTGTCTGTATGTATGTTTAGGTGAATGTTTAGTGTTATGTTTATGTTTATGTTGTTTTTAGAAAATGTTTATATTTATATTACTTTATTTAAATGTCATCTTCAAAATAATAATTATAAATGTGATATAAATGTTAAAGTTTTTATTATATATGAAAAGAACAGTGTAATTGATAATTATAAATTTCTAGTAGTTATTAATATGCATTTATTATAAATATACTATATATGTAACCATATATTCTGCCTTTTTTTTAGGAAACATTTCCTTTTGGAACAAAGAACACACATTTACTTTCCCAGTAAGTCGCACATTTCCAAGAAAATTGACGATGGTATACCATAACCACCACCTAAAAATAATTTGTTTGGAACTTGAAAGGAGTCTTGATTGTCTATTTTTAAAGCACCAATTTGGAGCACCAAAATAGTTATATATACAATTATTGCAACAAGAATCAAAATGTCCTAACATAGGATCAACCATTTCCTCTCACATATTAATGTCATAATACACCAGCAGCTAGTTCTAAATTTCTAATTATTTTTTAAAAGTAACTTTATGAGAAATGGAATTCATTATGGGGGTTTGTTAAGTTCAGTACTATTGACTATTGAGGTTTACGTCCCACGGCATGGTTTTATAATTTGACATACATTGATATGGTATACACAATTGTTCTTATCTGTTGGGCTTGGATTGTCTTTTCATTTGCTTGTGGGCCTTCGTGTACCCAAAAGACTCTCAAAACAAATCTCTGCTGAGTTATTTTGTATTAGAATGAGTTTTTTGGTGTCGTTTTTTTTTTTTTTTCTTTTTTTTTGAGAAAATTTTGGTGTAATTAGTAGTGTGCATTTGTTCATGATTTATTTTCATGTGGGCAACATATTTTTTATCTATATAATATCTAAAAACTGAAGCATAGTATTTATTGTTGCTACACTCTTATTGGAGCTATAACAGCATAGCATTTCAATCCATTTTGAACTATTCAATCCACTTGATTCACTTCGGTCCATTTCAATTTTGAAATCTGTTAGTAAATAATTAAATTAGTTAATTTAATTATTTTGTCCAAATCTATTAGTACATGAAGTCATTTTTTTGTGCACTTTGGTCCATTTAGTTTTTTCTTAATTTTTGGTTTGAAAAAAGTATGAAATTTTATTTTATTTAGGCCAAACTTTCTAATTTTGGGCTAAAAATACAAACAAAATAGGCATTAGAAATTAGACATAATAGCCCAAAAAAAAATAAAAATGATAAATATTCAAAAGATTACCTTAAAATTCAGGTTTCAAAATATGAGCATTTTACTTATATTTGGAAAAAAAAAAATTACAATTCTAAACTTATACAATAATTTAAACTTATAATGTAACATGTTACATGTCTTCATGGAATGGGGGTGTGTAGATACCTCATTTTGTACCCGTTGTGACTCAAGCCTCCATTCCCCAATGACGATATCATTGGAAGGGTCTAGGTCTAATCTAGGGCCTAGCTAAAGGAACTCTTTAGTTGAAAATGTTTTTGAAAAAGAAAAACCTTGCATGAACCACAAGCATGCGTATGCAAGCTTGACCATGTGTATGCATACTTTAGTTATGCGTACATATTAGGGTTTTAAAAAGCCATGTAAGGAAAGTTTTTTATGAAAAATAGGGCAAATCTAATCCCACATCGCACGGGAAGAGCTCTACTCCTCCTCTCTAAACACTATAAAAATGCTCAAGCACTTTTCCTAAAACACATCGAATCTACTCAAAAAAAAAAAAGTGATTCAAGAGAGGTTTTTTACTTCAAAAAGCATCATAAACTAAAGTTTCTTGGCTGGGACCTATTTTAGGTCTAAGCCTTCTAGTTAAACATGCTAACCCTCTAGGTTTTTTTTCTTTTCTTTTTTTTCTTTTTTTGTAGATTGACCGAGAGGAACAATCAATATCAAGCTCCAAGAGCTCTTGTGTTTGAGGTAAGGGTCTAACCTCATTTCTTTAGTTTTTGTCTTGTTTTTACTACTTTGATCATCTATTTTGTAGCTTAGGTTTATAGCTTTAATAGTTTAGAACAATGATAGGTTAGTTAGGATGTAGTTTCTTTGAGTGTTACCTACTGTGTTTCTAGGTAGGGATGTGTACACATGATTGTGTACACGTACGCATCTCCATGAACATGCATACATATGCTTTTGCATGCGCACGCATGTTCAACCCGAAAACCCAAAATTTTATGTTCTTTGATTTCCTTTCTATTTTGTTTAGTTTTAATAAATATTTAAGTTCTGTTTAGATCAGTTTATGCATGATTCATTTAGGAGCTAGTAGTATAACATGTTTTATTACTTTCTTTGTTCAAATGTATTAGGGTTTATATGCTTTAATGAACGAACATGAACATGCATATAGTGTAATCATGCAAATGATGCATAGGTGTTGTGGTGATGTGATGCATTGAGGTAAGTGAATGTAAGTCATTCATAATTACATGAACATGTATTTAAATTTGATGATGAAATGCTTGATGAACATGGTTGGTTGATACCATTTATGCTTGCAGTCATTGGATAATGATATGCTTCACTTCAATGTGATGACATGCTTGCTACTTTGATGGAATGTGATGTTATTATGTGAGATGAATGAGATGAGTACCATGCTTAGATGAATGGTAGGATATGTACCATATATGATGTATGTTAAGATATGATGAGATGCATATATGATATGAGATACCATGATGAGATGATGATGAGCTATGTTTAGATATGATGGGATGTATGATGATGCCATGAGAGATGAATGCTAGATTGTATGCTAGATGCATGTTAGGATAGATCTAGAAGGTGTGTGTGTGCATAGATAACCGATTAGAGGACTATTTGATAGAATTAAGACGTGAAACACAATGAGTGGAGGCCAAACCATAGGTCGAGTAAGGTTGAGTGCCTAACATCTTCTCATCCCCGCCAAACCTAAACTCCAGACATGCGCTATGGTAAGATCAGTTCTTCCATGAAGGGCACTATAGATATGGTTCTTAGACCTAATTTAGGTAGCGACTCCATTTTTTCACCCTCCACCCTAGTCCACTTGGCTGAGACATACTCCTACCACGACAATGCCTGAATTGTCGCAGGCGCTTGCGCCCACAAAGTGTGCAATTTTTTTTTTTTCAGTATTCTTAGATATATTCAAACTAGTAAACCTGTTATAGTATTTTTTTTTTTTTTAAGTTATTTTTATAACATCTACTCCATTTATATAAAAAAATATTATAATTATATGATTTAAATCTTTTTATTAAATTACCTTTTTTCATATATATATATATATATATATATATCATTATGTATTGTTTTTTAATGCAAAATGCATTATATGTTCCATTACCAAAAACTTATAAAAATAGAAAATACTTTTAAATAACACAAACTATTTAATCTACCAATTTTATATTATATTTTCTTATAAAATAATTATATTTTATATTCCCACTCTTGGGCTTAATTTTTCAGTCTTGTCTCCACTCAAGAGTGATGCCCTTTTTTACTCTCTCTCTCTCTCTCTCTCTCTCTCTCTCTGGGACAATAAATTTTATTTTTCTCATCAGTGTTGTTTCTTCCAAATGTGTTCTCTTTCATATTTTTTCACCCGGGGATTGGGAGTGAATATTATCAGTACAAATGTAGTCCAACCTATTCGGAAGTTGGGATAGTTCAATGTCTACAACTTTAGTTTACTGTGTAGAATTGAGCCAAATTTTAAACTTAGTTTAACCACTCAATTTGTCTAAATCTGAAAATCGTGACCATAAGGATCAAAGGTTGGGTCAAAGGGACTCTGCCATTCCCGTACTCTTTGTTGCAATATTCAGATACCACGCAGTGCTATAGACATACATGACATGAACTTGATAACATCGCATGAACTCTTGTGCTACAACTTTTGTTAAAGAGATATCTTTTTTGGCAAGCAAAAGGGATCGAAAAACTTTCTTCTTCTTCTTTTTTGGCATTCCCGATGCATCCATGTCGTCCTCTGGGCTTCCCTTAGCATAATGGTTTAAGTGTGAACTACAATTCTAAGGCTTCTTCTCGCTTCCATATTCCACGGAAGTTTTTATTTCCTTTTGCCATTTAGTCTATTTTGGCTCTTTCGATATTAAGATCAGGTACTGCACTAGTAAAGCGATTGAATTTTATGCTTTAGCTGATTGCCTTAAACCTGACAGAAATCTTGAGCATATCCAAATCAAGTGGACTCCCCCGCCGCTTGGATGGTTTAAGCTAAATTCTAATGGCTCTTCTGAGGGGAACCCAGGGAAAGTGGGGGGCGGTGGTCTGATTAGGAATTCAGATGGGATCTGGATAAGTGGTTATGCTCGTAACATTGGGAGTGCTTCTAGTGTTCTGGTTGAGCTTTGGGCTCTTAGGGATGGTTTTGCTTTGGCTCTATCTCTTGGCCTAACCCATCTTGTTGTTGAATTAGATGCGCTGGTAGTGGTCTCCTTTCTAGATAGCTTTGTTGATGTTCACCCTGTTTTGTGACCTTTGGTGGATGATTGAAGGTTGCTGTTGCAGAGGATCCCTAATTCCCTTGTCCAGCATGCATATAGAGAAGCTAATAAGAGTGTTGATGCTCTTGCTAGACTTGGACATGCTCTGTCATCAGATTTTGTGGTCTTTCCTTCTCCCCCAGCTGAGGCTTTGGGCGGTGACGCGTTCCTGTTCTTTAGCTTCTTCTTGTTATCCCTTTTACCAAAAAAACTATTTTTTCTTTTTTCTTTTTCTTTTTTTGTTTCGGGAGCAAATCTAACTAAAAATGAAAATTTATTGGTATAATGAATCAAGAGTTCATAGCTATTATTGTGGTCTCCAACCATTTCAGCACTCCATTCCACTGAAAAACATCACATAAATAAATGTGGTGTGGATTGAGAACCATTTTACCAATAGGGTACCCACCTAGTACAAGAAAATGGTACTAAGCATCATGACAATGATTGCCACAAGATAGGCGACCAGCATATATAAATGGGCCAAGAGAATGTTGGTGTGTGCAATGGTTGGTTCACGGTCCCAGCAGTTCCAAGATGTCCGAAAGTTTGTTTGTATAGTAATCTGGTTCAATACTATTTGAAGGGTCATGAAGAGTAGATTGACTAGTTACGCCTGCAAATCACAGCAGTTTCATAAGCATCAGCAAAATCACAGATGATTTATAAACCTTCATTGTTACAACTACTCATCATACTAAGAAGAGAACCATTTACCTGAAAACACAAGAAGAGTTTTGCAACCAGCATTCTTTCCAAATAAGATATCAGTGTCTAATCTATCACCCACCATACACATTTTGGGGCAACTGATTTGAAATCTACAAAACAAAATACAAGTTAAATTTCCCTAATTACATTTCATACAAACTCCAACAACAGAAGCATGATCACTCCTCTACATGTGTGCTGCCACTTTGTCAGTTTATCTGCTTCAATTTCAGATTGGTTTTCAAACTACACGGTGCCCAATTAATAAGACATGTCAAATCTTTTTTATTTTTGGTTCATATTTATACATTTCAGATTAAAGCATCAGACTTCGGTAAAAAGGTAAGATTTAAAGTTAGATTACATGCTGGAATTCACATGAATGAAATTATATAAAATGGTTCCAATTAAATAGCTTACTTTTGTTGTAAGAAGTCCATTAAAAAGGTTGATGGTTTCCCAACTACAACAGGCTCCTTCTGGGTTGAACCACATATGGCAGCCACCATACACCCTGCACCTGAAATCCAAAATTGAAATATTATGAGAATAACTGTCAAGTCTCATACTAAGCCAAGTTTCTATAAGGTTGAAAGTGAAAGAAACCTGGCCACTCTTGCAAATCAGTCATGTGTCCAACTGCGTCCTGGTTAGTAGCAATGAATAGGCATCCCGGATTCTCACGAATGCAAAGGGTTCCATATCTGTCAGTTGAGAGCTTAAATGTCTTAAACAAATCAAAAAACTATTAACATGAAATCTTAAATATATACACAGCAATTAGCAAAAGCATTTCAAAAGTCAAGAGTTTAAAACATTTGTTGCAGAAATAATGACCATTAGATCATTCAATTATGCATTTAGAAAGAAGTTCCTTCCTAAATTCCATTGAACATCAGAGATTTTGAATGTAGTGTTGATTGTGACCTTTGCAAAGGTCAAAAAAAAAAAAAAAAAAAAAACTACTTTTGGTTTTGAGTTAATCCAACTATTGAAAAGCCCTGGTTCTCTGGCTGTGGAAGGATGACTTACATGAGCATATGATAACAACAACAAATGAAAAGAAGCCAAAGTAAAGAAAAAAAAAAGTGTAAATCTTTTTCTGAAACATGTTACATTTTCTTTAGAATGTATCCATAACTTCTTTCAAGGAATCAACACAGTTTTATAGAGGTCTAGTACATTCGCAGCCTATCACATGTTTAAGCGGTTTGTATTCAAGGGTTTCCTAAGACACATGATCAATACTGAAAAAGTCAACAGAAAGCAGACATAACATTGAGGAGAAAGGAACAAGGAATTTAGACATTCTTACTGAAGCTTGTAATAGTTTATGTACTGGTCTAGTCCAACTACAACAGCTCCAACCTGGGATTAGGAGTTTTGCATCATTTTAATAGCAGGCAAACAGCACAAGTAAAATTCTAGTAGAACTTATGGGCCATGTGTCACATTACAGTCTTATCATGTTCAAAGAGGCAATTCGGTTTCAGCTGTACTGTCTTTTTGCCATCTTCCTGCAATAACTTTCTCTCATTAGCATACCAATGGCAAAAGCTTAAGGCAAGGTTTTCCACTCTTAGTGGCAATAGTTAGAATCCAATGTTATAAAAACTAAAATGGACCGGCCAGATGGCGTGCCAAAACTATTGACCAGCCTTAGTTTGACCTCAAAATCAGAACCATTGGGCAATCATTCATGAAGCATAATACATAAGCTCATAAACTTTATTTTGAAAATAAATAAATTACCGGACCACCAAGACCTGTAAATCCAGCAAGCTGCAGCTCTTCTAATATACCTTCCTCACCAATCACATAAACCTGCAAAAGGAACAAAATTGTTGCAACAATTACGAACTAACATTGAGAAGAACAAGTGAAATTTACCAGCAATACACTAGACAAAAATTAGTTTTCAGACCACCAAATGCAACTTTAAACAATAACCCAGATTGCAATTCATAGACAAACCATCCAACAACAGGATATTGATAATAGAATACTCTCATTGGGTATCAAGTATTTCATCCCAACCAATTAACTAGCATTAGTAGCCTCTAATTCTACGGGCAATGAAACAAATCATGTAGTACTTTCTAGGAGCAATTACTATTTTCATTTTGAGTGGATAGGTAAATTAAAACAATGTAAATAGAAAAAGCTTGAACCTTTTTTTCTCTAGGAAAATTATTGACCTTCAAGAACATAGCAGCTGCAAAAGATGAGCAAAATATCTCATCCTACAAAAACCCACAAGAAAAAAAAATGGTTGTAATCAGCATTCAAAAGCATTAGCATATAGATCACAAATATCGTAATAAGAAAAAAACAATTTCAAATCTATAACAAAATCAGTACATTTTGGGAAAAAAAATGTATTTGAAATGAAACAAACCTCAGAGACAGAAATTCCCAAGGATTGGAATTTTTTAGCATACTGTCTCCTTGATTTTGTGGAGTTATTGGTGACAAACACCAACTTCTTGCCCTGAAAAAAATATAAAAATAAAAATAAAACCCATTAAGAAATTCAAAATTTTGGGATTAAAAAAAAAAAAAAAATTGGAGAAAGAGAAAGAGTGAGTGTGTGTGCCTTGGAGCGAAGCATATCTAATGTCTGTGAGACTCCATCGATGAGCGTATCACCCTTCCATATCACACCTATAAAAGCAAAACCCAGTTGTATTTTTTGTAAATTTAATACACATAACAAAGATTGAGATCGAAATCCAGAAATAAATATATGTGTGTATAAAGAGGAAGAATGGAAGTTAAAGTTAAAAGTGAGAGGAATGCGACCGTCACAGTCGAAGAGAAAAGCATCGACAGAGTTGAGAAGATCTCGGGCGTTGTGAGAGGAGAGAAGCTGGGAATGACAGTCTCTTTGTCTCTCTGCAACGTTCATGTTCATTGGTTGAGGGAGCGTGAAATGTAAGCAGTAGCACGGCACAGCAGTGGAAAAAATACATACGTATGGGGAAGAGTTGGAACCGAAAGAGAAAGCTGCACGCTTGGATTTTGCTACTTCGGAATAAGAATATGCCAACAGCACTTTTAAAGGAACGGAAATGCTAAGAAGTAACTTTAACCATTCATTTTTAAAAATTTTGATATTATTTTTATAAAAAATAAAAAATAAAAATTATCAAAACATTATTTTTTCTTTTTTCTTTTCTCATAGAAATTTTTTTTTAAAGATACTCATTTTCATAACCCTTAAAAAGAAACTTAAAATGTTTGTTGGGTCAGACTACCGGTAGGTATTTTTCTTTTTCTTTTTTTTCTCTTTTTTTTTTTTTTTTGGATTAATCCAATGTTTTTCCAACACTTCACTATTCTCCGTGTATGTATAGATTCTCATTCTCACACAAACTATTTTATAATATTTTTACAAAAATGTTGATATAGTCAACTTTTTATTGGTTTTCACTTAAACTCACCATTAATATCACTTTTTCATTTACTAATAATCACTCATCATATCAACAGTTTGTAAAACTTTTGTAAAAAAATTTGTATCTCTGGCATTATTCTTTGTCGATTAGTCATTTTGTTAAGAGATGTGCTACATCCACAACATTTTTATAATATTTTCACAACAAATTATAGGTGGTTAGTTATTATTGGTTCAAATTTAAACTTAACACTAAGATTACTTTTTTGCCCCAAGAATAACAATCAGTAACAACCTGTCACTTATGATTTGTTATAAAAATGTTGTGGACATATCATTTCTCTTTTATTAAACCATAAAGGATTACAACTTTTAGTCATTTCACATGTGTCATGTGTCATGTGAGTTTATAAATTTGTTTATTTATTACTATTTTTATTGGTAATTATGATCCATGGCTCAAAAGGGTTGAAATATGCTAAATACACTCTAGCACAATATTTAGAACCCTTAACACAAAGTTTTATGACTAAGTTGATTTTACCACTAAATAAAACAATATAGTCCAAGTGTAAGTTACTTAGCAAATTTCCATACCACTAACTACACTACACAAATATGGCAATACAGAAAGATAAAGGAAATAAAGAACAAGAAAGCAAACCACACATGACATCACAAAGTGTTATGAAAAAGGAAAACTTAAGTCCTTAACGTAAAAACCTCTCCTCCAACCACCCATCGGAAAACTCCACTAGAATGAATAGTTGCAGTATATAAATGACTATAAACACCGCCCCCCCCCCCCCCCCCGCCCCAGCCTATTTCTCCATATGTACTTGAATCCTCCAAGCTCCAGCTAGCAACCAACTTCATAAGTCATTTCTTCACCTAACTTCTCGAAGTCACTGTTAGGTTCTAAAGTTTAGGACTTTATGTATTTAGAACTCTAATTTGTATTGTTGGCAAACCATGATTAAAACAATGTGTTTAGAAGTGTTTAAAGCTGGCTCAAAGTTGTATGTCAATGTAAAGTTGGAATCGAGTGTAAAGCAGAAAGCAGTGTGGCTTTCGGCCTGGCTCAATCGATCGAAACTTAGGCTCGACCGATCAAACGTCGGGCAGATTGCTTTTCTGCAGAATTTTCCAACTCAGCCCTAGTTGTTTTAAAACGTTTTTAGGGTTTCTTATTTGTCCTAAGTATAAAAGGCAAACCCTAGCCACGTTTTAGTGTTGCTCATATTGCGGTTTGTGTAAATCTCTTGTGAGATCTAGAGGAGCTTTCCTTTACACAAACTTAGGGTTTTCAAGGAGAAGATATTCTCTACACCTTGATGATCAAAACAGTTGCTGTCATTAAAACTTAAAGAATACACAAGCGGGGGTGCTTGTAGCTGGTGGGAATCCAAAGAAAGAAGGAGTCCGTGGATTCAGAGCTTGCACATGGTCGTGTCAGTAAGTTCTACTGGTTGGTAGCATTAGGAAGTCGAGCAGGGGTGCTTGTAAGTCCTTTTGTATGAACTTTGATTCTTTCTGATAGTGGATTCAAGTTTACCTTGAGGATAGCTAGGTCAAATCCTCCCCAGGTTTTTACCGGTTTGGTTTCCTAGGTGATTATATCGTGTGTTATTTATTTTCCGCTGCTTTGCATGATTTGATCTTTATTATTGTGATAACCTAGACTTGTTTAATTGGACTAAGTAACAACTTGGCTAATTACCTAGGTTTAATCAATTGTTTAAGAGGTCTAAAAACTGTCAGTCACCACTGTTAAGCTGCCAACAAAAAGCCACCAAAGGATTTGGATTTGGATATGGATATTGCTTCTCACGTTTCCAATGTCACTCACAAGGTCTGTGTTTGTGGATGAGGAAGGTGTTTATAGAATCTCAATTAATACATTGAAAGAGATGGAAAAGAAAGATGGGAACTTGGTTTTCCTCAAGGAAAAGCTCTCTCTTTTCATACAAAGGCTTGGCTTCAATAATCTTCACACTTCTTGCATTTGTAGGGTTTTTTCAACCTTTATTTGAAGTCCCTTGCCACACCTCACAATTGTGTGTGTGTGTGTGCTAGAAGATGTGCAATGGACAAGTACATAGCAAAGTACAGAGATCGTGCAGCTCGTGACCTGGTCGCCCTTTAAGGTCGCGAGTTGGTCACGAGGTGCACGTCTGCACTCTCATCCAAAATAACTGCCACGTGGATCTCGCAGGCAAGATAGGTCGTGAGCAAGTCACCTTAAGGTCACAAGATCACTGGCTGATGTTGCTTTAAATCTTCAAGGAGAGGCTCAAGCCCATAATGCATGAAAACCCAGGAAACTATACATCAACATTAAATGCATTACAAACAAACTTTTGTCACTGAATTAAGCCAACACTAAAACATAACTTCTTAAGAGTCAACCCGCCATTCGATCCAATCATGTTAGGTGGAAAAGGAAGAATTGACTCCATCAGATGTAAATCAACTTCCTTGCCATTCAAAACTCCTACAATTCTATTGATATGACTGATCACAAGTTAAATTGGGTCAAGTTAGGTCAAGTCTCATAAAAACTAACACTTGATCTAAACTAGGTAGGTGAAAATATCATCTACTAGTAATAATAAAGTCAGGTGTGATTGCTAGAAAACCACTTTTAGGTAGACAAGTTGGGCCTTTAATGAAAATAAAAGCCTATTTAAATAGTTTATTTTAGGTAACTGCGAAAAGAGAATCCCCCCCCCCCAACCAAAAAAAATTGGTCATAAATAACCTAAAATTGAAAACATAGTTTGTGATTATTCATACAAATGCAAACTTAACAATAATAATAACTCAAGGGTGTACATAAAAAGAGAGTTGCTCACTGTTGTTATCTAACAATGAGAAAAAATGCCTAACTCTTCCTCAAATGAAAAATATGAAGGAAAAAAAAATCAAAAAAAAAATTTGATAATTCAATATTTTAAAGATTAAAAATCCTTAAATTTGGTAAAGAGATAAAAGTATCACCAAATTATTGTGCAACTTTAACCAAAGAGGAAGAAATTATACAACAAGAAACAAATCCTTAAATTATCAGCAAAAAAAAAAAAAAAAAACACTAGTAAAACTGTTCAAAATAGAAGTAGTCCAATTTAAAATAATACTTAATGATGCGAAAAATCATCAATATGTACTCCTCGTCGATACGGATGGACGAAGGTGTTGGCTTCGTCTAGAGACGAACCTGTTAGTGTTGTTCTTCTCTGGCTTTATAGCTTTCGATGCTGCACTTCTCTCCTTGTCAATACAGATGGACGAAGGCGCTGGATTCATCTAGAGACAAACCTACAATGAGATATGAAATAGAGAAATATGGATACACTAGTGTGGCGTTTGTCAAACACCCTCCGATGATTAAGTTAGAGTGGGATTCAATTGAAGTATATTGCTAAAGAATTCAACTTGATAATAGTTTTTGGGACGAGAATTGTGTGTACCTTTGCCTTTGGTTTGTGTGGGTTTTTATAGCCCTTGTCTTCATTGTCTGAATGAAAATCTGCATTCATGAGATATGGAGCCATTGGTATTAATGACTAGCTTTTATTGTCCGCCAACAACTATTCGTCCGTTGGTGCCCATACGTTATCTTAAGCATTGAATGTCTTTTATGGCTTCGTTCTTCATTGATGTTAGTACGTTACGCCTTGTATTGAATAACGTTTAATTCTTCCGTCGAGAGGTAGACAATCTTAATAATTCATCAGTAATGAATGCGAAGGCATAATAAACTTCAATGGTCTTCTACCTGTTGGTCCGTCGGTTATGCTTTTTCTTGTCTAGCGTGTTAACTGTTACTCATGTCATTCATGGGGAACTCATTTAATGTATGTTGTAGTCGTTCATCGCATGAACGATGCTAGCTTGATGGACGAAGCTGAGTTTCTCTTCTTTTAGACTAGGGTGATTTTTCTCTTCATCAATACTAAAAATGAATTTATGTCATTGATGTCAAGGACACATATGGCAATCGAGTGAAAAGAGTGAAGCTGGGAGGGGCTAAGGCAAAGGCTAGGACTGAGACTGAGATAGTGAAAGGCATAGAGTTATCTGTTTGATGACAATGTTTCCATGTGGCAAATAATGCAATCCATGCAATGAATCATGGTGCGGAAAACAACCATATAAATTAATAAATACTCTGTCGATTTGAGTTCAAGTGTTCCTTACTTAAGTAATTTCCCCTTACGGAAAATTATTAGGTACTTCCGGAGCATTATAAATGCGTATTCCTCCATCTCACATGAATAGTGGGTCCCACCATGAATTTAATTAGTGGAACCCACCATTTATGTGAGAGGAGAGAGTACGCATTAATGGTACTCTAGAAGTACACAATAATTTCCCCTTACTTAAACCCATAATATAATTGAAATTTGACCCGAGAGTAGTCAAAATCGACAACGATCTTTTAGGTTGAATTAGTTTGGTTGGATTTTCTGGAATTGTGTGATTTTTTACTCAACCATATATGCCAATTTGGGTGATTAGCCAATCTCCACCAAATATTGTAGTGGTCAAGAAAAGAGGCTAGCGACTAGTGAAGAGAAATGCCAACAAGGGTGAAGTTAAGAGGATCGACTATAGCAGGATGAGTTAAAGGTCCTTAGAGATAATGTGTCAATCTAGGATTGGCAATTTCACATCGATCTATCCCTCCCCACCCTAAATAGTTGATGGGTGGGGACAAGGCAAAATCTTTGTGTTTTTCTCTTTGAATATTTGCTAGTGATTCTGAGATATTAGTAAATGTTTTTATTCCTTTTTGTTATGTGGGCCTTGGTTGTGGTTCAAATGAATGCTCTATAAAAGCTTAGACCTATCTACTGCCTTTCAACAGCCCAAAGCGTTCACTCGGTCCAGACCATAAATATAACAGAAACTTTAGAATAACAGTAGATACTATTGGGCTATTAAATCGAATGAAGCTTCAGATTTTACCCCCTCCCAAAAAATAAACGAAAGAAACTTCAGATTTTAGATTTTTTTTGGGTCTTTTTTTTTATACGACAAACTTTGTTATAGTTAATGGCTACAATTGTCCTTTTTTATTAGATGTAGATTTTGACAAATTTACCATTGAATTGAATTTTCTTTCTATATCCTCTATACTTGAAAATTTTTCAAAAAACCAAATATCAATAACTATATCATCAATCAAATATTTGAATTTCAAGTTTTTGTAATTTAAAATTATGCATAAAAAATAATTTTATGAATCAAATAGTAAATAACATCTAATTGATACGAAATTTGATATGAGTGTTAAGAATATAAAAAATATGCAATCTAATAGTTAGATTTTCAAAATATATAGTCATGTTAATTTTTTTAGTAGGAATTATAACCATTAACTATAACCAAGTTTGTAACCAAATTTTGTCCTTTTTTATATACATTGGTAGAACCCTAAATTTCTTATTTAAAAATACTATGAGATGCCAATTGAGTTACAAGTCTCTTGACGATTATTATGAGGTGCCATTATTATTGCCTTTTACTTTCAAACCATCATACTAATTGTTTTTTAAAGGGCGGAATTCAAATCCAAGCCTTTTATTTAGCGATAAAAAAAAATATTAATTGAACTTCTCCATTGGAAAAGGCAATAATAATACTAAAATATGTCAATTGAGTTATAAGCCTGTAACAATCAAACAATAATAAAAATAATACAAGAAGATTATTTATTATAACTCTATTTTTTTATAACGCATACCTTTGCCATGATGTAGTACCTTGTACAAGAACAACACATTAATTGTTGTTTATACACGTGTTTAAGAAGTCTCACATTAAATAATACTGTCAATAGTAATGGTTAATATAACATATTTGGACCAAACTTAATCTTTCAAGTTAAGTGGTGATCTTATATATTATATCAACTAGCATGTAACTCATGCAAACGCATGGATGCATTTAACATTAAACATAATTTTTATTATAAAAATATAAATAATTATTCAAATTATTTTTAAAAGAATATTTTTAATAAGATAGAATGTCTAGTGATCTTTGTTGTGTGGTAATTTTTATTGAGTATATGTGATTGGTTTTTTTTTTTTTTAAAAATTTTATAGTTCATTAATATTAGATTCTTAGTATTTTGCATTCATTAACTCACTTGACACAAAGATTAAAAAACTAAAGTGGACGCATGGCACAAACTTAAGTGGATAATTATGGTGTGGTCTTCACATAAATTTAGACACATGACGCAAAATTGGATTCTAATTTCAAATTCTAATTGAATCTTCTCTAAGTTTTGTCTATTAATATATATATATATATATATATATATAGACTATGACACATTAATTGTTGTGTATACACGTGTTCAAGAAGTCTCATATTAAATAATAATATCAATAGTGATGGTTAATATAACATATTTGGACCAAACTTAATCTTTTAGGTTGAGTGGTGATCTGTGGGTCTTAGTTAGTTCAACTGATAAAGTTTCTAATGGTTGAATAAGAGATTTGTGGTTCAATTCTTACCTACACCAAAAACTTATTGATGTCTTGGTCTAATAATAAAGAAATATCATCAGAAGCAAATGCCATAGATTGAAAAACTCTCAAAAAAAATTTTTTTTTTGAGTGGTGATCTTATATATTATATTAACTACGACACATAAATTGTTGTGTATACACTTGTTCAAAAAGTCTCACATTAAATAATAATGTCAATAATGATTGTT
Source organism: Quercus robur (assembly GCF_932294415.1). NCBI lineage: Eukaryota > Viridiplantae > Streptophyta > Magnoliopsida > Fagales > Fagaceae > Quercus > Quercus robur. Next base: position 69,404,379 of record NC_065538.1, on the reverse strand, counting down.
AATAAACATATTTGGACCAAACTCATTGAATTTTTTTTTTAGTAAAACCAAACTCGTTAACTTAATCTTTTAGGTTGAGTGGTTATCTTATATATTAGTATATCAACTACTCAATTGAGGTCTCCCACTGTGTTATTTCCTTAACAAGAAGTAATACCAACATGATAAGCATCCTCACACCACCACAGCCCAACTGCCTATCCCTTTGAATGTATTCACTTTTTTACTGCAGTATTAATTCCTAATGTAAAACCGACTCCTGTAGTCCTTTGCTCCTATAAAAGGTCCTTGTTTATGTCAACTATGAATACATAATCAGTGATGGTGTAAGATCCAAAAAATTCTCATTAAAGCCTCCACCCTCTTCAAAGTGCAGCATTCAAAACTCCCACATATTCCCTTAGAATGATCAAATTGACCTTTACATTCTTCAGTTCAGCAGCAAAATACAATCTCAAAGTCCCAAGTGTCAACCCCCCTAACTTCACTATCCCTCAGCCCAAAGTTGAAAAAAAAAAAATATTCCTTACCGACCACCCATTTTTTTATATCTTGTTGTATGACCAGGGAATTTGATTGACCAAATAGAAAAACAAAGAAAAATGACACCATTATGAAAGTCCGCAAAATTGAGCTTTGAAAATAGAGTAACTTGTCTCGTGCAGTTTTTTAATAATGGGTCCAGTTCAAGATTGATGGCTGCATTAATAGATAATAAGATGTTGTTAGCTACTCCTATTCTAACAGTCCTATACTATTGCAGAGATCTATCAGAGTTTTAGGCCAATCTCAACCATTGGATGCTTTAACTCGTACTTGATCAAAAAACAGAGGAGCTAGCTAGGATTGGACTTTTAGTTGGTGTGAAATTGTGAATGCACGATTTTTTGTTCCACACGAGTTCAACAACTTTTTTTTTTTTTTTTTGGAGGAACGAGTTCAACAACTTGGGTTTATATTCTATGCATTAAAATAACGTGGGCTGTGTATGAAACAGACTAGTTTGGTGGATCTTTGTGCCAAGAAGATAAAAGACAAAGGACCTATCAAATACGAGAATCTCTATACTCCAACAATACGCAATTAAGTAAAACCACGTGTCACCAGTCCTATGTTGACAATCAGTTTCTTTAAAGTACTGTACAATTACCTCAACTACAATTGCCAACGACTTCGGAGATATCCTTTGGATTTATAACTTTTATGACCTCCATTTTTTTATAAACTACGATATGGCCCTCATTTGTAAACTACTTTTATAGATGCATTTTTTTGAAGGGCAGATGCTTTCCCTTGTCTTGCTTCCTTTTGTTTTTGTTTGTTTGTTTCTTACACTTACAAACCACTAATAAAATATCTCCCAAAAAAAAAAAAACAGCCACTAAAAAATCCTATTATTTGCTAATGATGGTGCTTAAGCTCACTGATAAAGAACTATTTTTCTAAAAAGTTTCTAAAAATATTTCCTAGAAACTTTTTATAGGAAAAAAAAGGTAACTAATTTTGTTAACAATTTTTTATATTTTTCATAAAGTGTGGTATCAAACTTCTAAAATATCCCATTAACAAATTCCCTAAGATCATTGGTTTATGAAATATTGTTAAAAACTTTTTATGGAAAAATAAAAAGGTAACTAATTTTTTAACAGCTTTTTATATATTATTTTATTATAAAAGTGGTATAAAAACTTTATTAAAATGATTCATCATCCTTTAACTGGGCCCTATTCTTTTGGTAAAAACTTAGAAAAATACTTGCTATTAGTTATTATTGGTAGTTGTGGGGTTGCAAGAATAAAAGACAAACATGTGAAATATGTAAGATAACAAAATAAAAATAAAAAACTTGATTGTGCAATTGCAATCTGTATTAATGCTAATTTTAATGTTGTTGCTTCTTTAGCCATTTAATGAATCCTAGAATGGAGTAAACATATTAAAAAGGATCTTGCTTGTGTCGAGTTCTCATACAAAGACATGTTCAAATATAGACATGTGTTCCATTGTATCTTTTTATTTTTGGATAGGAATGTTCCATTGTATCTTGATTTGAGAAATGTGTCCACATTTTGCAATGTTTAGTTCATCTATAACAAAATACATATTGAACCTTGTCAAAAAAAGAAAAAAAGAGAGTAACAAATTCAAGTAGACATGACCAATTGATCCAAGCATATACAACCATATAGAAGTTAAGGCAAAACACATTCAAATGTTATAGAGATTAAGGTGAATAGACATGACCAATTGATCTAATTAACGTTGAGGGATTGGTCGAGTAGATGGAAATATGATGACTTTAGTGAGTTAATGATTTTTATGAATTTAAAGAATATAAATACGTTATTTTTCAAAGTTATAAAATTTCAAATTTTCAAAATTTTCAAATTACTATACTATGCTTTGATAATCTAACCCTCTATTAAAAAAATTAACTAACCTATTATATACATCTATGTTTAGCATTAACTTATAATTGTTCAGAAGTGTATAAAGTAAACGTTACAAGCTCAGATTCCTTCACCTATAAAAAAAGAATAAAGGAAAAGATTTTATAATTATATCCACTATATAAAGCATCTATTAGCCAACATAGGGAAGTCTTTTTTCTTTTTTCTTTTTCTTTTTTGATAATTCACATAAGGAAGATTTATTTAATTTATATATTAAATCACAAACACATGCTGCATCATAAGCTTATAAGGAACAAAATCACAAATACAGCTCACAAGGAATCTACTCACTTTATCAACTTTTCTACTTGTTGCTTAAAAGACACAAGCTCACTAAATGGGCATCCACTCAACACATTTTTATGCCCCTATAACATAAGAATGTGTTGAATCTTTGGGTTGGTAAATAAATTATAAATCAATAAAAAGGTGACACATATAAAAGTGGAGCCAATCCAACACATTCCCTCATCTCTTTTTTGGGTCTAAATGAGCAAAAAAAAAATTTGAAAAATATACTTTATTATAAAGTATAAACTCAAAAGTTAGAATATGGGTCCCTACAGAATATGGATATTCCCAAATAGGAGTAATAAGTAATGGCATAGTTGTGCAATTTATAGAAAATGCAGTCCATTCTATAAATAATAAGCTGAGTTCGATCTATAAGTCACATAGCTCACTCCGAAACAAGAAGTGCGCCATAATACCTGCCTTTCTCTGTCTTTCTATTTCTTTGACTCTCTCTCTCTCTCTCTCTGTGCAAGCTCTTTGTGGGGGTGTCAATGGCGGATCTGAAGTCAACATTTCTGAAGGTATACTCGGTTCTGAAATCAGAGCTCCTTGAAGACCCTGCTTTTGAGTGGACAGATGATTCTCGTCAATGGGTCGAGCGGGTTCGTTTCCTTTCCATCTCATATTCCTATATTGCTTCTCATTTGTTTTCTCATCATTCAAGCTCTTCTTTTTGCTCTTTCATATTTGATAGAGTTTCTACTTTTGTCATGGGGTTGATTATTTTTTGAATAATTTGATTACTTTATGGGAAGCTGTAAGTTCGGATGCCATTCCTTACATGTTATCCACATTTTTTTGCTTGAAAATAGGAAACCTCAACAAATCAAACAATGAGAATGACTGTGTTTTGAATGACTAGTACGAGAGATTCGGGTTAACTGATATTGTTAAAAGAGTCTTGGAAAACATTGAGATGGTAAATGGTAATATTCATGTACTAAGAATTAAGAATTGTAGATTTGACCCAACATAATTACACTGGAAACTGCAAAATGGGTTTGGTTATAGGGAAGAGCTAGTTTAATTCTGGTTTGCCCATGAATGGAATGGTAAATTCTGGGTTTTGTTTTGTTTCCCAACATTGATTGATAGGGAAGGTTTTTCTCATACTGTTATTTATTAAATCCATACACAATATGTTAGGAAGGTAGTGATTGTAGATTATATAGACCAAAATGTTCCTAGGGAGACTGAATAATTAGAAGTATGGTATTCTAGCAAATGCCTTTTGATTTGTTTCCGGCACTTGAAAGGCTTTCCCCTTTGTCTTTATCACTTCTAAATCCTAATATCCTCTCCTAAAAACTTCTGCAGGTTCAATAACCATTGCAATTTTGTGTTTTTAATTACTTTCTGTTAGTTCCTAAACATAAATTTCCCTTTTGTGCCTCTAGTTAATAATTTGAACTAAGTTCATACTTCATACTCTTAATAGTAAAAATCTCCCTCTCTTTCTCTTTCTCTTGAAGTGTGTGTATGTGGGTCCATGTGATTGTCATTCATAAATTTATGCACCTTATATTTGGTTTCCTCACTGTCTTGTTTATTCTCTCTATTCCAGATGCTGGACTACAATGTGCCTGGAGGTAGGAATTAAGCATTTTTGTTAAGATGTTGAACAACGCTTCTGCTGTGAATTTAAAGCCATCAAGGAAAATGAATTTGGGTGAAATAAGGAAGAACTTTTAAAAGAAACATACCTTGCTGAAATAGATTTTGGTTATACTTTATTTTGCAGGAAAGTTGAACCGGGGGTTGTCTGTTATTGACAGCTACAAATTGTTGAAAGAAGGAAAGGAACTAACTGAAGAGGAAATTTTTCTTGCTAGCTCTCTTGGTTGGTGTATCGAATGGGTACGACAATAGAAGGCCTCCCCTATTCAAAGATTTTTTTTTCCATAGTTAAAATTTGTTTTGCATATTTTAGTGTTTTGCATGTACATTACATACTTACTGTTTTGTGATAAAAATATTGCAGCTTCAGGCCTATTTTCTTGTTCTTGATGACATCATGGATAACTCTCACACACGGCGCGGTCAACCTTGCTGGTTCAGATTGCCTAAGGTTTGTGCCAATAATTAATTTGTTCTATTAACTTCAATTATTTTTTGAGGTGAACGTTGCTGGTGAATCACTTAACTGGGATAATATGTATGTTTTAGGTTGGTTTGATTGCAGCAAATGATGGGATTATACTCAGAAATCATATCCCGAGGATCCTGAGGAAACACTTCAGGAATAAGCCATACTATGTAGATCTGCTTGATCTGTTTAACGAGGTGGTTGATTTGCATAGCTTTTGCTTAATTAGTTCTCATTTAGGTTATATGCTAAAAGTTTCCTTATCTTGTGCTTTACATAGGTGGAGTTTCAGACTGCTTCAGGACAAATGATAGATTTGATTACTACAATTGAAGGAGAGAAAGATCTATCCAAATACACGTTGTCACTGTGAGTAAAAGATTATGACAGATCTTTTTTAAGGAAATACTGTATTTAGACCTTTGTGCATAAGATAAATAGCCAACCCATATGCAAGTTCTAGACTACCCAGACGATGCAGGCAAATTTCTGCATCAGCAAGAGAATAAGTTATGAACCCTGGCTTAGATTTTGACAAGAAACTAGTTTAGATTTGAACAAGAAAATAATACACTAATTGCAGGGAAAAGTTGTCATATTTAGCATGACAATAACATATTCAGTTTAGGAATTTGATTCTAGTCAGCACAGAGAGTGATCCATCTATCTTGCTTTAGACAACTTATACATAATTGCATTTCCTTGTCTTTGGAAAAACTAGTGTGTAGCTTCATCTCTGGATGCTTATGCATTCTGCAATGTGACTGTATGGGTCTCTTTCTAAATCCAAATTCTCTTGTAGTATTATTTAAGCTGTAAAATTTATATACTTATTTTTTCATGACAATTGTGATTTCTTTTCTATATCTAATGTTTTTGCAAACTGGTTGAAATTTTATGCAGTCACCGCCGCATTGTTCAATACAAAACTGCCTATTACTCATTTTACCTTTCGGTGAGTTTAAATCCTCGTCACAATTAAAGTATGCATTGCCTGGATAATTAGTGCTCCTCTTTGTTGTAGTGTACTGTATTCTTGAGAGAATTACATCAATTTGAATCTGTGTGATTTTTTTTTCTTCTTTCTGGTTTGAGATTGCCCTCTCCTAGCCCCAAAAAACTGGTCTCTGAAGTTGGAAGTAACATATTAGCTACTTGTTCCTGCACGTATAGACTTATTATTTGAGAAGTCAGCAAGACAATGTTGACCATTTTTTTTTTTGTTGGAGTGTATCTGTATCTCCCCCCCTCCAAACCCTGTACAATGACATCTAATCTTAATGACTTCATTTGATCTTTGTCATTGAGACATTGTCATATTGGTTGACCAAAACTCTGCCAATCCACTCAGGTTGCATGTGCATTGCTTATGTCGGGTGAGCAACTGGACAACCATATTGATGTGAAGAACATTCTCGTGGACATGGGGATTTACTTTCAAGTACAGGTAATTTTTATAAAGCGGAAAGAAATTCTAATATGGTTCTCACATATATTTCTGGGAGTCTGAGACATAAATTGTTGGATTTAGCTTTCAAGTTTGGAGAGGCACAGGTGTAAATGATTTGATAGATTTTCAACAATGATAATTTTTTCATTTGAAGTGTTATATATGTCTTCTAAATTGGGTTAGTTATGCATAACCAAAGCCATATTGGCTTAATGATATAATGTCATTCTTATTATCTTATACTTGTCCGATGAAAGGAAACTTGAGTTATAACTTATTTTTATTTTTATCTAGATTTACAACAGTGTTAATTCAATCACTGTGAAGACCAAAGTGTGTGTGTAGCAATGCTTTATTTGCTCAGATGGACCTTTATTTTTGTCAATTTCAATAGTCTGCATTTTCTTTTCTTTTGTAGGATGATTATTTGGATTGCTTTGGTGATCCTGAAACAATTGGCAAGGTGAGATTCATCTTGATGGATTTATTTATAAACAGATGAACTCTGGGTTTTTTTTTTTAAGATATGGAAGTCTTTACTCGAGTCCTATGTACTATCAGATAGGAACAGACATTGAAGATTTTAAGTGCTCTTGGTTGGTGGTAAAAGCACTGGAACTTTGCAATGAGGAACAAAAGAAAGCGTTACATGTAAGAGTGGATCTTCCTTTGTATGTTATCTTGTTTCCCCCATCAAAATTGTAATTGCTCATTCACTATGTTTTCAGGAGAATTATGGCAAACCAGACCTGGCAAATGTTGCAAAAGTAAAGGCCCTCTATAAGGAGCTTGATCTTCAGGTTTGTACATTAACTTAAAAGAGTATTTCAATTAAGATATGCTTTTGGGATATGAAATTTTATAATTTCCTCTAACATCAGCTTGAAAGGAAAAAAAATAAATCGTTTCTTTGCTTTTTTCACATCAATAAGTTGAAATAATATGTTGGCTTATTCTCGTGAATTTATGTTGTTTGGCTATTGGATTATTATCATATATATTTCCCTATTTCCAATTCATAGGGTGTATTTGCGGAATATGAGAGCAAGAGCTATGAGAAGCTGGTTACCTCTATTGAAGCTCATCCAAGCAAAGCAGTGCAAGCAGTGTTGAAATCATTCTTGGGTAAAATCTACAAGAGGCAAAAATAGAGGATCAGTGAAGAACCAGGACAGAGACAAAAGGGTGGAATATGCAGAATATTCCCAGTCTTCTTATTCTGATTTGTATTTCCAATCAAAGAAGAATAATGTTGTTGTATCCTATTCTTAAAAACATCTTAATGCTGCTGGTTTTGCTTGGTTTTGTTTCTACTATCAAATAAATCTTTGTAGTTCCTAACTTTCGATTTGTAATGTTGATTTGTGAATGGCTAGTAAATTTATTACATAATCAGTTTATATCCTTCAATCTGATTAAAAACTATTCATTGGCTCCAACCTACATTAGCAGCTCAATCTATAGGCTCTTCATTGTTAACAAAATGAACTGTTCAGTGCTCAACCTGAGAAAGGAAAATAAAAATTAGTCAGACTCACGGTTCCCTTTAAAGCCTACTCTCTGAGCTTGCTGAGCATTGTTAGGATTACAATGTTTTTCACAATATTCTTTATATTTTTTAAGGCAATAAGTTGTTATTGCAGAAATATATCACTTTTCACATAAATTCCCTATTAAAATCATTTTATTATAAACCAATCACAAAATGCTACCCCCTTTTGATAAAAATAAGTTATAATTTTTTTTTTTTTTTTGGTTGTTATTTAGGCATATTTGAACTTGAAAGGTTATATGTATAAGTATGCCGTACCTATCCTTCATTCTTTTCTTTTTTTAGGGATACCTATCATCAATTCTGTTAGTGTGAATTGAGGAAATTTCATTTGAATTAGAATTTAGAACTTATTAAATTATTATTGTGAAAGAAGGAAATGTCAAGTGGAAAGAAAAAGCCAACAATTTCTAATTGTGTGCATGCCAAAGAACACAATTTTAAGCAAAAACGTCAGAAATTTGGCTAATGTGGACTGTTTGTTAATATACGGCGGCTCAAACTCAACCGCGGTGTTGCCAATCACCAAATGTAAATGGCTTATCCATATCGTTTAAGCAACTCATCAATCTTCTCCAAAAATGAAAAAAAGTTAAGTAGGAAATGATTCATACTCATACTCCAATACTTTTTTTTTTCCTTTTTTTACAAGATAAAAATTCTACTCTAACTCAATCTAAGTGTATATGTGTGTGAAACTCCCTCATGGAGACTTGAACCCTGACTCTTACCCCACACCCTACAAACACTTATAATTGTAGAATGATCATTGCACCAAGGATGTAGAATGGTCATACTCCAATACTAAAATGAGCCTAATGACGTGTTTGAACTTTCAAAGTTCTAGTCCACCAGCTACTATATATTATAATTATTATTAAGCACCCGTTCATTCTTGCCAAAAATAAGAAATTGTAAAAAAGGAAGAAAACAAAAATGTCATGACTCATGGGCATGATTAGCATATTGTGTCATTGCAATTACAAATATAATATTGCCATTAGTTTATTACTAATTGAAAGCAAAATATAAATATATAAATTTTGTATGATAGTTGATAGATAATGTGAAAATGATATGAATACGATGTGTATTTAAGTCAGCTACCAATTAGTTTCTCCAAAAAAAAAAAAAAAAAGTCAGCTACCAATTTAATAGTTTTCTACAGGAAAGTTCTTGGATTGCTCCGGGAGACAAATTTTCATATGACACGTAAAGTTGGTCAAGAATGGGCCACAAATAATAAATATATGGATGTTAACAGTCAACTCTCTCTTTCTCTCTCATTAAACGGTGGAAGTACAAACTGCTCAACACTAATATTATATATATATATATATTTTCTTAATTTCTTCTCAATTTTTATTTTAATTAAATTCAATCATGCACTACATAAAATAATGGATAAAACTTATATATATATATATATATATATATGTAGGGACACGATTTATTTAACGGTCCAAGAATGACGTTGGGCTCGTATGTAAAGGGCCTCAACAATATGATTTGTAGAGAGTGGGCTTAAAAGGCATGACATTGGGTACAGGTGGACGGTTTAATCGTGGCGTCTATGGAAGTTCTTATATGGGCGGGGTTGGCTTGATTAGCTAAGCCCTCCATTAGTACGGGTTGTAGGACTTAAGTCCTCGGACGGCGTCCGAGGAGCCTTATATCCTTCCCTTTCTCCCTTTCACCAGGGGAGGGAGTCCTCTTTTTTCTTCTAGGGGGCTTTTCCTTTTATACTAGTGTTTGTTTCCCCCTTTAGAGTCTACGTGTAAGTTTTACTTTTCTGGGGTGCAGACCTGTCCTGTCAATCCATACCTAGAGTGGTTTAGGGTCGTTGGGAAAGTTAAAGGGCATGATTTAGAGTATGGGCTTGTCAGATAAAGGGTTTTGTATTATGATATTGGCAGCTTTTTCCTTGCCCTGCCCCTATATTCAGTTTGCCCCTTTCTTTAGGCATTTCGTGAGGTGCCGAGCATGAGGTCGTCCTCGACAATGGCTCTCCTCGGCTTGAGCCCTGGGCCCTAATGTAGAGTGGGCCTGGGCCGCGAATTCTCTACCCCCACAATAGCCCCTCAAAATCTTGCTGCCCGACTTTTAGTCGAGGAGGAGGGTTTTGGTAATGTTGGGCTTACATCATAGCTTGTTCAGATTCTGTACTCTACTAAGATTTGTGTTTTTCCATTTACATGGGAGACGTGCCATATTAGTGGCATTCCTTTACCCACTCACGTGGAGTCCTTTGACGCTTCAATACTCAAGGCGCGCCTTCACGAGGATCTTCAGATCCTACGGTTGCGAATGGCGTTGGAAATTGAGCCAACTCTACCTTGTCCGTAGCATTCCTTGGAAAGCTGCATGAATTGAATGCCCCCACCTTACCTCTTATATAAGTAGGATAAGAGGTTATTTTCCTTACACACAAACCCTTCGATTCTCTTCAAAATCATAACCCTTCAGCTATAATCACAGTTTTCGTCTTCAGTGCTATCCGCCCTTTGTGCAATATGTTTGAGACACGGACAGGGGTAAAGGAACTCCATCCGCCACAGAGGCGCCGGGTCCTTCCGAGACTCAAGGTGGCGTGGTCTGGGCAAGGGAGGCACAGATTCAAGAAAATCTTCCATCTTGACAAAGAGGGAAATGGTATTTCCCATTCTTTTAGTCAAAATCCGAAGCAGGTACTGGTCGCACCAGATTCTTGGTGCGTCAGAAGTAAAATTTTCTGCCATCAGCGCCGTCTGCTATATCGCAGGCGTGGTTACGTGGAGGCCCATCAACTTCCGGTTGCCTGCACCTTTTCTTCAACGGTGCTGGCCTCAAGTTGGGTTCCCTGCACCTTTTCTTCAGCTGCGCTAGCCCGAAGTTAGGCTCTCTGCGCCTTTTCTTCAACGGTGCAAGCCCCGAGTTGGGCTCTTTGGCTGCCTGAGTTATAGGCATGTAAAAGTATTGAGGGATGGCTCCTTTAGACGAAATTTTGAAGCGGCAGCACGTCTCTTCTCTGCACCTCTTCTTCGGCTTTTTTCTTCATTCCCTTGTATCTTTTCTTTTCGCTTGTGTAGTTAGTTTCAGTATGAGCTTATTTAAGCTCTTTCATTGTACGCTGTACTGTCCCTTTGTCTTAATAAAAGATGAGTTTATTTCTTTTTAAATATTTTTCCTTGCTGCAACAATTATTTTGTGAATGGGTGTGCTACATGTGTGTTTTCCTTTGATGATACTCAGAGTAGGAAACCCTGAAACAGAACCCGAGATAACAGCTGAGTACTCCGTAATGCATGCAAGGCGACCGTCCGAGAACGATAAACTCTAAATAATTCATCCGAGAGGGTAGCCGAGCAGTGAGGGAATTTAACTGTGTTTTGACAACGTATGACCCTATATTGCAGTTGCACCAATTCCCTTGGTACTGAGAATCCGAGGGTAGGTTGGGGAATCCATGCAGTCCGAGGATTAGCCCAACTATCAAATGGGGAACTCTCTCTCGGGGTAGATTCTAAGGGCCACCTAACGTCCAGGTTGTGTCCAAACCCCGTATTGTCTCTTCTAAGTAGTTGGTTTCCCCAGAGGCTTGAGTCCGAGGACCATACAAGACCTTGGTTCTGTCCAAAACTTGTACCTTTTCTTTTAAGTAGTTGGTTTCCCCAGAGGCTTGAGTTCGAGGACCATACAAGGCCTTGGTTCTATCCAAAACTTGTAGTTTTTCTTCTAAGTAATTGGTTTCCCCAGAGGCTTGAGTCCAAAGACCATACAAGGCCTTGGTTCTGTCCAAAACTTGTACCTTTTCTTTTAAGTAGTTGGTTTCCCCAGAGGCTTGAGTCCGAGGACCATACAAGGCCTTGGTTCTGTCCAAAACTTGTACTTTTTCTTTTAAGTAGTTGGTTTCCCCAGAGGCTTGAGTCTGAGGACCATACAAGGCCTTGGTTCTGTCCAAAACTTGTACCTTTTCTTTTAAGTAGTTGGTTTCTCCATAGGCTTGAGTCCGAGGACCATACAAGGCCTTGGTTCTGTCCAAAACTTGTAGTTTTCTTCTAAGTAGTTGGTTTCCCCAGAGGCTTGAGTCCAAGGACCATACAAGGCCTTGGTTCTATCCAAAACTTGTGGTTTTTCTTCTAAGTAGTTGGTTTCCCCAGAGGCTTGAGTCCGAGGACCATACAAGGCCTTGATTCTGTCCAAAACTTGTGGTTTTTCTTCTAAGTAGTTGGTTTCCCCGAAGGCTTGAGTCCAAGGACCATACAAGGCCTTGGTTCTGTCCAAAACTTGTAGTTTTCTTCTTTTAAGTAATTGGTTTCCCCATAGGCTTAAGTCTGAGGACCATACAAGGCCTTGGTTCTGTCCAAAACTTGTACCTTTTCTTTTAAGTAGTTGGTTTCCTCAGAGGCTTGAGTCCGAGGACCATACAAGGCCTTAGTTCTGTCCAAAACTTGTGGTTTTTCTTCTAAGTAGTTGGTTTCCCCAGAGGCTTGAGTCCGAGGACCATACAAGGCCTTGGTTCTGTCCAAAACTTATGGTTTTTCTTCTAAGTAGTTGGTTTCCCCAGAGGCTTGAGTCCGAAGACCATACAAGGCCTTGGTTCTGTCCAAAACTTGCGGTTTTTCTTCTAAGTAGTTGGTTTCCCCAGAGGCTTGAGTCCGAGGACCATACAAGGCCTTGGTTCTGTCCAAAACTTGTGGTTTTTCTTCTAAGTAGTTAGTTTCTCCAGAGGCTTGAGTCCGAGGACCATACAAGGCCTTGGTTCTGTCCAAAACTTGTGGTTTTTCTTCTAAGTAGTTGGTTTCCCTAGAGGCTTGAGTCCGAGGACCATACAAGGCCTTGGTTCTGTCCAAAACTTGTGGTTTTTCTTCTAAGTAGTTGGTTTTCCCAGAGGCTTGAGTCCGAGGACCATACAAGGCCTTGGTTCTGTCTAAAACTTGTGGTTTTTCTTCTAAGCAGTTGGTTTCCCCAGAGGCTTGAGTCCGAGGACCATACAAGGCCTTGGTTCTGTCCAAAACTTGTGGTTTTTCTTCTAAGTAGTTGGTTTCCCTAGAGGCTTGAGTCCGAGGACCATACAAGGCCTTGGTTCTGTTTTTCTTCTAAGTAGTTGGTTTCCCCAGAGGCTTGAGTCCGAGGACCATACATGGCCTTGGTTCTGTCCAAAACTTGTAGTTTTCTTCTAAGTAGTTGGTTTCCCCAGAGGCTTGAGTCCGAGGACCATATAAGGCCTTGGTTCTGTCCAAAACTTACTTGTGGTTTTTCTTCTAAGCAGTTGGTTTCCCCAGAGGCTTGAGTCCGAGGACCATACAAGGCCTTGGTTCTGTTCAAAACTTGTAACTTTTTATTTATTTATTGATTTAATTTCCAAAGGTTAGCCCCTTGACCCAGGCGGGGAGGGGTTAGCTTGATGTTGGAAGCCCCTAGAATTGCTCGTGCCCTTGGCACTGCCAGGCATAGCTCCTAGTGGAAACTTATGTTGGAACAACAACGACATGTCGCTGGAAATGAAGGCACCCTCGCAGACCTTTGCTTGACAAAGGCTCAACTCCGCCGCCGCCTGAGCCAACGCGCAAGCCTTTCTTACAGACGGCGCCAATTGTAGGAACACGATTTATTTAACGGCCCAAGAATGACGTTGGGCTCGTATGCAAAGGGCCCCAACAATATGATTTGTAGAGAGTGGGCTTGAAAGGCATGACATTGGGCACAGGTGGACGGTTTAATCGTGGCGTCTATGGAAGTTCTTATATAGGCAGGCTTGGCTTGACTAGCTAAGCCCTCCATTAGTACGGGTTGTAGGACTTAAGTCCTCGGACGGCGTCCGAGAAGCCTTATATCCTTCCCTTTCTCCCTTTCACCGGGGGAGGGAGTCCTCTCTTTTCTTCTGGGGGGTTTTTCCTTTTATACTAGTGTTTGTTTCCCCCTTTAGAGTCCACGTGTAAGTTTCACTTTTCTGGGGTGCAGACCTGTTCTGTCAACCCATACCTAGAGTGGTTTGGGGTCGTTGGGAAAGTTAAAGGGCATGGTTTAGAATATGGGCTTGTCAGATAAAGGGTTTTGTATTATGATGTTGGCAGCTTTTTCCTTGTCCTGCCCCTATATTCACTTTGCCCATTTCTTCAGGCATTTCGTGAGGTGCCGAGCATGAGGTCGTCCTCGGCAATGGCTCTCCTCGACTTGGGCCTTGGGCCCTAATGTAGAGTGGGCCTAGGCCGTGAATTCTCTGCCCCCACAATATATATATATATATATATTTTACTAAAAATACAATACTTTAGATGCAAATAATTAGATTTTTCAACTAATTTTAAACATATGGTTGCAACGATCTATAAAACACAAAAACTAAAATATTTTCAAAAACAATTAAATTCAACCATATGTTTTATTGAAAATTCTTTTGTACAACATATAAACAATTGTAATTAAATTTTGTCCATTTTGTATTTACCACTCTAATGCTTTACAACTATGATTTTTATTTTTTTATTTTTAAAGGAGCTTTACAATTATAATCCTACTAAATAGAGTTTAGCAGTTTGTATCTGTGAGAGTTTTGTACATTTCCTACGTATGAGATCGGGCTCATATGTCAATGAGACATAAGTCTCATACGCCAGGTGTATGAGCTGTCTCATTTGCACCTCATCCGTCACTCAACGAAGAAGCTTTACAACTATAATTTTGACCTTAGAAAGTAGGTGATTACTTAGACTATTAGACTACCAGCCATTCACTTTGAGGTCAATTAGCTTCTTGAATTGTTGATAGACACAGAAGTCATTTGCTTGGGAGAGAAAAAAAAATTAAAAACAAAGAAAAAAAGAAAAAAGAAGAGACCCAAGGTCATTTGCCCTTCTATTAATGGACATGAACTGATTTCTCGATTCATGTAAAATCATGATTCTTAAATGAGTTCACATAAATATAGAAAAGGTTTCATAATGAATCAAAGGTGTTATGTGCCAACATTAACCATACCACTAAGTTGTACTAGATTTTTCTTTTTATTTCCCCAACATCTAAAATTAAATTCTAATATTTTTACAAAAATAAAATTCCAATTGCATTACTTTGAATAGTCAAATCAACGGTTTTAATTTCTTAGCAAATGTGTGGGTTTCAATTAGCTTAACTAGTAAAGTCTCTTATTATTATTATTATTATTATTATTTTGATAGCTAGTAAAGTCTCTTATTGTTAAGCAAGAGATCTGAGGTTCAAATCCCACCTATATCAAAAATCAATTGGTATTTTTGACCTAATAATAAAGAACAATTATTAGGGAGCAGATGTCATAAATTAAAATTTTATCATAGACAAACTTCTTTTTTTTGCTAAACAAACTTCTTAGTACATAAGTTGAAATAGAAAAACTTCTTAGTACATATGATACAAACCTCACATCAAAGGACAAAATTAGGAACATATATATGATTATTCCCTCCCTTTGCTTTAGAATATCAAATCACTTACAAACAAAA
Organism: Quercus robur; assembly: GCF_932294415.1. Classification (NCBI taxonomy): domain Eukaryota; kingdom Viridiplantae; phylum Streptophyta; class Magnoliopsida; order Fagales; family Fagaceae; genus Quercus; species Quercus robur. Next base: position 69,389,081 of record NC_065538.1, on the reverse strand, counting down.
TATGTTAAGAATGATCCTTTTTTTTTTTTTTTTTGAAACTATGTTAAGAATGATCCTAGGCTCCTAGCATCAAAGGACAAAATTAGGAACATATATATGATTCTTGCCTGCCTTTGCTTAGAATATCAATTACTTCACAAAATCCAGGTTGATCCTAGGCTCCTAGCACAAAGAATATGTCATGAATTCTAAAAAGAGTAATACAAGAGATCAAGGGAGTGTAAGGGTTGAGTTGAGTTGGAATGAGGATTTTTTCAATTCAACCTAATTGGTTGAGAAATTCTCAATTCAATCCAACTCATCACATGTGTAAACTAAAAACCAAATCAACTGACATGAGTTGGATTGGGTTGATGGGTTATACCAGCATATTTCATGATTTTATAAAAAATAGAGCTTCCATTAACTATTTAATTAAAAAAAATCAATAAATCCTTATAATTCACATGATATACCTAAATTATAATCTAAATTTATTAAAACTAATTCTCAAACTACCAAAATAAATAATAAAAAAATGAAAATAAGGGTGATAAAAAAAAAAAAAAAAACCTTTATATATGTTGAGTTGGGTAGGGATCATATGGGTTGAAAAAACTATCAACCCGAACCCCACTCAACCCGAGGCTCAAAAACTCCGACCTAACCCAATCCACCTCCTCACAAAAGACGAATCCAATGTATTGAGTGGGGGCATGTCAATTTTGTTTGGATGCACACCCTTGCTATAGACTTGAAAAGTCTTAAGTTTAATGGCATAACAAATTAGACCTTCTACTTTTAAAGGTAATGAATTAAATTCTCAAGTTTCAGAAAGTAACAAATCAAAATTTTGATCATTTAAGTGGAATGATGTTGTGTTAGTTTAATATATGTTGAAGGTTTATTTGTTACATTTCTAGAACTCATGATCTAATTTATCTATCAATTGTATTACTTCTATTGCAATGTTTTTATTTGATGAACTTTTGCTTAAAAAAAGAAAATCACACTTGTCATATCAAAGGAAAAAAAGAAAAGAAAAGAAAAGAAAATCACACTTGTTTGTCTATTTATATACATATATATTTTTCTCAATTGTTTGTGTCCTTTGAATTATTTATCTAGAAAATAATATAGTTCATTCGTTACCAAAAGAGAGTATTTTGTGATATATCTTTGATTTAAGAATCATAATCCTTGCCAAAGGTCTTTTAGTTAGATTGACACCTCCTCATGCACAAAGTACTTAGGGGTCTAGGGGAGAAGGGGTTCGAGCTGCGAGATTAACAACATGTTGTAATTATTTCTAAAAAAAAAAAAAAAAATCTCAGTCCTTGTATTTGTTTGTTAAAAATAAAAAAGGAAGAGCATTAAAGGATGCCTTCTAGAGTTTTTCTAAAGAAAAAAACAAAAGGAAAGAGCTTTCTAAAGTAAACGGTCTTTGACAAAACGTGTACTCTTACCCATAAACAAATCGTTCACATGCTTGCTTTCAATTTTTTAATCCATGCCAAATCTTTTTTTTTTGGAGAAACTTAATCTGCCAAATCTAGAAACTTGTTTAGAAAGCAAAAAGCTTTTAACCCCAAAGTTAAAAAAAAAACAAGAACAAGAACAAGCAGAAAAGGTGAATGAAACAACGCGTAAGTTGTAACTTTAGTAACCAACGGTCATATGTGGAAGTCAAAAAAGTCCTACGTTGTTGTACTTGTATGCGACAGTAACCAATTCTATGAAAAACAAAGCAACAAAAAAAAGAAAGGACAGAAAAAAAGTGTCTTTGCTTTCTTTATTTTCATTCTTTAAATTGGATTGAGTCTCACTTTCTCTCTCTCTCTCTCTCCCAATTCTTGGATTGGATATTTGTCAAAATCTTCCATTATTATCTTCAAATCTATCATTTCTCTCTCTCTCTCTGTCTCTCTCTCTAAACATTCTCTGTAATGATTCCATAACCCTGGTTTTAGGGTTCTTGTGATTTTTTGGTCATGTAAATTTCCAATTTTGATTAATTTTTCGGATACCCAGTTCATTTAAAAGCTCAATCTTTTGGGCTAGTTGTTCAAATTTCAATTTTTTATGGTGGGTTTGAAGAAATCGGAGATTTTTTTTCAGCTCATGTCCCACATTATCCCATATAAATATCTCTGACCCAATTTGTTTTGATGGGTAATTAGAAGAAAAAAAAAAAAAAAAAAAACTGAATTTTGTGGAATTTGGTTGTGGAGTTTCAAGAGAATGAGGCTACAGGTACGAGTAATTGAGGCTCGGAATATACCAGCAATGGATCCGAACGGTTTGAGTGATCCGTACGTGAAGATACAACTTGGGAGGCAGAAGTTTAAGACCAAAGTGGTGAAGAAGAGTTTGAATCCTCAATGGGGTGAGGAATTCGGGTTCCGGGTTGATGACTTGAATGAGGAGCTAGTGTTCTATGTTTTGGATGAGGACAGGTACTTCAACGATGACTTTGTTGGCCAACTCAGGGTACCTGTTTCCAAGGTCTTTGATTCAGAGGACAAGTCAATTGGTCCCTGCTGGTACTCTCTGCAACCCAAGAACAAGAAGTCCAAGAACAAGGATTGTGGTATGTTGTCTTCTGTTTCTGGGTTTGTGTTCTTTTTTGTTGCTGTTGTTGTTGTTGTTGTTGTTTTTTATTTTTATTTTTTGGGCTAATTGGGTTCTTAAGTTTTGTGTTTTTTCTACAATAAGTTATAAGTCTAGGACAGAATATTTTTTAGCACTTTTTTTGACAGCTCCTGACATTGCCTATTGTAATTGTTGCATGGTGAAATCGTGTTAGCTGTTAGAAGGATCTTAACTTGTCAATAATTTTTTTTTCCATCGCTAACACTCAATCACTTTAGCCTTAGGAAGTTGTGAAAAAAGTTGTGGCAAAAGTTATACTTATTGTTGTTAAAAAGGTTGTGAAAATAGTTGCTTCTCTAGCATCGTACTTTCTTCTTTTATGTGAGTTGCTATGGTTATTGTATGAAGTATGCATTGGGTGATTATAGTATGTTTATGAGCTTTAGTTGAAGATTACTATAATGACACACAGAACTTAACAACAAAAAAGTAGCCTTTTAGGTTTTGGGTTTTGCACACTGCATGTGGATGTATGCTACTAAAACTGAACCACATTAATGCTCTATGCACTTTTTTTTTCCTCTCTTTTATCTTCTCTTTGTTTATTTTTTACAGTTTTATATTTTATTGTTTATTGGCTCAAGTTTCCTATTGAGTTTTTGAAGTATTTTTATGAGCTTTTGATATTTGCTTTCCTGTTTTTTTGTGTGGATATTTGGGTTTCATTACTTATTGCCATTACCCAAATCAAAGTGGTGTCCTGAAGATGATATATGCTTTTCTGTTTGAGTTAAGAATTTGGAATTCATTGCATATGTTTTGGTGCCTAGTTGTGATTTTTCTGTCAAGAGATTTGCTTCTGTGGTTGGAAGTTAAGGATTCAAATCATAACATGATTGAAGTAGTTTTGGTTTTGTAGTCTTTAATCTAGTCAATGAAATTGTAATTTTTACTATTTTTTTTTTCTGCAGGTGAAATTCTTCTAACAATATATTTTTCTCAAAACAATTCATCCGTAAACTTGAATTGTAATGGTGAATCACCTTCAAGGACATTCAATAGCTCATCAAACTCACCTTCACTAAGACTAGAAGAAATTGCTTTCTCTAAGGAAGACAAGTCTTTTGTACAGAAGTCCTTTGCTGGCCGACTTGCTCTGATTTTCAATAAACATTCAGATACAGCTTCATCTTCATCCACCTACAGTGACGGGTCAGAGCCACCTGAAACTGCGGGATCCGAGATTTATGAGAACAAGTATGAGGATCAGTCTTCATCTGATACTTTTGAAAAAGTGATGAACACAATGGAGACAAGGGATCAAGGAAGTGAAACCCCAAGCAATTTACCAGGAGGAGTGGTTTTAGACCAATTGTATCAGATAGCACCACCTGACCTGAACTCTTTACTCTTTTCACTTGATTCAAGTTTTCCGAAATCAGTGGCAGAAGTGCAAGGAACTACAGAACTGCAACAAGGATGTTGGAAATTCGAAAATAATGGTGAGAATTTGAAAAGAGTGGTCACGTACATTAAGGCTCCAAGTAAATTAATCAAAGCTGTGAAAGCCACTGAGGAGCAAACGTATCTGAAAGCTGATGGGAAGGTTTTTGCAGTTTTGGCAATCGTGAGCACTCCTGATGTCATGTATGGGAGCACCTTTAAGGTGGAAGTGCTCTACTGCATTACACCTGGGCCTGAGCTACCATCAGGAGAACACTCCTCCCGTTTGGTAGTATCCTGGAGAGTAAATTTTCTTCAAGGCACCATGATGAAAGGAATGATAGAAAATGGAGCTCGACAAGGTATAAAGGAAAGCTTTGAGCAGTATGCAATTGTATTATCTCAGAATGTTAAGCTAGTTGACTCTAAGGAACTTGGTTCGAATAAGGAACAGGTCTTGGCATCACTGCAGGTGGAGCCCCAGTCAGATTGGAAGCTGGCTGTGCAGTATTTTTTAAATTTTAATGTGTTTTTCACTATTATTATGGGATTGTATGTGCTTGTTCACATCTGGCTGGCTACACCCAGCACACTTCAAGGGCTTGAGTTTGTCGGGCTTGACTTGCCAGATTCAATTGGTGAATTCATAGTCTGTGGTGTCCTGGTTCTTCAAGGTGAACGGCTACTGGGGTTGATTTCGCGCTTCATGCAGGCCAGAGCGCAAAAAGGTAATATAACCTGTGAGATTTTCCCTTTCTGATTAGTGACAACAAGCTCTTGTCTCCTAAGCATATCTTCTGTCCCCAGCTGAAAGCCCGAGGTTTTTATATTGTCGTTGTTACTAAAAATGAATGTTACTTACATACTTTAAATTAAATTTCAACTTGTATGGAGAGCTGAATGCTGATTTAACAATTACTCCTGGCATTTGTGCATCTTCTAATTGTTGTCTTCTCCTTCATGGAGACTGTGATTTGCATACCTTTGCAGTGTATCAACTGCCTAAACATCTAACACCTTATTCTCCTTCATCTGTATGTCTGCATATCATTTTATCTTTCGTTTTGAAATTTGATTTATTTTTTGTATTCAATAATAGGCAGTGATCATGGAGTCAAAGCACAAGGAGATGGCTGGTTATTAACTGTTGCCTTGATTGAAGGAAGTAGTTTAGCAGCCGTTGATCCAAGTGGGTCCTCTGATCCATATGTGGTGTTTACTTGTAATGGGAAAACTAGAGCCAGCTCAATCAAATTCCAGAAGTCTAATCCTCAATGGAATGGTGAATGTTATTTTCATCTCCATCAGTGTTCTCTTTAGGTCTTTAACTGTTATTTTCTGTAACTGTGTTGATCTTTACATAGTTGGATCAAATTCTGTTTGGTTCCTCATCCAAATATAATCTGAATCTGAATCTGATTATTTTTTCTTGTGACCATGTTGTAGAAATTTTTGAATTTGATGCAATGGATGAGCCTCCTTCTGTGCTGGACATGGAAGTTTATGATTTTGATGGACCTTTTGATGAAGCTACGTCTTTGGGACATGCTGAAGTCAATTTTCTGAGAAATAATATATCAGATCTAGCTGATATTTGGGTTCCTCTTCAAGGAAAGTTAGCTCAGGCTTGCCAATCTAAGATTCACTTAAGAATTTTCTTGAACAATACAAAAGGTGGCAATGTTGTTAAAGACTATTTAAGTAAGATGGAGAAAGAGGTGGGGAAGAAGGTACATGGCTAATTCTGCTTTGAAAATCCACATTGCCTATGTGCTGCTTCTGTTTTTTTTTTTTTCTTTTTTGCCTTGCACTTGGCTTTCTACGTTTGTAATTATTAATTTTAGTTATTTGTAGATAAATGAGCGGTCTCCTCAAACAAATTCTGCCTTCCAAAAACTCTTTGGGCTTCCACCAGAGGAGTTTCTCATCAACGACTTTACCTGCCACCTGAAACGAAAAATGCCCCTGCAGGTGCTGTTGCTGTGGGTCAATCACACTGAAAAGTTTAATAATGATTGTACACATCCTTTTAATTATGTCAATCTTTAAGCTGTAGTTAGAGAACTTAAATATCAACATTCTTGACTCTCATAACTGATGCATTCTTCCAAATTATATCTCATCAACTTGCAGTTATATCTGTGCAGGGTCGCCTGTTCCTTTCAGCAAGAATAATTGGGTTTCATACAAATCTGTTTGGGCATAAGACAAAATTCTTTTTCCTTTGGGAGGATATAGAAGTTATCCAGGTTGTTCCACCTACTCTGTCATCAATGGGCAGTCCAATTGTTGTAATGACTCTTCGGCCTGGCCGAGGTATGGATGCCAAGCATGGTGCAAAGACACAAGATGCAGAAGGCAGGCTGAAGTTCCATTTCCAGTCCTTTGTGTCCTTTAATGTAGCACATAGGTAACTAATGGGGATATTTTAGTGTCACACATTCACTTCTTTAAGCAAAAATGGAGTTTCTACTATTTTCTTAGGAGCACTATCGTCTATTTGTGTGATAATATATGCTTTGCTATTCTCTGTGGCCTGTCTAGCAACTTAAGCTAGACTTATGTTAGACCAAGCAGCTCCCTAGTACTTCTATTTAATTATTGGTTTGTGTTTGCGTCGTGTTTATTTTTGCTTTGGGGGGGGGGGGGGGGGGGGTTGTGTTGGCTGCTCTACTTAAGAGCATGTCTAAATACTGTCATTTTAATGTGAGGAAAGGAAACAAAAAAAACACCTATGATTGCTTTCGTTGTATAATTCCATGATTATACACAATTTTTTTTTTTCAGGCCATGATGGTCCATTTATACAAAAATAATTTGGTTTTCAAATGTTATAATTTCCAGTGAAAAAAATTAAATGCTTTGATGCTTAGTCAAAACGCTTATTGCTTGCCACTTATGTTTAATACCCTCACACCAGATTCATTCTATGGGCATGTTATTTCTTGACTACAAAATTTTGTACTAGAGCCTGGTTGATCTTATTGCCACCCAAGAAAACATTCCCTTTACACTCATGGGCATATTGTTGATCATCATAGGCCTCATTAGCAACCCACTTTGTTCATGTTTCTTTATCATGTTGAACATCTGCAGAGCAATTAGATATAGGAGATACGTGTTTAAAACAATCCTATCTCTCACTGCTGAAGTCATGATTTAATGTATTGAATCTATTGATTGATATCCTTAATTGTCTTGAAGTAGAGAACGCTTAAATACTAATTGATGAATGTTTGATAAGTAAGGATTATGTAATATTAACAGAATAGTGTCTAAAAGGGAAAAAAGCAAAAAGAATATTAGAGGTTTTGATATCCTATTTTGACTTGAATAATTAATGGTGCTCAATAGGACAATTATGGCTCTATGGAAGGCTAGATCCTTGAGTCCTGAGCAAAAGGTACAAATAGTTGAAGAAGAATCTGAAGCCAAAATCCTCCAAACTGATGAGAGTGGGTCCTTCTTGGGCCTTGATGATGTCAGCATGTCTGAGGTTTATTCATGTATACTCCCTGTTCCTGTAAGCTACCTCTCTCTCTCTCTCTCTGTGTTTGTGTACTTATATATCCATGTGAGCTTTTTTCAGAGGTGCACTATGATGTGTGGCTCCATAGGGACAGATCCTTTCTTATTTATTTTGCTTTTGCTCTAATCCCAGGAAATCAGAATCCTTAAATTTGCAACTAGAAATTTACATTTTTCATTTCCTTTCCTTTTTATTTTAGTCTTATATATTGTAAGTGTCATCCTATATCTCTAATTGTCAAGTTTGTCTTGTTGGCTACTTTAGACAAGTTTCTTCATGGAGGCATTAAGTGGGGGTGAATTGGAGGCTAGAGTTATGGAGAAATCTGGTTGTCTTGACTATTCTAACACCCCATGGGAATCGGAAAAGAGTGATGTCTACGAGAGACAAATACAATTCAGATTTGATAAATGTATTTCCCGTTATAGAGGAGAGGTGACAAGTTCTCAACAAAAGTTCCCCCTACCTGATAAAAATGGATGGCTTGTTGAGGAGGTCATGACGCTCCATGGAATTCCACTAGGCGACAATTTCAATGTATGATGTAGACTGCTTGATGTGTCCTTTTGTTTTTTTGTTTTTTTGTTTTTTTGTTTTTTTGTTTTTTTGTTTTTTGCCTTGTTTCTCCCTCTTTCTTGGGTAGGCAATATTGACCTTCATATTTCTTCTTTTGCAGCTTCACCTTAGATACCAATTGGAGGAATTACCCTCAAAATCAAAGGAATGTAATGTACAGGTGTTCTTGGGAATTGAATGGCTGAAAAGTTCTAAGCATCAGAAAAGGATTACAAAGAACATCCAAAAAAACCTGCAAGATCGCCTGAAAGGGATGTTCTCTGTAATTGAGAAGGAATTTGCGGCAAGATAGTGGAGCAATCTATTGCATTCTGTATTTCGATATATTGAATTTGGGTTGGAGATAGCTGAGGTTCGTGTAGCATCACCTTCCCAATACAGTGTCTGTGATGATATCTGTGAATGTCTTCTACGGTGGAGGCTTAAGCTAGATTGCATGACAGGTCATAACTTTTCCTTGCAGAAGTGCCCTCTAGCCTTGATTTATGCTAGTATTGCAGCATTAATTTATTCAAGAATATCCTTAATTTGGTAGAAGTAGAACACACAGATGGTGGAGTTATTTACATGTGGAGCTTAAGATTTAGCAGAGATTGATTGGATACTTTCCATTCTTGTCGAGATTGGTACTCTATCTAAACAGGCTGAAGTTTGCTGCAATTTTTGACAGACACGCATCTGTTGGACCTTATTTTCAATTCACAAGCCAGATAGAGCAACTATCCATTGTTCCTTTTTATTTAACCGGTATTTAACATGATGGCAGGACAATTTCAGATGATGTCCAAATGTATACAGAATTAGGCTTGGTACTTGCCAAAAAAGAGAGACTAAAAAATAGGATTGGCATTTCTAGCTTGTATAATTAGTAGTCATAAAATGATATTTTGATAGGCTGCTGAAGCCTCATAGTCATATATTAGTTTATAGTTATACCTTATATGATTTTTGTCTGTAAAACCATGTATGTACAATAAATTTATTTTAGAAATGTGGAAGCTTTGGCAGGTTGTTATGTCATTATAAATGTGCATTAGTGTTTTATGGATTTATATTATGGTTTTTTTTTTTTTTTTTTTAATATTTATTTTGAGGAACTAGTTGGTGGTATTGTCCCACCAAAATGCTCATTCACTGTTTTACATGAATTTGGTACTTAGAGCATTCTCATTAAGAATACTAAATGCTATAAATGCTAAATTTTAATATCAAGTTTGTATAAAGTGCCAAAAAGCAAGCTACAACAAATATGCTAAACTTTAATATATATATATATATATATATATAGCAACTGAGCTACAATGAGCTTTCATCTTTGAAAGCTCACTGTAGCTCCAATCTTAAAAAAAAAATTATTATTTTAATGCTTGTGGTGGAAAAGGTGGTTTGTGTAGTTTTTTATTATTTTAATGAGTAGTTTATACTATTTTAAACAAAATGGTAAAAAAATAGAACTTTTGATGTTAGTTGTATTGTAAAATGAGATGTTAAAAATTGATAAAGTGGTTTTTTGATATGCTAAATGCTAAAATTTTTAATATTGTAAAATGAGATGTTAAAATTGATAAAGTAATTTTTTGATATGCTAAATGCTAAAATTTTTAATGAGAATGCTCTTATGAGGTTTGAAGTTTGATTTGACTCCATTGTCATAACGAGTCAGTGTTTCTTCAAAATATGCAAGATTTTTCTTTAAAATATCTCTAATTCCACAATTCACTGCCTTACTATTAAAATGTGTGAGAAATAGTAATTGCAACACATGTCAAGAGTTTTGTAGTTCAACCATTATTTTCTAATGTTTCCAACGGAAATGTCTAAAGTTCTAAGTTCAAATATCTCTCTTCTTGTTGTAATTATAAAAAAAATATATATATATATATATACAGGACAATAAAATCTAAAGCCAATGTTTGCTTGGAAACAATACCATACAATAACACTATAAACATATAATTTAAGAGGATTGTTTGAAATGAGCACAAAGTATGATAGGAACCCAAATTTTACAATTCCACCATGGCCTATAAATAGGACTCCAAATTACGTCATTGAAGGGAAGTATACACTTGTAATTGATTATATTAAGGAAAAAAAATAAACGAGGATTAAATCATAAAAAGTCTCAGCATTAATAGGTCAAATTCGGTGTCCCCGCCAATCTCAACATTAACATCCTGGTATAGAATTAAGAATTTTTGCAAATTTTACAAAATCTGGTGGCAATTAAAAATTTTGCTAAGAAGAATAGTCTTTGGTGGGACAATATATTAATGAAAATGTTAAAGCTGTTATAAGAAAACATGCTTTTGTGGGTTCCAGTTATCTCAACTGATAAAGACTTTGTTGGTTGTATAAGAGATCTAGGGTTCAATCCCCGCCTACACCAAAAACTGATTGGTGTCTTGGTCTGATGATAAAGAGTTATCATTAGGAGCAGATGTCATAAGTTGAAACTCTTTCAAAAAAAAAAAAAAAAAAAGGTTTTTCCATAGTATATTAATTAAATAAAAAGTACACACGTTATAAGAAAACAAGTTTGATAGCACACGTGGCGGTCATCTATAGGGGGCAACAAATTTCTTATTAGCACAAGTGATAGGAATCCAATAATAAGAGATTTATACCTACACATGACTTTGGTGTGATGGTTACTCTATATGTATAAATATTTTTAGGGTGTGGGACGCAAGGGTCGGAGTTCAAGTTTTCAGGAGGGAGTTTCACACACATATACACTTAGATTAGGTTATAATAGAAATTTTATGTTGTATCTTAAAAAAATAAATAAATAAGAAGAGATTTGTTAAAGAGAAACAAAAGCAGCAGTAGCAGCAAAAAACAGAAAACAAAACATTCCATGGAAGATTCTATAACAAAACATTCCATGGAAGATTCTATGTAAGCATGAGATAAGGGGGTATTTGGCCTTCACAAATGGAGGGAATCATAGCAACAAAGAAAGATGACTTTCCACTTTCCAACCATATAAATGTTTAACTTTACAAGAGAAAGATAGAATTAATAATGAAAGTCATCCTAATCTACTGCAATTACATAAAAACTCGATCCTTGTCTATGTATTAACCTCTATGAACAAGAAAACAACCTTTCAAGTGATTAAAAAACAGAGATAACTCATCATTAGAGGCCTGAGTCACATCCCACCTCTGCTAATCACTCAAGTCACTATCACTGTCACTCTTTTGATCAAACTTCTCGAGCAACCTGGCTATGTTATCTGGCAAAGGAGCTGGAGTTAGCTGCACCAGATCAATCTTTTCATCATTGCTTATCCATCCATGATAAGGCCGGCGTTTCCGGGTAATCGTTTCAGCACCAACAGTATTTTCTGGTGATGGCTCTGGGAGATTACTCTCATTATCTGCAAAACAATGGCACACATCACATGATTGATGTTTTCATGCAAACTTTCATTTGCAAATACATTTGTAGCACTATATATACAAACAAATGAAAGAGAACCATTTAAAAGGGTAAAAGTTGAATACAAGGTCCACATATGGCTGATTCAGCATCTGAATCCTCATCAGCCCGTGAAGTTGAGCCAGGAGCCTGGAAATTTCGTAACTCAGAAACGTCGGCCCGTATGTTAGACAAAGCAGGTATGGAAGCTGCCAAGGGAGGTCCAGCAACGGGATGCTCATGAGCATCTGCATCGCCCACAGCTGCTTCGAGAGGAACCTCCTTCAAATAGTAAAAATATGAGTATAAAAGAAAGAAATGTCAATAATATCTATGTTAGTAATAATGTTAAGATTCAAACCATCATCATGACTACATTTTGTACAATTAATTGCTCTGGGGCAAGGAATAAACCAGTAAGAACCAAACTGCAGCTAATCATAATAAGATAACTAATGAGCTTTAGCTTAAATAATTAGATAAATGATGGGATCTTGGTTTAAGACTAACGAGTCCATGTATATTGTATATCTAGTACCTTACCAATCAAAAAACTTCTGTCGTTTTAAGTACAACCAATGAACCACAAAGCTGCACAATATATACAGAACTACCAGAAATAGGATAATACTCCACTAAGGAGAGCACCATAACTTACAAATCAGAGCAGTTTGACGCTACTAAAACAGCAATGTGAAGTGCTAATGTTAACTAGATATTATCAAATCACAATGAGCCATACCATAGGGAATCAAGTATGAAGGATATCATTCAATTAGACAATACATTGGTAAGCATCAAGAGAAAAAGAAAATGAACTTCAGTGTCATTACAAAAAATATATGACAATGGATTTCTTATAAGGAAGGAAGGACTAAAGAGGGGTGGAACAAGTTATATCTCAAACTATGACATCCCTTTATAACAGGCATTTACAGACTCACCAGTAACCAATCAACAAGTTATTTTGGAAACAACTGTTATGAGTTCCTAGTTCTCTGCAGAATAAATGATCGTGGTTTGCCAATTAGTTTTGGCTCAAATGGAATCTCCTTCCCTTGAAGAACATGGTGGAGGATGAGGTCATGAGTTCAAGACCCACTAGGTGCATGTATTTACCAATAACCAAAAAACAAATTGCCAAAGGCATGGTGATATAGTCTTAATTGACCAGTTTCTGCTATTATCCTTTTCCAGATATTGTTTAAAAAAAAATTCACATTCAATGCTTAATTAAATTTCTCGAAGGGCTAGGTACATCTAATGGGATTGCAACAGCCAGTGGAATAAAAGCAAACAACAAAAAAATCATGATACAATTGTTCATTTACAAGTGAGATCATTGTATGTAATTTATTTCAGGATTCTTAAAATGCAACTGCTAAAGATCATTTGGTATAATTCACAAGATGACTACTAAGTGGTGTTATAGTCCATTCACTTTTTTGCATTTCTACATACAGATGCTATATAAACTGAAACAGATACATTCATAGCCACTAAGAGCATTCTCATTAAGGGTGTCAAATGCCAAATATTTGGCATTTGACACCCCAAACCCTTAAAAATCATTTCCATCAAACATTGTAAATGTCATAATTTTTGGCATTGATGAACAGTGCGGTCTCAAATTTGAGACCGCACTGTTCACCCATTGTAAAAGTTATATTATTTTTTTATTCCGTGGGCCCCGCTTACTTTTCTTCTTATATTTTTTCTTTCTGCATTTCTTGGCTTTCTTCCGTCTCTCATTCTTGCTCTCCGACCGTATCTCTTTCCCTTTTCTTCATTCACTGGCATCCACAACTGAAAACCATGGTGGTAGTGGTTCGGCGAAACCGTGAAGAAGATGAGGTCGAGTTTGTGGTTTGTGGGTCTCTGCTGTTGATCGGGGTGGCTGGGTTACGGTGGTTCGGCGAGCATGGCTGGGTTTCGACAGGTGCGGCTGGGTTTGGGTGGGTTTTGTGATTTGATTTTGGGTGAGAAATTTCAAAAATATGCTCTTTCTAATTTTGGGTCTGTGATTTCTAACAGGGGTTTGTGATTTGTGGTGGTACTGGGTTTGATTGGTGGTTTTGATGTTAGTTTGTTGAGTTTTTGATTTGGTTTTGGGTGGTGGGAATCCCGATTTGCAGAGGTTGTGGGTGCCGCCGGTGATGGTGGCTATGGCTGTGCTGTGGTGGTTTGTGGTGGTTGTTGGCTGCTGGGTGAGGTGGCTATTGGCTGTTGGGTGTGGTGGCTGTTGGGTTTTGTTATACCAGTGGTGGTGGTGGTGAGTGGATGTGGTAGTGTGGCGCCGGTGCTGTGAGAAAGAGAGAGACAGAAGAGAGAGATAGAGGAGAGAGGAAAAATAAAAAATTATTGAAATATAATAAAGAAACAATATTTAAATGAAATGGTAAAAAAAATAGAAGTTTTGATATAGGTGGTATTGTAAAGTGGTGTGTTATATGTTATAAATATAGGTTTTGAGAGGGTAAATGCTAAATTTTTTAGAAGTCTTGATAAGAATGCTCTAAGGCTAAAGCTAAATGGTATAATACCTGAGGGTGAGTTTGGTTCAGCTTTTTGTAAAAGTGCATAATGAAAAAGTAGAGTTTTCAAAAAGTGCATAATGAAAAAGTGCATTTTCAAAAAGCTGAGTGTTTGGTAAAAACTGTTAAAAAGTGCTTTTTGAAAAAGCTGAGTGTTTGGCTAGCACTTATAAAAGTGTCAGTTTGAGGGATAAATTACCAAAAAGGACAATGTATATATAAGAGCATCTCCAGCAGGTTAGACAAATTTTTGTACTGTTTGGACAATCAACAGTGACATTTATCTTTTGCCTACCCACTTTTTTAATCTTTATTTTTTAATTAAATTTATTCTTTTTTAATCTTTATTTATTATTTTTCTATTCATTCTCAACAATTATATTTTTCAACAAAAAATGTTATATCCACAATATTTTTTGCAATACTTTCACAAGAATCATAACAAAATCTTATATGGAAAGTTGTTTCTAGTTCTAATTTGAACTCATTACTGAAATTATATTTTTACTCACCAATATTAATTAATTACTTAAAATTTATTGTAAAAATATTGTGGTATTATTTTTAAATTGTGATTTCTTCTTCTTTGCCTTTTATTTCATCCATACGTTTCCTTTTTTCTTTTTCTTTTTCTCTTGCATTTTGTCAACCACACACGTATTCCCATGTTAGTACATCCTCTCCTTTTTTTTTCTTTACTTTCACTTGATTCCAGAAGCTGCTCACTCTTTCTTTCTCCAGCTCTTTGAGGTCTTTCTACTCTTTATTTTTTTTTCTTCTATCGGCTTCTATTTTTTTTTTTTTTCTATTGGCTCCTCAATTTATTTATTTATTTATTTTTTTCAGAAGCTCCTCACTCTTTCTATATTTTTCACTCTTTCTTTCTCCAACTCTCTTTTCTTCTATCGGCTTCTATTTTTTTTTTTTTTTTTTTTCCAGAAGCTCCTCACTCTTTCTATTTGTTTTGATTTTAGATTTGTTGTTTAAATTATATCAGTTTTATGAGAGCAAGAATTTTTTTTTGCTTTTATTGTTGTGGTTTGATTAATTTTATTGCGTGAGTGAGCTTCAGGTGAGATGAATTTGCTGAGGTTGTGCGTGATCTGAAGAAGACACCTTGCCCTTTATTGAAGGGCAATTTTGGTAATTGAAGTCACCCAACGGATATATATCAAACGCCCACACCAGCTTTTACAATTATGGACCGAAACACGTTCATTTTTCAAACGTGTGTTTCTTCACAAATATAAAACGCAACTTTAAGCAAAAAGTTGCGTTTTATACTCACCAAACACTAAACTTGGGCTGGCTTTTTTAAAAAGCCAACTTTTGGGCTCAAAACGCCCAAACAAACGGGCACTAAGTTGAAAGAAAATTTATTTTGTTTTCCTCCATTCAAATCAGGCATATATCCCCTGTTTAATTACCAAGAAAAACAAACAAAAGGAAAATAAAACAAAAACAACTTTACTCAATTTAGCCATATATGCATAGGTTCAATGAAAGACACTGATTTCCCAGACACTAAACGATTAAAAAAAAAACCCACGATTCAAAATTTCATTTTCTTGGCAACAAACTAACAATAAAAGAAATCAAGCATATAAAGAAAAAAATTTACCTCCTCTTGTGGAGCCTTTGTTTTTTCAAGGATCGTTTCAATTAGAAGTAAGTACGAATTTTCTTCTATAAATTGCCACCCATCATTCCCACCATATACCTGAACAAAAAGGCCAAGTCATATAATTAATATTTTTGCATTCAAGAAACAAGGAGCATATAAAACAAACAAAAAAAATACCCACCTTTAAGAGATCTCTAACTGTGCCTT
This sequence comes from Quercus robur, assembly GCF_932294415.1. Lineage (NCBI taxonomy): Eukaryota > Viridiplantae > Streptophyta > Magnoliopsida > Fagales > Fagaceae > Quercus > Quercus robur. Next base: position 69,373,171 of record NC_065538.1, on the reverse strand, counting down.
GAACCAATTTATCTGCAAATCCCATAGGATGCATCGCATCTATGGCTGCGTCCATTCTAGTACCACGCCTCTGCAAAAGAAAGAAAATAATATGTTAGTTTAGATAGTAAGACTATGGATTTCATGAAAATGTGGCTGCATGACAAGTTGATCAAATATTCAACTTTTAAGAGTTTAACCTTAATCTGTGGATTTATCACTTGCTATTTACCTACTAACATGAAATAAATATAGAAATGAAAGGAAGCAAAACAAGAGAGAATTCTCAAAAGCTATCACATTGAATAAGGACAGTCATCTACATATTTCTACATGTTCAGATGACCAACTGAAATCTACACTGTTCAGTGTTCACAAACACTAGCAGAAAAGGAATCTTCCTAAACAAAGGTATCCACTACTTAATTCCAAGTGATAAATCCGATTCAACTCTAAAACAGTAGAACCTAAACACATATGACTACCAACTTGAGAGCCACTCCAAAATTGCACTTTTAGCTTCTCCTCCCAAAACAATGGAATGGAGGGTGATGAGGCAAGTTCAAAAACTTACTGATAAGATTAAATAAAATCAGAACCTAGCAACTTTTAAGAATCTAAAGCAACTTAACTTATGATAATATTATTGATAAGTAATGATTATCACACAGTGAATACGATTTCAGTTAAAATTGTGAATTGGTTTTCACAATTATGCTACCAAGTAGCATCTAGACATCCATAATACCAAATCACAAACATCAAACATTGAATCAACTAGCCCGAAAATGTCAAACAACGGACAACATAAAAGTTTTTCCTTCTTTTAAGGTACTACAAAATAGAATCACAATGTGACAGTTTTTACTTCTAATGATTGAATCACTTATCTAAAGTTCACACCATGCACAATTGCAACTCAATATGCAAAACATGCATGCAACTACAAAGAAAGTGCAAGAAAATAAGTGGGAAAACGACAAAAACACACACCCACACTGCCAGTCACTCACCTGTCCTCTTTTTGGAGCCATTGTTGTGATGTGTCTCTCTCCTTCTATCAACCTTTTTTTCTTTTTTCTTTAAAAAAAAAAAAAAAATCCTTTTGAAGTGAGACTGAGAAGTCAGAATTGGAAAAAAAATGGCAGGAGACTGTTTTATAATAGACTGAGAATGAAAAACGGATTAGAACACAAGCGAAAAATGTGTTAACTTTTTTTATATAAAAATGTATTACCTAAAGACCCGTTCTTACCTGATCTTCAGCCATTAATACGGCCTTATGATTAATTATTAGATACTCTCAAAGCACGAGTGAATATTGGTGCTTCATTTTCCGACATTCACGATGAATTTCACTAATTAAATTCTAATGAGATACTTCTCCAAAAAAAAAAAAAAAATGATGAGATCTACCATAAATATGGAAGTTCAGAAATACATAATAACTAGTTTTATGTCTGTGCAATACACGGCTTAGTAAAAGAATTATACATAAATTAAAATTTTTTTTTTGATAATATAATTAAATTTAATAACAAATAAAATAGTAAAATATTTTATAGATAATGGCAAGTTTTAAATTTCTAAAAGCTCTTAGTAGTAATTTTATTTGAGGAACACTAATTAATGATTGGAGAGAAATGCTATATCTGGTCGGACTAAGACATAACTTTTACTTGTTCAAATAACAATTAAGGCGAAGTAAGGTGAGGAACAACAAATAATAATTATAACATGCCAACATAATAACATTTATATTTAATTATAATGACTCGCTTGCATCTCAAAGTATCAAATTAATATCAACACTAAACATGCTAGGATGTTTATGTTAATGTAAATAAGCAAAAAATTAATATCAACATCTAACACCCTACTATTGCATGAATTATGATTAAAATTGACCTAATATTTTTACTTTAACCCCAAGAAATCATCCTGAATTTACAAATTAAAAACTACCCAAATTTATAAATAAATAAAAATTGAAAGCAAAATTCACTACAACACACATAAATATATACACACAAAGAAACTCTAAATTCGTTAATTACAAACAATATAAATTTCTAAAAATTAAAAAAAATATGGAATTAAAGTTAAAGTAAAGACACTTACATAAAAAAATTTAGAATTACAGTTAAAGCAAAGACACTCACATAAAAGTTGAATTAACTTTGACAAAAGGGGGAGGCAGGCGAAGTTATGTAGATTTCATATCACCTTAAATATCCATTGTTTTTATATCACCCTTTTTATATTTAATCAATTTTCTGTCTCCATTCTTTGTGGAGTGATGTTCATTATCATGGTTTTCGATGCTCAAATCTTGGTCTCGTGGCTACCTGAGGATGTACATATTGGAAACATCACTAATAGAACCTTACTTTGTCAGTATTTCACACACACACACACACACACACACACACACACACACACACACACACACACACACACACACACACACACACACACATATATTACAAATTAAAAGCTACCCACATTTATTTTTAGAAAAATTGATAGAAAAATTTATTACAACACACACAAAGAAACTCTGAATTCAATAATTACAAACAATATAAATTTCTAAACATTACTAAAAAAAATCTAGAATTACAGTTAAAGTAAAGACACTCACATAAACACAGATTTTTCAAAATGCGAATAAGATTTTTGTTAAAATTAATCTGTTAGTTCTCATGGAAGATTTACCATTGACTGGAAGATATACCATTGATTTTGAAGACCATATATAATAAGCATATAAATTAGATGATATTTAACAAAAATAAATTAAACAAAAGGCAACCCACACACAAAACACGTTCAATTTGATGAAAAAAAAAATAAGAACAAAATTTTATGAAAAAACAAAAAGAAGAAGGCAAATAAATACATGCAAGTTTCATAGGTAAGGTATGAGAAGGAAATAATATCAACAAATCATACAATAAGAAAAGGGAAAAATACACCAAAACCATATATACCCCCACTTTTATATTAGATAATTTTAAGTTGTGAAGAAGTTGATAACTTGATATGAACAAAAAGAAAAGGAGTTTACCTAATCAAGAAGTTTAGGTTAAATACATATTAGGATTTTTTTTTTTTTTTTTTTTTTTTTAACTTTATCCCAAAAGATTAGTTAACTTTATTAGCTAAATTGTTATTAGATTTTTTTATTTTTTTATTTTTTGTTTACATCAAAGTTAATACATATTACCTATTTTTTTTGTTACTTTATCCAAAAAAAAAAAAAAAAATTAGAAGAAAAAATAAAACTTTTAAATTTGTTGCTATTAGAAAATAGATGGTGTAGGATAAATGTTTATCCCAAATATATATATATATATATATCTATATTAATGTAAGCTAAGATTCAAACACTTATTATTACTGTAGTTGCACGATTTTCCTGGCCCAAACCCTATTGATCAGGCCTTGGCCCAAGGCGCAACCCACAATAAGTATTTGTAGAGGATGGGTCAAAGAACTTAGCCTCAGTTAGCTTAGTCGGTTTGATGCATGGAAAATATTGTTGCAGGAATAAAAACACAAGAATGGATATCTAACAGAAGATTCTATTGTCTGAATGCCGAATACATTTTTTCGTCCCCCTCTTTGAGGGACTCCACTACAATATATAGCTCTCTCATTCTTATCTGAACCTTACACTTGTTGATCATCTAAGCCCCTACTTGAGCACCTGTCCTATCAGACACCCTTATCACTCCCTTGTGAGTTGCAGTGGCCAAGGTAGTACTGTTCAGGGGTCTTTTCCTCATTAATGCGGCCAAGAGGGTGGTTGTGACACATTTAATGTGGTGGTGTCAGCTTTCCATGAGATATTTTGGGTTTTATTCTTTTTTATATGCTTGGAGGATGAACTGCAATGGTTGGGGCGAGCTCTTCGTCCGTACTTCGTAATGTCCGAGGAGGAGTTACTCCTCGGACAGGTTTCTTTTACCGCAATTGGGCTTGAATAAGGTTTTGGCTGTGACTTCTCCTCGGACAGGATGCTTCTCGGACGGGCCCGTGGTTTGACTAGCCCATTATTTTGGACCGGGCCCCACAATAGCCCCTCAAAACTCCGGTTTTTATCTCCTTCCAAGGAGAAAAGCGGGGTTTTGATGTTAGTGAAAGGATGGAGGTAAGGAGGGCTTGGGGCGCGCGTGCGAGCAGTTACTTTGGACGCGCTACAATTTACGAGGCGCGGCCATTTACTTCCGGAGGCTTTCTGTCCCCTTCATCCAATGGTGAGACGTGGATCGAACGACCATCATATTTTCTCGACTTTTTAGGCAGGAGCGATCTTTTCTCTCTCCTCCCGACTATATAAGATGTCAGAGGGGTTCAGTTTTTCTTTTTATCTGCATCTCATAAACCCCAGAGGATTCCAGAGAACTCTATCGAACTCCAGAGATCTACAAATACTTGCGTCCGCTAAGCCTCCATAGCCGTTTTTTGTGAAGCGTCTCCTCCAAGAGAGATTTCCAGGCATCCCATTGAGCGTTTTGTGAAGGTATCGGTAAATTTCGTTCATTTCGCCGTTCCGATTCTCTCCTCGGACTTTACTTTTCTCCTCGGTCTTTATTTTCATTCCTCCAGTTCAGCTCAGATGGGTAGATTCGAAAAACTAGTAAAAACTCTGGCCGCTATGGATGCCTTTAGGGCAAAATACCACATTCCCCCGGGGTTGGGGCTGCAGTACTGTCCTTTTGAAGGAGTATTGACAGATAGAGGCGAGGGAGAAGTTGTTATCCCCATGATTGCTTTCATAGAGGGAGGGATGACACTTCCCATGCGTAGGATTACAAAGGAATACCTGTTCAACCATAGGTTGACGCCGCATCAGTGTGCCCCAAACATGTTCAAGATACTAGGCTGTGTAGATGTCCTAGACGAGCGGATGAATCTAGGCCTTTCTTGGCACGATGTGGTTTATCTGTACGAGTGTCACCACATCGAGAACGGAGGGTATTATCTTAAATCCCGATCCGAGGTCGTTAGGTTGATCTCTTGTCTCCCAATATCCAATAAGACCGTGAAGAACGATTTCCTTATTGCTTCGGGGGAGTGGTTTGATGGTATTCATTGTCCAACTCGGGCAGGAATCCCAGGTGCGGCGTCTTTAGGGCCAATCCTTTTCGGGAAAGGGTTTAGTATTGGGGGGTTATTTTTCTCGCTTTCTTTACAATTGGAAAATTTCATGAACTAATCCCACTTTTCTTGGACGTTTGCAGATAAAGCTCATGTTGCTCCTCGGCTAAGCCTCGTGAATGTGCCGGCGTTGAACTACCTTCTAAGGTTGGAAATTTACGTTACCGAGGACGGACAGTTACGTGCGGCTCATCTGGTTCTGGGCTATCAACCTCTAAGCCGCTCTTTCCAAGCTATTGGTCACACCATAAGGGCTGGTAGTCCGAGGTTGGCTAGGATTGACGTGTCTAAGACCGGGTTCCTAGCTCGACGTGATCTTCCACCAGTCGTACTACCCGGTGTTCGAGATCCCTATCTAGCAGAGCAACTACCTCCGCCAGACGAACCTGGCGTTGCTGTCCCGATTGAAGGGGAAACCGAATCATCTCATCTTTCCCTTGAGGAAGAGATAGACGAGTTTTATTTTGGGGAGGAGGTTCAGCAAGACTCCGTGGTTGAGTTTTTTGATCCTGAAAGAGAGCAGGACCGCAACTCCGTGGTTGGCGGTCCAATCATAATAACTTGCTCGGACGACTCCTCGGACGGGGAAGTAGGTGATATGGGAAAGTCTTTGCGAGAATTGATGTCCAGTCGAGGAAAGGGTCAGTCCTCAAAGGCGCCTGCCAAGGCACAAACCCAGGATCCTCCTCCAATCGCCCCTCAGGTCCCTTCTGACCCTGGCCTCAAGGTTAACCCTGACCTAAAAAAGAAGAGGCAGGCTGACATTCCTGAGGAGGGTGAAGTGGCTCTTTGATCGGCCAAGCAGCAAAAGGCTACTAAGGGACAGAGGAGTAAGAGGGCAAACTCCACGGAGAGCCGGGACGAGGAAAATCGTGCTGAGGTGTGCGCTACCCCGCGTACATGGAGCCCCAAGTTAGAGCTAGATGGGGTTGCCATCCCCTACAATTCGTCGATCCGAGAGTACAACCGGGGCCGAGCAGGGTACGTGGCTGATGCCTTGGAGCAACCCCTACTCCTTCCTCGGGATATGGAGGTATATAGGCGGTTCTCTCAGCCTGAGATTTTCCTATCCCTCAAAAGGGATCTCGCGATGGTAAGTAATCCTTTCATTGTTTTATTAATTTATTTTACCCTGCTAAGTTTTAAACCAATCTTGTTTCGTTCGCAGATTACTCAGCAGGTATTTGTAGCTGAGGAATTTTGTCGTGATAATCGCAGTCGGGTTGAGGCTGAGACCCAGTCTCGGACGGAGATGGAGAAAGCCTTGGGGTCCCTCAAGCACGATCACCTTGAACTCACAGAGAAGTTCAAGGAGTCAAAGAAACGGCACAAGAGTGCAGAGGCCGGTTTGAAAAGTGCTGAGACCCAGGCGGAGGATTAGCGCGAAGAGCTGTACTCGACCCAGATCAACCTTGCCACCGAGAAGTAGGCAGTGCTGGATCTCAAGGTTGCCCTGCAAAAAGTCGAGGATGAGTTGCGGCGGGTCAAAAAGGAGGCCCAGCTGATCCGAGAAGCGGCAGAGGCTGAAAAAAGTGCTTATTGTCAGCGTCCAAGAAACGGAGGCCAGGCTATCCGAGGAGATCCCCAAGGTGTGCAGGGACTACTGCAGCATCTCATGGGCTCACGTCCTTGATGCTGTAGGAATTCCTGCGGATTCGGCGCTGAGACTGCCCGAGAACATCTTCTATCCTCAGGAGATCCGAGAGAATCCTGATGGCGTCCAAGTGGCTTCGGAGCAGGATCTGGCGGTGCCTGATGCCGTCCCTGTGCCTGATAAATCGAAGGATCCTGCTACGGACCCTACCATCGAGGCTCCTCCTCCTCAGCCAGAGCAGAAAGAAGATCCTCCTGCCAAGGCTTAGCTTTTAGGCTTTTTAATTTTTATATTCCCTTCCTCTCTTTATTATTATTTTTTATTTTTTTGAATGAGAGTCATCCTGTTTTTGCGCTCTTTTGTAAGGACCTCTCTTTGTATTGACCTCTCTTTGTATTGACCTCGGAATATTAATATAGAACGTTTGCTTTGCTTTCTATGGATGTATGCTAGTACCGCTCCTTTTTTTTTTTTTTTTCTTTAACGTTTGCAATGACATAAATAAATGTAAATGGTCGAGATAAAAAGTATGCTGGGCGGCAAATTTGAATGAGGGTTGCAATGGTACTAGACTGCGCGCACACCTTAAAATGATTTCCCTCAAGTAATAATTTCCCAACCTGCCATAAGTAATAATTTCCCCTAAGTCTGTGGTCCGAGGAGCCATGCAGGACTTAGGTTCTGTTTAAAACTATGAATAGTTGCCATAAGTAATAATTTCCCCTAAGTCTATGGTCCGAGGAGCCATGCAGGACTTAGGTTCTGCTTAAAACTTGTATAAATTGTCATGAGTAATAATTTCCCCTAAGTCTGGGTCCGAGGAGCCATGCAGGACTTAGGTTCTGTTTAAAACTATGAATAGTTGCCATAAGTAATAATTTCCCCTAAGTCTGTGGTCCGAGGAGCTATGCAAGACTTAGGTTCTATTTGAAACTTGTATAAATTGTCATGAGTGATAATTTCCCCTAAGTCTGTGGTCCGAGGAGCCATGCAGGACTTAGGTTCTGTTTAAAACTATGAATAGTTGCCATAAGTAATAATTTCCCCTAAGTCTGTGGTCCGAGGAGCCATGCAGGACTTAGGTTCTGTTTAAAACTATGAATAGTCATGATTAGACCAGTAGGCAGAGGATAATCACGAGACAAAACATGGGCTAAGCCATTTTCATTAATAACAAAATCTTCTGAGGTTATTTACATTCCATGGTCGAGGTACGGTTTTTTCATCCAAATCTTCTAGGTAGTAAGCGCCTATCCCGGCCACGGATGTGACACGGTATGGTCCTTCCCAATTGGGCCCCAACTTGCCCCAAGAGGGGTTTTTTGCGCTGCCGAGAATCTTCCTCATCACGAGATCACCTGGACCTAGAGGTCGCAGCTTAACATTGGCATCATACCCTTATCTCAGCTTCTGGTGATAATAGGCCATATGAATCGTTGCTTTTTCCCTTCTTTCCTTGGCTAGGTCTAGACTTCTTCCTAATAACTCGTCGTTACCGTTTGGGGTAAACGAGTTAGACCTCAGTGTGGGAAAGTTGTTCTCGATTGGGAGCACGGCCTTAGCCCCATAAGTCATCGAAAAGGGGGTCTCACCGGTTGAACGTCGCAGCGTTGTCCGATAGGTCCATAAGACGTGCGGGAGCTCTTCTACCCATCTCCCCTTTGCCTCATCCAGTCTTTTCTTCAGTTTGTTCACTATGACCTTGTTCACGGCCTCGACTTGCCCATTTCCTTGGGGGTAAGCGGGGGTGGAATATCGGTTAATGATCCCAAACTCGCGGCAATACTCCCTAAAGCTCTTACTGTCGAATTGAAGACCATTGTCGGAAATGAGTGTACGTGGAGTTCCGAAGCGGGTGATGATGTTCTTCCAGATGAATTTCTGGGCATCCACGTCCCTAATGTTGGCCAAAGGTTCAGCCTCCACCCATTTAGTGAAGTAATCGGTCCCGACTATTATGTATCGCTTGTTCCCCGTGGCTTTGGGGAAAGGTCCGACAATATCAAGACCCCATTATGCGAACGGCCATGAGCTAGAGAGTGGGTTAAGAACCCCTCCAGGTTTGTGGATATTCGGGGAAAATCTTTGGCACTGATCGCACTTTTTAGCGTATTCTTAGGCCTCTCTTTGCATGTTCGGCCACCAGTATCCTTGGGTGAGTGCCCTGTGCGCCAGCGACCTTCCTCCGGTGTGACTTCCACAAATTCCCTCGTGTAACTCTTCAAGTAGAGACCCAGATTCTTCTGGATGTACGCAGAGTAGGTACGGTCCAGAGTAGGAGCGTCGATATAGTTTGTGGTCCTCTGATAGCCAGAACCAAGGAGCATTCCTACGTATCTTCTCGGCCTCTAGTTTTTCCTCCAGTAAGATGTCGTTTTGGAGGAAGTTCTTTATGGGGTCCATCCAGCTGGGACTCTGTCTGATCTGATGGACTTGGGCTGGGTTTCTACTGATGGGACTTGCCTGGACTAGATCTTCAACAAGGATCATTCGTGGCAAATTATGCGCCGAGGACGTGGCAAGAGTGGCCAGCGAGTCTGCATGGGTGTTTACACTCCTGGAAATGTGCGTCAGATTGAATGACTCAAAACTCGTCTGTAGGCGTTTGACTTGTCCTAGATACTCTTGCATCCTAGCATCTCTGGCTTCCAACTCACTCATCACTTGTCCGAAGACCAACCTGGAGTCCGAGAATGCTTCTATTACTCTTCCGCCCAATCTTTGAACCATTGTCATCCCTTGAAGTAAGGCCTCGTATTCGGCTTCATTGTTCGTAGCCGAAAATCCGAGCCTCAGTGATTTTTCAATGGCGACACTGTCCGGTGATATTAAAACTATCCCAACTCCAAATCCTCTCTGGTTGGCCGCGCCATCCACGTAGACCTTCCAATGCAAGGTCCCCCTTGCTGAAATTACACCAACCGATTTTCCATCCATGTCTTTCTTCTCGGTTATTGTTTCTATAGAGGGTTCAGCAAACTCCGCTACCAAGTCTGCGAGGACCTGACCTTTGATGGAGGATCTGGGCATATATTTAATATCAAAGGCCCCCAAAAGCGCACTCCACATGGCGATCCTTCCTGTGTAGTCAGCGCTTCGAAGCACTGCTCGAAGGGGAAGCTGAGTTAGAACGATGACCATATGCGCCTGAAAGTAATAAGGGAGCTTCCGGGTGGCATGTACTACCGCCAGAATTGCCTTTTCTAGAGGTAGGTATCGCACCTCGGCCTCATGTAATGATTTGCTCACATAGTAAACCGGTCGCTGCACCCCATAATCATCCCATATCAGTACCAAGCTTACAGCATAGGGAGCTACAGCGATGTATGCAAACAACACCTCGTCTGCCTCAGGGCTGGACATGATGGGTGGTCGTGACAGGTATTCCTTAAGCTGTTGGAAAGCCAGAACACAATCCTCCGACCATTCAAACCCTTTCCACTTATTTATCAAGAGGTAAAAAGGTCGACATCGATCCGCTAACCGCGATATGAACCGGTTTAATGCTGCAATCATACCAGTGAGCTTCTGCACTTCCTTCGGGTTCCGAGGAGCCTGTAGGCTGTTTATTGCTTTGATTTGATCGGGGCTCACTTCTATTCCCCTGTGGGTTACCATGTACCCTAAAAATTTCCCCGACCCGACCCCGAATGAACATTTGGAAGCATTCAACCACAACCGGTGTTCCCTCAAGATAGCGAAGATTTTTTCGAGGTCTTTCACGTGCTCGGACACCCTTTTACTCTTTACAATCATATCGTCTATGTAAACCTCAATGATCTTGCCCAGCTATGGCTCGAACATCCGGGTTATCATCCTTTGGTAGGTTGAGTCTGCGTTCTTCAGCCCGAACGACATCACCTTATAGTGATAATTTCCGATGGGCGTCATAAAAGCCGTCTTCTCTTAGTCCTCTAGCGCAAGGGGTATCTGATGATAGCCCTGGAAGGCGTCCAGGAAACTCATTCGATGGTGACCCACAGTTGCATCCACCAATCTGTCGATTCGAGGCAGGGGGAATGGGTCCTTTGGGCACGCCTTGTTCAGGTCCGTGAAGTCCACGCAGACCCTCCACTTCCCTGTCTTCTTCCTTACCACCACTGTGTTTGCCAACCATTCGGGGTAAAAGACCTCTTTAATAGCCCCTGCTCTTTTCAGTTTTGCCACTTCGTCTCTTACGGCACTAGCATGTTCCTTTGAAGGGCGTCGGGGTGGCTGCTTCTTCGGAGTGGAAGAGGGGTTGACGTTCAGGTGGTGACAAATAAGGCTAGGATCAACTCCCGGGGCGTTGTAGGCATCCCATGCAAACACGTCGACATTTCCTCTGAGAAATCTGACCAGTTCCTCTTTTTCTTGAGAAGGCAACTCAGAGCCGACCTGAAAAAACTTCTCCAGGTCGTTGTTGACAGCGATCTTATCTAAACTTTCACACCTTATCTCCTCGGCTAGCCCGTCCCCTTGCCTGGCCGAGGAGGCTGGTTGCTATAAGCTCTGTGGGGCCGAGGACTCGACATCGGGCCGATGTAAGATAGCGGCCACCAGACACTTCCTAGCTATGGCCTGATCTCCTCGGATCTCTTCTACTTGTCCCTTGGATGGGTATTTTACTTTTTGGTGAAGTGTGGAGGATACGGCTTCTAGGGCGTGGATCCATGGCCTGGCAACTATTGCGGTGTAGGGTGAGTAAGTGTCGACCACGATAAAATTTACCTCCACCACCTCCGACCCAGTCTGTATGGGTAGTCGGATCTGCCCCTTTGGTGTAACAATCCTCTCTTCGAAGCTGAGAAGGGGGGAGTCATAGGCTGTCAAATCTTCCGACTTCAGGTTCAGCCCCTTGTATAGATCAGGGTACATTATCTCTACCGCACTTCCCGAGTCTACTAACACCCTTTTAACATCGAAGCCTCCAATTCTTAACGTAACCACCAAGGCATCGTCGTGAGGTTGAATAGTTCCTCTCTTATCCTCGTCCGAGAATTCCAGTATCACAGAGCTTCGCTTTTTTGACCTTTTGGGTTCCCTTTGGTTGTCCTTGGAAGGAAGCCGATCAACAGCCAGTATCCTGGGGATGGGTGGCCCAGTTCTTCCTGGTGCGGCGAGGATGACATATATCGTTCCGGCGGGGGGTCTTAAGGACACATCCTTTCGGGATTCTTGTATTGCTTGACCGGTGTGGCCGCTCAAGGGGTGCAGAAGGTGACGTAATTTCCTTCTCGGACCAACTGATCCAGGTGATTCCATAGATTCCTGCAATCCTTGGTGGTATGCCAATGGTCCTAATGATAGTGGCAGTACAGGTTCTGGTTACGTTTGGAAGGGTTTTCGGCCATCTTTCTTGGCCATCTAAAATAGGTCTCGTTCCTTACTTTCTCCAGCACCTGTTGTACTGGCTCCCTGAACATGGCATTCACTGTTTGTGGGTGGCTCTGTCCAGCCTGTCGCGAAAAATCTCTCCTCGGCTGGCTAGGGTTATATCGTTCCGACCTATAGTCATTTGCTTTGGGGGGGATGACCTTCTCCTTTCCCCTTCCTTGCAGCTGATCTTCCTCCACCCTTTTGTACTTGTCGATCCTATCCATCAACTGATGAACGTCGGCAACTGGTTTACTAGTGAGGGACTTCCTTAAGCCATGCTCGGTGGGGAGGCCACTTTTGAACGTACTGATAGCAACATCATCATGGTTGTCATCTAAGTCGTTATACACCTCCCAATATCTATCCGAGTATGCTTTCAAGGTTTCTCCTTCGTGCATGGATAAGAACAATAGTGAACTAAGGGGTCGAGGGACTCTGGTGTTTGTGATAAAACGGGAGCAGAAAGCCTGAGTAAGCTGCTTGTAGGAGCCTATGGAATTTGTCTTCAGGCTGTTAAACCACCTCATCGCCATTGATCCCAAGCTGGACGGGAAGATTTTACACATTAGGGCTTCATTTTGCGAGTAGATTGTCATTTTCTGGTTAAACTGGCTCACATGCTCTACCGGGTCTGCTCGGTCGTTATAGATGGCGAACGCCGGTTGGTTGAAGCGTCGAGGCAGCTTAGCCCCTTCAATTCTATACGTGAAGGGTGACCTTGAAACCTGGTCCAGCGCCTTCTTCATAACATCGTTCCCCGAACCCTTACTGGATGGGTTCTCATACTTCCGTACAGGTCGTGGTTCCCTTTCGTAGGAAAATGTTTCACTTGGGGGGGTCCTTGACCTCCGTCGGTAACTCGCATCCTCCGCATTAGAAGACTCGTCTGATTAAGAAGGAGATCGTTTTCGCCGCACACATCGTAACTTCCTTTTCAGGTCATCTATCTCTCGCTGCATGGCCCGATGACTATTTCGCCTCTGGGACACGTGACTACCTATCTGAGTGTGACTCTGGCTCGTCCGGATAGTATGCACACTTCCCTCACGATTCCCCCTGTCGCCTGGGTTGGTGGGGTTATTTTGCCTCTGGGACTCGGCGGGTTGCGTCTATTGGGAGTTAGCCTGGTGAGGATTCTCCTGGTGTGGGCCTAGTTCTACCATACTCGACCGTTGTGCTAGCTGATGCCCTAGTTCTTCCCACAGACGGCGCCAATTGTAGTTGCATGATTTTCCTGGCCCAAACCCTATTGATCAGGCCTTGGCCCAAGGCGTAACCCACAATAAGTATTTGTAAATGATGGGTCAAAGAACTTAGCCTCAGTTAGCTTAGTCGGTCTGATGCATGGAAAATATTGTTGCAGGAATAAAAACACAAGAATGGATATCTAACAGAAGATTCTATTGTCTGAATGCCGAATACATTTTTTCGTCCCCCTCTTTGAGGGACTCCACTACAATATATAGCTCTCTCATTCTTATCTGAACCTTACACTTGTTGATCATCTAAGCCCCCACTTGAGCACCTGTCCTATCAGACACTCTTATCACTCCCTTGTGAGTTGCAGTGGCCAAGGTAGTACTGTTCAGGGGTCTTTTCCTCATTAATGCGGCCAAGAGGGTGGTTGTGACACATTTAATGTGGTGGTGGCAGCTTTTCATGAGATATTTTGGGTTTTATTCTTTTTTATATGCTTGGAGGATGAACTGCAATAGTTGGGGCGAGCTCTTCGCCCGTACTTCGTAATGTCCGAGGACAGGTTTCTTTTACCGTAATTGGGCTTGAATAAGGTTTTGGCTGTGACTTCTCCTCGGACAGGATGCTTCTCGGACGGGCCCGAAGTTTGACTAGGCCATTATTTTGGGCCGGGCCCCACAATTATCATCTCACATTCTTAGGAATCTTAAAAGATTTTCAATGAAACCAAACATAGGAATAGCTACATTCCTAAGCATTCAAATTGCAAGGAATCACATTCTTAGGAATAAGTACCATAATTATTCAAACACTTAATTACATTGAATTTAATTGTTTTTAAAAAGATAATACTATTTTTATCTTATTTTTCCATTCAACCAAGTGTTTGAATACAAATAAAAAACCCAATGAATAAATAACTTCTTCTGCTTTTTTTATTTTTTATTGAATGTGTTTTTACTGTATTTTTCTTATTATATTGAATTGATTATTTGATTTTGTTATTTTGTGCCATTTTATATATATATATATGTTGAATGTTTTCTGACGCGTATTTTTTATTATTGAATTGATTATCTGATTTTGTTAGTTTGTGCCCATGTGATAGCGGGTAGGTAACGATCGCGGTTTGGGTGTTTTTGGACTTTTTTGTGTGTGTCGGGTTGGAGAGTACAGGCCCAGCCCAAAATACAATCAATGAGAGAACAATCTTGAAACCCACCATTTTAGGTTGTTTGAATTTGGGATTAATAGGTACCACATTGGAACTTTGAAACACTAACAGTTGGTATTTCATTAGCTTAAATAATGTTTGAATTTTGAAACACTAACACCATAACGCTGATTCTTTTTATTTTTTCTAATTTACATGTAGGAATTAGAAAAATATTTACACTCTGCATTTCATTTGCTTTTTCCTCTTATTAATTTTTTTTTTTATTTTTTACATTTTAAACTTCAAAAAATATTTTATAGCTTAAATTTTGAAGGTCTCCACATTTTCTCTTTTAAGTGTATAGCTTATTACAAAAAATATTACCATGAAATGAAAATAATAAAATATATATGTATATATTTACATTTGTTACAAGTTTATGTTTAACATATTTATGTATAACAATATGCTTATAAAATGGATAGTTCATCACTTGTAATATTTGCATGCATTTTTGAAATGGGTAGCTATCTAAGTTTCATCTCTCGGTTGGCATTTAATGGCCTCTTTTCCTCACTTGTTGGAGATGATTTGGCTTATTCAGTATCACCCATATTTTTTGTACCTTGTGCATTTCCTAGTGGTTTAAACAATTGAAAAACTTCCTTTAACCTAACCCCACGGGTTCTATGAACATGGGCTCAAATATAATAGATGACAATAACTAATACCAAAATACTTGATATTCCTAGCTTTAAACAGATGAAATATAAGATTTCCCAACCAATTGATAATTGTTGCCAAGGCTCCACCTACAACCCAAAATTTTGTTGGATAATACTCCCAATTCATTATCTGTGGTATCATTCCAAAGCCAAATGAATACAACATATACAGAATAATAATCCACGCATTCAATTGTCCAAACTTTTTTCTCTACTCCTGGGGGTAGCTTTTATACCTTTAACGCTTTGGGTTTTTTTAATTAATTAATTAATTTAATTTTTTTTTTAAAGATTGCGCTAGATATTGTGTATGGCTATTTTTGATACCTTTGTTCGATCTCTTATTATGTGGCAGCTTCGAGAGACTCCATGGTGGCTACTCTGGAAGAAAAAAATTTTCAAGTAGGGTTAATGTTCCTCTCGCTGTTCAATTAATCTCTTATTATGAGGTGGCATTAGGAATCTCAACGGTGGCTACTCTGGAAGGTAGGCTGGTCTTATGTATGCAAATATGGCTAAATTTTTAAAATTAATTGTTCATTTCAGTCTTCTTTAATAACATTTACCCAATGACGTAGGATTTTATTTTTAACTTAGCACTCAATTAGTTGTCTTGACGAAGAAAATTTAAGTTTTGTATTTAGCATAAAGTCTTCAAAAAATATCTCATACAATAATAAGAGATCGAATAGCGTAAGTGTCAAATAAATTTGGCATCTGTTTAAAAAATATCAAACGACTGTTCAAAATTCTGGAGTGTTCATAAAGTCTTAAAAAAATAATTCATAAATTTGGCATCTTGATTCGAAACAATAATGTTAGATAACCAATGTAAGTGTTAAATAAATTAGTAATCGAAGCTTACTCCTCATACAATGCTTTTGTGGTTCTTATAATTATATTTGTAATGTTATTTTCTTTTTTATGTTTAACCATAAACATATCATCAATTCCAAATTAATTTTTTCTCAACTCTACAACTTGTAATTTTTATATATAACATGAGAAAGGTAGAAGTTTAAGAATCAAAATTAGTATGAAAATAATATTTACCTTAAACAAATATTGTTACTTAGATGTTTATTAACAAGTTTAGTACATAGTAAGTGAAAATTTTTATTCTAACTTATTTTATTTAAAAAAAACATATTGTGAATAATTATAAAAAAAAAAAAAAAAACAATGTAATAACTAGCTATACATAATAGTTGGTATTTCATTAGCTTAAATAGTGTATGAATTTTGAAACACTAACACCATAACGCTGATTCATTTCATTTTTTCTAATTTACATGTAGGAATTAGAAAAATATTTATACTCCGTCTTTCATTTGATTTTTCTTCTTATTAAAATTTTCATTTTTGACATTTTAGATTTCAAAATTTTTTTTATTGTTTAAATTTTGAAGGTCTCTACATTTTCTCTTTTATGTATATAACTTAGTACAAAAAATATTCACATGAAATGAAAATAAAATATATATTTTTAAATTATTTTTTTACATTTGTTGCAAGTTTATGTTTGAACATATTTGTGTATAATGATATGTTTATAAAATAGATAACTCATCACTTGTAATATTTGCATGCATTTCTAAAAGTGGTAGTTGAGCAAGTTTCACCTCTCAATTGGTATTTAATGGCCTCTTTTCCTTACTTGTTGGAGACGATTTTCCTTCTTCAATATCACCCATATTTTTTGTACCTTGTGTATTTTCTAGTGGTTTAAACTTTAAACAATTGGAAAAGTTCCTTTAACCTAAACCCACGAGTTCTAGGAACATGGGCTCAAATATAATACATTACAATAACTAATACCAAAATATTAGTAATAGATGTCTCGATATTTCTAGCTTCAAAGAGGCGAAATATAAAAATTCTCAATCAATTGATGATTGTTGTCAAAAAATGCATGAAAATTAAAATTAGACTGTTAACAATATACTAGATTGTTAGAAAATTTAAAAATTATATAATTGGAGATTTAAAATATATAGCTATTTGGAATTTGAAAAGAATGAATAAAGAAATAATATTTAAATGAAATAGAGAAATGATAGAGTATGTTGGAAAGTATAGTTGAAAAAGTAAGTAGGTAAAAATAATTGTTCACTTTTCAAATAGTACAAAAATATGGAGAGTTTACTGGAGATGCTCTAAAAAGGAGATTTTCCTCCCAAAATATACTATCAAAATGTTATTTAATAATGAGTGCAACTATTTCCTATTACTTTTATTGGTTTTGTATGGTTCTTATCAATTATCATCAACACTAAAGAGGAATACAATTTTAACAATCATTTTGTTTTTTACTCCCACGACAAAACAATATACAAATTTAGGCTATAAAATTCACCTCTTCCGGACATAACACCACACGTAGGGCTCCACTTACAACCTAAAATTTTATTAGATAATATTCCGAAGTCATTACCCATGGTACTGTTGCTAAGCTTGACAAATACAACATGTACAGAATAAGAATCCACACATTCAATTATCCAAACTTTTTTCTCTGCTGCTAGGGTAGCTTATATTCTTGTAATGCTTTAGTTTTTTTTTTAGATGGCATTAGATATTGGGTGTGGCCAATCTTCCTATTGTTGTTCAATCTCTAATTATGTGGCGGTATTAGAAGTCTCAAAGGTGGTTACTTTGGAAGTTGAGTTGGTCTTGTATATGTAGAAATGACTAAATTTTCAAAATCAATTGTTCATTTTAGTTTTCTTTAATAATATTTACCCCATGATATAGGACTTTTTTTGAACTTAGCACTCAATTAGTTGTCTTGATGAAGAAAATTTAAACTTTGTATTTAGCATCCTTCATAAAGTATTCAAAAAATATCTCATAAATTTGGCATCTTGATCTGAAACAGTATGTTAGGTAACCAATGTAAGTGTCAAGTAAATCATTAATCGAAGCTTACTCCTCATACAATGATTTTGTGGGTCTTATAGTTATTGTAATTTTTTTGTATGTTTAAACATAAACATACCATCAAGTCCAAATTAATTTTACTCAACTCTACTACTTGTAATTATTATCTATAATATGAAAAATGTAGAAGTTTTAGTATCAAAATTAGTATGGAAATAATATTTACCTTAAAAAAATATTTTTACTTATATGTTTATTAACATGTTTAGTACATGGTAAGTGAAAATTTTACTCTAACTTATTTAAAAACAAATAATAAGAATAATTCAAAGAAATAGAAGGAAAAAAAAAAAAAAAAAAAAACAATGTAACAACCAACTACACATAACAATTGGTATTTCACTAGCACCATAACATTGGTTCTTTTCAATTTTTTTTTTCTAATTTACATATATATATATATATATATATATAATTAGAAAAATATTTATACTCTGCCGTTCATTTGGTTTTTCCCCTTATTAAAAAATTTCATTTTTTTACATTTTAGATTTCAAAAAATATTTTAAAGCTTAAATTTTGAAGGACTCCACATTTTCTCTTTTATGTGTATGGCTTAGTACATAAAAAATATGCACATGAAGTGGAAATATAAAATATATTTTTTAATCGTTTACATTTGTTATAAGTTTATTTTTAACATATTTATGTATAACATAATGGATAGTTTATCATTTGTAATATTTGCATGCATTTCTAAAAGGTATAGTTGAGCAAGTTTTACCACTTGGTTGGCATTTAATGGCCTATTTTCCTCACTTGTGGAGACAATTTGGCTTATTCAATATCACCCTTTTTTTTTTCTACCTTGTGCATTTTCTAGTGGTTTGGAAAACTTCCTTTAACCTAACCCCACGAGTTCTAGTATATGGGCTCAAATGTTATACATTACAATAACTAATACCAAAATACTAGTAATAAACGTCTCGATATTCATATTCCCAGCTTCAAACAGGCAAAATATAAAAATTATCAACCAATTGGCGATTGCTGCAAAGGATCCACCCACAACCCTAAAATTTGTAGCAAGTTGAGTCATCACCAATAGTATACTCGTGGGAAACATGGTAGTGGAATAATAAGTTGAATAAAAATAGGCAATAAAATGAGAGAATTTTTTTTTTTTTTTTACCTTAAGTTACATAGCATAGGCAAATCATATAATACATCTTTAAATTTTGAAAAAAATAATAATAATTAACTACATTAACCATCATTATTACAAAAGATAATGGGAAAGGCAAAACTCATTACTCAATCATTCTCAATTTATGACAATTTCTAATCATCTCAAAACTCTTGAGTGTTATATTGAACTAGTGTGTAACCTCATGCATATGCACAGGTACAATTAAAAATAATCATAATTTCATGATTCAAATTATAAATTTTTTTAGAAGAGGTTCAAATTATACATAGTATTAGCTTACAACTTTTTTAAATCATACATTTCTAAAATATGTAATGGTTTCATATTATATATATATATATATGTTAATATTATGATTTAGAATTTAATTAGATGTAGATTATTTGGTTTTTGCACTCAATAATTCACTTGCCACAAAATTAAAAAATTAGATGGACAAGTGGCGTAAAATTGGACTTTAATTGAAATCCAATTTAGAATTTAATTGGATTTGGACTCTTTGATTTTTACACTCAATAATTCACTTGGCACAAAAATTAAAAATTAAATAGGACACGTGACGCAAAATTGAGAATCTAATTGAAATCTAATTAGATTTTCTCTGATTCTTGACTTTTATTATATATAGACATAGTATTCAAACTATTCATCATGCCAAAGTTGTTTGGTTAGGGTGTATTAAGAAATGATGGAAAAATAGAGGAAAGAAAATAAGATGAAGATTGATAATTTCATCAATATGGGGAGGGGTGGCAATTTCTTCCAAACCCACAATCCAATTCATCCAAAATGGAAAGAAAAATGAGAAGGAAAATGCAAGTTGAGGACAAGATTACCTTATTTTTTTTCAACTAGATGCAATTACACAAAAGTTTACTTCATAGGAAGGAAAATTACTAGTGGAGAGGTGTCAAAGAACTTGATCTCTAGTGAAAATGATTTTTTTTAATTAAAAAAATGCATATTATTTGTACTTATTTTTTTCATCCTCCTACTTTTCCATCATTCCAATCAAGATGGAGTCTTTAAAGAAAACCAACTTGTAGATGGCAACCAATTGAATTCAGATTTCCATTTAATTTGTCTACAAATATCAATTAGAAAGAAAATCAATTAAATTCAACCAAACTTTTTCCAATTGAAGACAAGAGAGAAAAAGAAACACGGTGCATAGCAGCCTATAGGCTAATTTTAATTAAAGTATTACTTTAAACCATTCTTTGGTAGTACAATAAATTTAAACCTATGACATTAGTCTAATGATAATTACTTTCCATTATTAGGGAAAATCATCAATTGAGTTTTCAGTTTGTAAAGTCACTGGTTTTCAAATAAAATAGCAGGTATTTTAAACTATTTCAAAAAATAATAACAAAGTTTTAGCTTAATAAAAAAACTTTCTTTTCTTTTTGAGGAAAAAAAAAAAAAAAAACTTTCCAATTCATATACTTTCCTTTTTGCTACTATTTTCACTTACTTATTCTAGCCACATGACAAAAATACATAGCAAGACAAATATAATTTATAAATGTGCAGAACAAAAGGATATTGAGCAAAAAAGCTAAGGATAAAATTGACATTGAGCCTCAAACACTGTCGCTTTTTCCCAATTGTCTCGTCCCAATTTCTAAACTCCATACCATATTTAACACCTCATCTCTCTCCCTCTCTCTCTAAAGCCCAGAGCCAGAGGAGCCCGTTAAAACTTCAGAAACCCTATTCAATTTCAAGGTAAAAACCATTAACCCCACAAAAAAAAATACAATCTTATTAGTATTTGTATAACAACATTTATATTTCTTAATCTTGAATCATAGTTTGGATCAAAAGATCTTGAAACAAATTTCAATACAATTAAACCCTTTGCTTTTTTCGAATCAAAAAAAAAAACCCTTTGCTTTGCGTTTTGTCCTATTCTTATTCTTCCTTTTTTTTTTTTTTTTTTTTTTTGAAATTAATTTTATTATTTAGTTTTTGCTTTTATACCTTTCTTTCTCAACATTGTAATCTGGTTGAATAGTTGAATCCTAGTTGACACTCATATATAATCATCCACTTGAAGCTCGAGCTAAGTTACTTGTTGAATTTTGAGGTTTTGGGTCTGTATATAGCATGGATTGGAGTTTTGAATTTATGGGTTTTGTGGTGTTTTAGATACTAAGGCTGAAATTGCATCTGGGTTCAATTGTGTTTGTAATATTGTGGGGGGTTTATCAAATTACTAGGGAATTTAGAAAAGGAAAAGATAAAAAAAAAATGTATGGAAGGGCTGGTCTTGATCGATTCAAGAAAGCTGAAACCTTGGAACCATTCTCAGTGAGTGTTAATTCAGCTTACAAGCCCAATACCCAGTCTGTATCCAAACCAGCTTCTTCCACTTCCTCAGTTTCAAATACCCACTTGCAAAAAAATGCCCAAAACCAGCACCAGCAACAATCCCATGTTTCTAATAGGCCGGCGGTGCCGGAGGCGGCACCCTTGGTAGGGCAGAATCAGCAGGTGACTCAGATTGGAGGGGGGGAATCAACTTGGCAACCGCCTGACTGGGCGATTGAGCCTCGGGCAGGAGTTTATTTTCTTGAGGTTTTGAAGGATGGGGTGGTTCTTGATAAGATTAATCTAGATAGACGGCGACAAATCTTCGGGAGGCAGGTTCATACTTGTGATTTTGTGCTTGATCATCAGTCTGTTTCACGCCAGCATGCTGCAGTCATTCCTCACAAGAATGGGAGGTTAGATCTGTTTGCAATCTTCCTTGACATTATTTGGACTTCTTATTTTGTTCTTTGCATAACATTTCCTGACATTTATTTGCATTACATGTTACACCACTATATTGTTTATGATTGAAAACAGAATTGTTAGGAAAGAGTGTGAAATTGGCTTGATTGTTTTTAGTGATAGTGGCTTAGTGCAGTGGAACTTTTGTTTTGTTGAGTTCATGTTGGTTGAGCAAGTCAAAATTCGTAATGCACCTGAATTCTGGGAAAACAGTGAAGGAAAGAACAAATCGTCTGAGCTAGAGTTAGAGCTTGGAGGTGGATGTTTCTATTGTTATCTGTACTAGAATAAAAATGTTTATCATACTGGGTTCGACATTATTGGGTTTGCATTTTGTTGATGTTCCAGTGGGCTATGGGTGCTTTTGAGGTGAAGTAATCTTTCACTGTCCAGGCGACAGGCGCCCATGATGGCATGCATGTGTCATTTATAATTGTTACTTCTCATAGATAATTTGGTTTTGTGAAGTTTGGAAGGTTCTTTTATTTTATACATGGCATTCACAATGTTCTAACTTTCCCACAGCATATATGTAACTGACTTGGGATCTGCTCATGGTACATTTGTTGCGAATGAGCGCTTGACTAAAGATAGCCCTGTTGAGTTAGAAGTGGGACAGTCTTTGCGGTTTGCTGCATCAACAAGAATTTATATCTTGAGAAAGAATGAAGCAGCTCTTTTTCCTCGTCCTCCACCTAAAGAGCTCAATTTGCCGCCACCTCCTGATCCATCTGACGAAGAAGCTGTTGTGGCTTATAACACACAGCTAAATCGTTATGGTCTGAGCAAGCTTAACCTACTGTCAAAATCCACCAAGTCTGGTAGCTCAAAAGGTGGAAGAGATGACAGCCACCAGTCGGAGAGATCTACTAAGAGAATGAGGAAGCTGAGAGTAGCCTTCAGGGATCAAGCTGGGGGAGAGTTGGTTGAAGTCGTTGGGGTTTCAGATGGTGCTGATGTAGAAACAGAACCTGGTCCATTAGATGTGAAAGAAGGAAGTCTTGTTGGAAAATATGAACACCTTATACAGACTACAGTAATACCTAGAGGAAAGCAACAGTCCTCCATGAAGGAAGATACTACTTCCCAAAAAGGTGTGACCAATAAACTACAGGAAGTCTTAAATAAGGTCAAAACCACTTCAAAAGGTGGAATTTATGATGATCTCTATGGGGAATCATTTTCTGGAAAACTAGGTTCTTCCTGGGCTTATCCATCTGTTAGTTCTGGTGATAGACCAGCTTCTCCAACAAAAGATGCCCAAGGATGGACATCGAGTGTAAGCTCAAGTAATGTTGATGAAGAAAATGATGATGATTTATTTGGTGACTAACTGAAGTGGGCAGACTAGGCAGTGGAAGGATTGTGTTATTTTCCTGTATGTGAGTTTGATAATATGATTGGAAGTTGAGAAGCAGTAACTTTTGGAAATTATTTGAAACTGCTTCCCTTGAAAATGGGTGATATATGGTGAATTCATTAACAATTTTTTTTTTTGTAATTGCATGCCCCACCAAGGGTCTATAATCCTCCAATTCAGTTATAACCCAAGACTTTAACCTGTGTTATCCTAGAGGAGGCCAAAAGGAATTTAATTATGGCTGATTTTCAGCAGGTCAAGTTATTCCTTTTATATTTTGTGTCACGTGTAAACCTGGACTAATGTGCTTGTGTTGGCCTAACAACAATGAAGATCATGTTCACAGACTGCAAATAGTTGGTTGGCATCCCTGTGGTTTGGCAAGTAGGTTATCTTACAAGGTTTACGGTGTTGTTGTTCACTTCTCCTTGCTTGTGCAACTTGATATGTTGGAAGGCAATAGCTCTGTTGTATTTCCGCTAAAAATGTGTCACACTCACTCTCGAGTTCTTGATATGTTGGAAGGCATTAGCTCTTTTGTACCTCTGCTACAAATGTGTCACACTCACTCTCTTGAGTTTGAAATTTGATGTTATGGGGATTGTTATTCCCTTCTTTTTAGGCCGTGAAATGTAGAAGGTTAAAGCCACTTTGCATTTGAGGACCAAAAGGTCCAAAACAGTGTCTTCAGTCTTTGAGTAACAAACGCATGCATTTAGTTTTGCCCTCCAATTTTGTTTCTCATAATGCTCGGTAGGACAGGCTAGTACTTCCTCCTCTCTCCTCTTTTGGGTAGGAGATCATGGTGCCCCTTTGGCATTGCTGTAGGAAGTAAAGCTTCTATGATATAGAACTTTAATTGAAAAACTATTTAATGTTTGGTAAAAAAAATGAATAATGCTTTAAAGTTCTGGATTTATAAAGCCTGAACGGTAAATTGTAGAACTTTTTTCTTAGAAGTTTCAAATTTCAGCTTTAGCCTTAAAGCTAGAGGGAAAATACTTTTGGAACCTTAACTGCATTTTGATGTGCCCGTTTGGTATTAGTGTAGGAAGTAGAGCTTTAGCTATAAAGCTTCAGTTGTAGACCTTTTGTGAGAAAGAGTTTTGATGTTTAGAAAGTTTGGCAAATCACAATACTAAAGTGCTTCAAAATTACTAAACCGTTTGCTAATCTATTGCTAAGAGTTTTAAAACGTGGGAAATGACAATAATGGGACAAATAAAAGTTTTTTTTGTTTTTAATTTTTAGATTTGGTTGGCATAAAAATGCTGCTAGTTATTGCTATTTTATTTTATACTAGTTAGGGCAAGCACGTGCCTTGCTGTGGAAAAAAAAAGTAGTAATTAAGGTCAATTTTAAATTTTATTTGTATCACAAAACAAATATATGAATCATTTAATTTTTAAAGTATATAGAGATTTACATTAATCAAAAGAAACATTAATTTTAAGAATTTTGATAATTATGTCATAAAAAGTTAATCTCAATTTTGATCAACCACAAAGTTAGGGTAGCTATTTAACATATAAATATTATTTAACTATAATAGTTTTTTAGTATCTATTTGCTAAAGACAATATATTTACTCTCCAAAAACTTCTAAGAATGATAACGAATATTATCATATTTTAATAATAAACAACTGAGTTTTGCTAAGAAATTTAAAATAAAATAAAAAAATAACAAAAGGCATGTGTCATCGAATTTTTCATTAGATAAATTATAAGTTTTCAAAATTTAAACCTAGAAAATCAATATTCTTTAGATAACAAATAAATCACCTAATATCATCATTCTAACTTTCTAAGAACTTCTATCATTTAAAACTCAAAATACATAAAGAAAATTTTTAGGATGTTAAAATTTAGCGAGAGTAATTTAGACATTACACAATAAAATATTTTAAGAATCATAAGCTTTCATTAGGATTTAACTGAGAGAATAACAATATGACATATTTGCTCTTTTCCAGAATATTAAGAGAAAAATTGCTTGATTTTAAAATTTAAGGAAGAATTGTAAACTACCCCAAATATAAAAGATGAAAAATGTTTTTTTCCTAAGTTTTTGTTTTTGTTTTTGTTTTTGTGTGTAAAATTATTTGTTTTTACTTAAAATAGTGTGTAAAGAAAAAAATATACAAAAAGTCAACCCAAGAAAATTGTATGTGGAATAGTGAATTTTGGCTCAACAAAGTTGATTAAACCAACAAAAAATTTCTAAAAACACAACAAAATGATGCAACATTTTCATAATACCTTTATAATTTTGTTATATTTTATTTTAACTTGTAAAGAATTGACAGCTCAGCAGTTTTGAAAATATTGTGACGACATCAAGATGTCTTAACATTTTTCACACAAAAAAATGTTATGCCCATGACATTTTCACAACAAATCATAAGTAGTAGGTTACTACAAGTTGCTATTGCTGGACAAAAAAGTAGTTTCATTGATAAGTTTAAATTAGAACCAATAATAATTTACCATATTTGATTTGTTATGAAAGTGCTGTGAAAATTATTGTGGATATAGCTCTTCTTTTTCACAATAATTTTATTTTTAGTTGTAACTGATTCTAGTACGATATTTTATTATTTTATTTTGACCTATAATGAATTAACACCTTAACAATTGTGAAAATATTGTGCCAATTTGTGATGTTAATATTTTATTATAATGTGAAACAATGTGAATTGGACAAACCAAAAAAATATAGCAAAAATACTACAACTTTACGCATTCACAACAACAAAAAAAAAAAAAAGAAAAAAAAAAAGAAAAAAGAAAAAAAAGAAGCTTGCAAAATAGTGAAAGTTGAACAAACCAAAGTACTATAGCAAAATTACTATAGCTTTTTCCATTCACTCTTTTTATATATAGAAATATACATTGCACTTACAATGTAAATTTATATTGTAAACACATAAAAACTGGTTGTACAATTTTTTTTTTTTGCAAATGTATATAATATTTGCTACTTTTTGTGTATATACAATGTAAGCTTACATTACAAGTAAAAAGTAAACATATAAAGATCCTTTAAAATAAAAAAATAAAAACTCAAATCAAGTTGGTGGACTTGAAGAAATAAAAAATAAAAAGGGAAAAAGGCAACTCACTAAACCAAAAATACTGTTCATGAGCTTATTAAATGTATATAATATTTGCTACTTTTTGTGTGTATACAATGTAAACTTACATTACAAGTACAAAATAAACATATAAAGATCCTTTAAAAAAAAAAAAAAAAAAACTCAAACCAAGTTGGTGAACTTGAAGAAAAAAAAAATGGGAGAAAAAGGCAAGTCACTAAACCAAAAATACTATTCATAATACTATTCATGAGCCTATTCACTCTTTTTATATATAGAAAAAAGAGCACAAATCGATGATTTAAAAAAAAAAAAAAAGATGAATAGTACATATTGAACAAATTAAAAGTACTGTAACTTTTACACATTCACCTAACAAATGTCACAATATTTTCACAAAACATTTATTTTCAATTGGTCACAGTTTCATATTTTATTATTTTATTTTGACTTGTAAGAAATTGACACCTCAATAATTGTGAAATTTGTTGTGTCAGTATAACAATATATATGCGGTTTCTTATAAATATTTAAAAGAAAAAAAGTACAAATGGAAGACTGAAGAAAAAAAAAAAAAAAACGTTGTAGTTACTGTAGCTATAGTGCTACTTGAACAAACCAAAATGACATTGTAGCAACTGTTCAAAACTTGAAAAAGAAAAAGATAAAGATAAAGATAAAGACTCAATAAACCAAATATGTACTGTAAGAGCATTGCCGCTTTTTATATAGCTAATAGAAATACCTTTTTCAAAATTGAATCTAATCAATTCACTTATTAATCAATATTAATTTAATTTTTATTAAGTAAAATTACATAAAATTTTGAACATTTGACACTACTTTTATATTAAACCATAAATTTCTAATTACCCAATAATTATCAACCCCTTTTGTTGCAATTATTATTATTATTATTATTTTAGATAATTTCATAATTGGGGTATAAGAGATTTAAACCGGGGATGTCTTTATTGGAAACACTAGGAGTGCTTATTGAAGTATAATGCCCTTGACAATTATTATTACTAGCTTATAACCTTTGCATGTGTAGGGGTGCAACTCACACACACACACACACACAACATTTCTACCTATTAAATAATAGATCATACACATCCATAGTATTACATGGAAGCATACTAAATTTGAATTGAGTCATTTTATATTTTCTAAATTTAGATACACAAATTTGCATATAAACATAATTGACACACACAATTAAAGTGTAATTGAAATGACATTTGTAATGAAATTGTAGTGGTTTTTTAACAATTTGATAGTTACAATGGGGGATAGGAGGATTTTAACCTTAGACCTCTATGTTGGAAACATTAGCAAGTGTTAGTTGAATTACAAAACTCTTAGCATCAAATAATATGATAATTAGCATGACACTTGACACAAAATTGAAATTCAATTAAAATCTAATTTAGATTCTTGATTGAAATTTCTATCTACTTTTACATATTATAATTGTTGTTGTAGTTGTTGCTTAGGGAAATCATCCCAACCCCCAAAATCGATTTTTTTCTCACTCTCCTCAATAGTAGCAAGCAACAGTGGTGTCATGATGAGTGACGGTAATGGGAGGGATGATGATGGATGAGAATGGGGGAGAAATGGTTCGGTTCCTCTCTCTCTCTCTCTCTCTCTCTTTGATCGATAACAACGCCATCATATTGGCAATGACTCATTATATTGACAATAAGGACCTTCAATAGGGACTTGTGTGGTGGTGCATGGAGGGTCGGGGGATTTTTATTTTTCATGTTGTAACCAACTTTGGGCTTCACTAGTTCATGATTGTAATTTTTAATTGTATTTTTTTAAAGTTTCTTTGTGATTGTGTGTGAAAAATTTAAGGATTACATAATAAAAGATTTCTAATCCTTAACTTTTCGAGGAATCCTTTATTATAGTGGTTGTAAATGATTTATTTTTCTCGTTCAAGAATCTTTTTCAGCAAAAAAGAAAAAGAAAAAAAAGAAAGACAGAGACAATTTTGTCAGGGGTTTTCATAAAACCCAAACAATAACAAAAAGAGCTTAATTTACTAAAAGTTTCAATTTTGAGCTTTCACTAAAAGAGTTTGTTAGAGACTTAAAAGCTCTTTTCTGTAAGTTACAAGACATGATAAAATTACTTAAAGTGTTGTTTTGCACAATGATAGTTTCAAGGATGTGCTTTAACACATAGCTAGACAAACAAAAAATGCTTTAAAGGGTTCAGTAGCACATGAATAAACATTTTGTTACATGATCTAATATGCATACAAAACGTGTCCTAAGTAAAGTCATAATAGTAATTTTGACAAATTAGATTTTATTGTTCTATACTTTAAATTTTCTCTTTCATTCTTATGATATTTTGTTTATGTAATTTTTAAGATTTTTGAGAATTATTTTACTTTTTTTAGAAAAAAAAATTATTATTATATATTTTTGAAATTATGTTATCATGGGTTTTTGTTAAGACTTAGATGATTTTAGGACTTTAGTAGGTTGCTTTGAGGGAACCTAGGCCTCCATAGCAGAATTGAGAGAGAAAGAGGGAGAGAGAGAGAGAGCTAATGAAACTGTATTAACAATCTTGTTCAAATCCCCAATACAATCTGTGAAATGCCTATACATCTATAACCAACTTCACTCTAACTAACTAACTACCTTGCTCTAACTAACTAACTGCCCTATTACTGTTACAACTGAGTGTAGTGTTTTTCAATGAGTACAATTACTTGCTGCTATACTAACATGCCTTGTACACTTACCCAATACAAATAACATGCCTTGTACACTTACCCAATACAGATAACATGCCTTGTACACTAACTAATACAGATGTCTAACATTACTTCCCCCATTTAGAGCACCTTGCCCACAAGGTGGGGAAATGTATTTTGAAGCTAATGTAGAGACTCCCAGGTGGCATCCTTAAGAGGGCAGCCCAGCCATTGCACCAAAACTTCAGTAATCACTCTAGATCTTAGTGACCTGGTTCGAGATTGCAACACAGCAACAGGCTCACTGGACACCTGACCATCCTCATCCACTGGAGGTAAAGTGGGCATAGAATGCTTATTTAGGCCAAGCTTCATCATCAGACAAGAAACATGGAACACAAGATGCAATCTGGACTCAAGAGGTCGAGCCAACTTATAGGACACAACCCCTACCTTCTGCAAAATCTGAAAAGGCCCAAAGAACCTTGGGGACAGCTTCCACTTCCCTTTATAAGCCAAAGTCTTCTGTCTATAGGGTTGCAGCCTCAGGTAGACCCAATCACCCACATTAAAGGACCTTTCTTGCCTGTGTTTATCTACTTGAAACTTCATACTCTCCTGTGCAACAACCAAATGTGACCTAAGAGTAATCCAAACTGCATCCCTTTGACACAAGAGAGAATCCAAAGCATTCACACGAGTAGTGCCAAGAATGTAACTTTGCAAGGTAGGAGGAGCAAAACCATAGAGTGCCTCAAAAGGTGTTAACTTCAGACTAGTGTGGAAATTAGTATTAAACCAAAATTCTGCCAAGGACAACCACTCAGCCCATCTATGTGGCCTATCAGCAATGAAAGCCCTCAAATATTGTTCTAAACTCTTATTAACAATCTCAGTTTGGCCATCAAACTAAGGGTGATAAGCTGTAGACATGGCCAATGTTGTACCTTGCAACCTAAACAATTCAAACTAGAAAATGAAGGTAAAAGTGGCATCCCTATCACTAACCAAGGTTACAGGCAACCCATGTAGTTTAAAAACATAGTGCATATACAATGAAGTAACCTTAGCAACAGTATATGGGTGAGAAATAGGAATGAAATGGGCATATTAGTCAATCTATCCACCACCACCAAAATTACCTCAAAGCCCTGTGATTTGGGCAGACTCTCAATAAAATTCAAACTAACATCAGTCCAAGGAGTAGTAGTCCAATGGTTGAAGTAAACCAGTAGGGATAGAGGTTTTAGATTTAACTTGTTAGCACACATCACATTCCCTAATAAACTGCTTGATAGCAAACTTCATACCTTGCCAATAAAACTCCATTTTTACCCTTTGATAAGTCTTAAGAAACCCAGAATGGCCAGCAACAGGATTGCTATGTACATGATGGAGAACTTGGGAAATTAAAGGACAACCTAGTCCCAAAAAGAACCTACCCTTGTAAAAGATCAAATTATTTTGCCAAGTAAACCCCTTAGGGGTAGTACCAGACTGGATGGATTGAATCAATTGCTGTAAAGATTGATCTTGAATATAGCTCTCCTTAAGAGTAGTCAACCAAGTAGGGTCAGGAACAGAAAGAAGGAACAAACAACTTGACTTCTGAGAACTACACTGCTGCCCCAACTCAAAAACACCATCAGATCTTCTAGAAAGAGCATTAGCCACCTGATTCTCCATTCCTTTCTTGTATTCCACCACAAAGGCATACCTTAAGAGCTTTACAAGCCACTTTTGCTAAGCAGGTGTTGCAATCCTTTGCTCCAGTAAGAATTTAAGGCTTTGGTGATCAGTCTTCACAACAAAAAGCCTACCCAACAAACAGGGTCTCCACTTCTTGACAGCAGTAGCCAAAGCGAACAATTCAGTTTCATAGGTAGATAAATGAAGATGCTTACCCTTCAGAACTTGACTATGGAAGGCTATAGGTCTATTGTCCTGCATCAGTACAGCTCCGAACCCAAATCTAGATGCATCACACTCAATTGTAAAAGGTTTGGTAAAATTAGGAAGAGCTAAGACAGGTGGTTGAGCTAAGACAGGTGGTTGAGCTACTGCTGCCTTGAGATGATTGAAGGCAGTGAGAGCCTTATCAGTCCAAAGAAACCCATCTTTTTTTGAGTAAATCAATCAAAGTTGGGCTATAGCACCATACCCTCTAATGAACATCCAATAGTAGCCAGTGAGGCCTAAAAAACCCCTCAAAGTCTTCACAGTAGTAGGGACAAGCCATTGTTGCATTGCAATAGTCTTCTTAGGGTCAACCCTAACCCCATCCCTAGAGATTATGTGGCCTAGATACTCTACCTCAGCACATCCAAATACACACTTAGACATCTTAGCATACACCTGATGGGAAAGAAGAATCTCCAAAACAGTCCTTAAGTGTGACAAATGGTCAGTGAAATAAGAGCTGAAGACCAAAATATCATCAAAGAAGACTAAAACAAATTTCCTAAGATAGTGTTTGAAAATAGCATTCATGAGAGCTTGAAATGTAGAAGGGGCATTAGTCAAACCAAAGGTCACCACAAGGAACTCATAATGACCTTCATGAGTACGAAAGGTTGTCTTAGGTAGGCCTGTCCACGGGTCAGGTCGGTTCGGGTTTGGGCCTAAACCGAACTCGACCCGTTTGAATCGGGTGGATGAATCTTAGACCCGTATCCGACCGAATAGTCGGGTCGGATCCGGCGCTTCGGGTCACTGGATGGGCGGGTCGGAGTTGTCGGTTAGGCAGGTTGGGCCATTAATATGGGCCCAATTTTTGAACTTTTATGAAATTTTTGTTGGTAAAATTTTATCAGCCCTTTTAGCCCACTTTTAGCCCAAATTAAGGACTTGGCAGTTTTAAAAATTATTTGGGTGTCATAATTTTTGAACCATACAAAACAGATTGGGCCTCCGTTTTCCCTAATTTCTTTTAAAAAATGGGGCTTTCAACTAAACTAAAATTAAGCAACTTCACTTCCAAATATATTGGGCCTTCAAAACAAAAACTTCCTGGAAAAATAACCTCACCAAAGGTCACAAAATAAGCCAATTTCTACCACCTGTTAAGCATTAAATATCCTGAACAAAATACCCCACAACAACACAAAATAAACCTATTTTTACAACATCCGTTCAACCTCCACACATGGACCACAAAAACTAAACTCATCAATATATATTGTAAAACCTCAACAAAGAGCACAACACAAGTAACACACAAAATCCTATTTTCACCACCTGTGACTTTTTAAACAGCCACATTGACTACCCAAAAATTACCACAACAAATAACCTAGACAAAATAGCAAAACAATACACAAAACGTGTATTTCCATTCTAACAACCACACAACAAGTGATTAATTATAAGGCAGTAAAATCAATGTTTCCACAATGCAATAAATCATAAGGCAGCAACCTTGCTGGCTATACAATGTTCCAGCAATATAATTAATTACAAATTATAAAATACCACAGGTATTTCCAAAAAAAATAGCTTTTCCCAAACATTAAATGACAAATTCTCAAGCTTATAACTAATAGAAAAGAAAACCTATATGATTCCTAGGATTTCTTTCCTATAAGCATTAAGACTAGTATTGTTAGAAAAGCAATTTACAAAAAAGCTTCCAAAATGTTCCCAAAAGGTTCTGCCTCCTTTACAAAATAAGTGATTCCACCTACAAAAGACAAAAAAAATATTTAACAAATAATACATCACTACCAAATACAAGACCAAATATAAAGGGCAACAAGCCAGCAAGCTTATAACAGTAAGAGGTCAAAGGCAGTAACATACTAAGTCAGTTATCAATCTTCAACACTAATTATGGGTCATTTGCCTAAGCTAGAACCCAATTTGGAGCTGTTACATGCTAATGCACTTGATGATGACTGTTGATTTAAAACTAGAAAAGAAAAGGAAATAAATACAACATATTAAATTTTGTTTGAACATGAGACATAGACTATAGGTTCTAGAATTTAAACATATTACCTAAATCATGAAATTCCTCCTCCAATGCCTCAACCTCATCCCTTGATTGGCGATGAGAAATTGGTACTGTGGCTTGAAGCCAATTTTGTGCACATGCAAGGTTTTGAACCATGAGAGGGGAGAGAGAACTTCGAAATGGATCAACAATGCGGCCTCCGGTGCTGAATGCTGACTCAGATGCAACAGTCGAAACTGGTATAGCCAACACATCCTTAGCCACTTTGGACAACATTGGGTACCTACTAGAATTGTCCTTCCACCACCCCAACACCTCAAAATTCACATCCCTTCTACCATCACAATTTTCAGCTAAATACTTGTCAACCTCATTACTACAACCTATAGATTGCTTAGCTTCTAAGAAAAGCTCATATCAAGAGTGAATCATCACATATGGATCACTTGGATCACCTACCATTGGTGTCCTTTCACCCCCACTTGGTTCTTGCACATTTGGGGAATTAACAGAACAGAAAAAAGTATACAACTTCATCAAAAGAGCTTTCACCTTATCAACCATCACATTCCCCACTTCATTCCCATAAATTTCAGAAAAAAGAGAACTTCAAAAACCTCAATTTTTTTCGTGGATCAAGAACAACAGCCACATACATAAGAGGATTAATTTTATCACCTTCCCCCCCAGTACTTCTCAAATTTAGTTTGCATGTTTGTGGCTATGTTTTTCAAGAGGGTGTTTTGGGATTTAACTAAATGAGAAATACTCTCTTGAATAACAAAGATCTCATCAAAAAAGGCATTTGAGGTCACATACAAAGAGCCAGAGAACTTCTTTGTTGCATTGTAAAAAAGCCTCAAGAAAGTCACAAATGCCATACAATTTTGGAAATCACT
The DNA here is from genome assembly GCF_932294415.1 of Quercus robur. Lineage (NCBI taxonomy): Eukaryota > Viridiplantae > Streptophyta > Magnoliopsida > Fagales > Fagaceae > Quercus > Quercus robur. The sequence continues at coordinate 69,339,095 of NC_065538.1, read as the reverse complement.
CATACAAGGAGATCCCAAACCACCACTATCTTCCTTGCTCCTAAAATATGATGAATAACCATCATCTTCAAAGTCCATCCTAAGGAATACTTTCTCAAATTTTTCAACAGTTTCTAATATAAGGTAAGTTGAGTTCCACCTAGTAGGTACATCTAAACAAAGAAGACTCTTGGACTCCATACCTAACCTCTCCATAAAATTCCTAAAGGTTTGATTTCTATTGGGCGAGGACTTCACATACCTCACAGCTTCATGCACCCTAGCAACAGATGCATCAATTTCTTTCAAACCCTCCCCAATAATAAGATTTAGGATATGGGCACAACACCTCATGTGCATTAACTCATTTCCTAAAACTGTCCCATTCCAATCTTTTGTTACCCTTTGTAAAAATTTAATTGTGGTTAAATTGGAACTAGCATTATCCATTGTCAAAGTGAATATGCCATCAATACCCCACTCACGCAAAGACATCTCAATCTTTCTACCTATAGTCTCCCCCTTATGATCTTCAACTTGACAAAAATTTAAAATTCTCTTATGCAACTTCGAAGCATCATCAATAAAGTGACATGTAAGACACATATAATTCAAATTTTGTAGAGAAGTCCATGTGTCCGTAGTAAGACACACCCTACAACCCTTCAAGGATTTCCTTAGCTTCTCTCTCTCACTATTATAAATTCCAATCACATCTCTAGCCACAGTTTGTCGAGATGGAATATCTTTTAGACGAAGCTTAGGTTGCAAGGTAGTTACATATTTCTTAAACTCATAACCCTCAACACACCTAAAAGGCAACTCATCAATTATTATCATTTCAGCTAGTGCCTTTTTAGAAGCCTCAACAGAAAAAGTTGTTGACACAAGTTTGAACCCTTCATCTCCATCATTTTTGGGTTCAAAAGCTAAGGTTTTCTGCCCTTTATCTTCTTTATTAGGGTTCTTAGGACAGATTGTCACATGAGCTAACAAATTACTAATATCACAACTCTTACTATCAGCCAGATATGATTTTTTACAATAATTACATACAGCCATAGTGACACCCTCGTCTACCTTTACTTTTTCAAAATGATTCCAAGCTAAAGACTTTTTCCTACCACTACCAGTACTAGTCTTACTCACTACACTAGGTGGAACTAGGGGCAACTCACCATCAGTAGCTTCAGCTTGGGTTGCAGCAGCAGCCTCTTGGGTGGCAGTGGCAGTAGCACCATCCGCTTGGGTGGCAGTAGCACCATCCGCTTGTGTAGAAACAAAGGGAGCATTAGTGAAGGGATCCATGACCTAAAAAATCAAACATAGAAATTAGCAAACTAACAAATAATAATAATAATCAAACAAACCAAAAAGGAAAATCTTTGATGCTTGAATCTAGATAACAGCATTCTACATAAAACTCTTTTATATATATATATATATATATATTCTTTGCTAAATCAGTTCAAGTTATACTTAATATAAATTATAATATTTAATTAATCTGAACATCTTTATATCTTTTATATATATATATAATTTGATAGTTTAGGAAGAATGATTTGAACTCTAGATGTCTCATTTTAAAATATCACAAAGTATACCAACTAAACTTCAAAGTTCTCAACATTTTTATTCTTTAGAGTTCATTAAACCCACAGCTAATTGCATGTTTTACGCCCATCATAGTGTCAAACATTAAAATGATGATTGGAAATTTATAAAACATCTCATATATAAAATGCATATATTTATGGGCCAAACATTAAATGACATCTCATTTATAGGAAATTTGGTTCATAATTTAGATATGGAAGACAAGTCTCTTTAACAACAAAATCTTGATACAATTTAAAGTTGTGACGGCAATGCAGTAGTAAATTTGAATGTAACTTTATTAAAAAAGAAAGAAAAAAAAAGTTTGACAGAACACTAGACAAAAGAAATTCCAAACTTTCCATAAATCTTACATCCTTCTCTAAATGAGAGTAAAAGACAAATTCCATACAAGCTCCAAGCAACATGGTTTGAACTTAGAACTAGAAGGACAGCACATACACCTATTATCAGTAACTTTAGACAAAGTTATCTTCTATTCCAGTTACCATTTATCAACTTACAAGTAAAATAATATCCTACCCTCCCCCCCCCCCCCCAAAAAAAGTGCTTTTTCTTTTTCTTTTTGCTGGATTTGTGATTGTTTAAGCCTTTAAGGTATATTTCAGGTGTCTGCAATGAAATAAAAAGTTGGACAGAAACAAATTTTATCAGAAATCTGAGCTGGACTTAGAAGCCCAGATTCAATTGCAGGGACTCTCTCCTGGGCCGTTGTCACCTAACAAAAAAAAAGAACAAAATCCCAACTTTTAACACAAAACACAAAGGGAAACAAAAATCATACCTTAAAGAAACTAGGGGTGTTGGAGTTATGAATTTGAAGACTGAAAACCCCACTTGGACAACTTTCAATTCCTGAGTAAAATTAACATAGGAACAGAATTAATCAAACAAATAAACAAAGAACAAAAAACTTGAGAGTTTATTTGATTTTTAACAGTATAAATTTTACTAAATAATAAAAGCTGAAACATTGAACACATCCACAACAGCTTAAGTTACATGCATCAACTCTACGTCTCTAACAAAAAAAGAACAAAATCCCAACTTTGAACACAAAAAACAAAGGGAAACAAAAATCATACCTTAAAAAACCGTGGGTGTTAATATCAAGTTTGAAGACTGAAAACCCCACATGTACAACTTTCAATTCCTGAATAAAATTTAAATAGGAACAAAATTAATCAAACAACTGAAGTTACTGAACAAAGAACAAAGAACAAAAGTAAATGGTTAAGGTTTCAACTATTTCTAGTTAGGGTTTCAAATTATAAAACTTAGGGTTTATTTGATTTTAACAGTAGATTTTCATAACATATATAATCAATGAGAGACTGAAAAAAAGAGAGATGAGAAAAGGAGAACACATACCCTAGGTTCAACCCATATGATTGGCGGCAGGGAGAGGAGTGGCTGCTGGTGGCGGCGGCGGCTAGGTGTGAAGAACTTGTAGTGAGAAGCTAGGGTTTGGATCTTGGAGTAGAGAAAGGCAAAGTGAGAACTGAGAGTTTGAGAGTGTGGTCTGTTCATTGGTGAGAAGACCGAAGATGCAAGCTTTTAAAGAGTGAAGATTGAAGACTGATGAAGATTTGAGATTTCGTATGAAATTGGTGAAGGGACTGTAGAGATTAGAGAGTGAGAGACAGAGAGCATTCGTGTGAGATTAGAGGATTTGGTGAAGAGATTCCAAGTTTTGAGGATTTGAGATTGAGATAGAGAGAGAGAGAGAGAGATACAGAGATGAGAGAGCGTTACTTTGAGAGTGAGAGATATGAGATTACGATTAAAGAGAGAGAGAGTGAGTGAGGTCTGAGGCCGTGGATATGGTGAGAGAGTGATTAGGTGAAGTATGAAGAGAGATTGAGGTCATTGATGACATGTTGATCACTTGATCTTGATTCGGTGAAGACTGAACTCTGAAGAGTGAGAGAGAGTGTTGGGATATGAGATTAAGATTGAGAGATCTAATCAAATATTTCATCTTTAATTGTGACCGTTAGATTTTGATTTTAGTTTAATTTTAACCATTGATTTTGATATCTCTGACTCTCTGTGCTGTGCTAGGAGCTGTACTGTTGTAGAGTAGACTGAGTAGTATATTTATAACCGTTGATCTTAAACAGCAATTTCTTAAAAAAAAAAAAAAAGATTTAAAAATGGTTGGATTTGAAATTGGGAAGTTGTGCCCAAAATGGTTGATCGGCAGTTCAGCACATTACCCACTAATTAGATGACATGACTCATATCAAACTGGTGGAGAGTTGTTTATTATTTTATTTTACCAAATATTCGGTCGGGTCGGGTTATTCGGATTTTTTATTGTGTAACCCGAAACCCGAACCGATTATTCAATTCCTCTTAAAACAACAACCGTATCCGACCCGTATATGCACTCAGATTCACCCGTGGACCTTCAAGTCGGGCGGATATGGTCGGGCGGGTCGGATTACACGGGTCGCTGGACAGGCCTAGTCTTAGGGATATCCTCAAGTTTCATCCAAATTTGATAATACCTTGACCTTAAATCCAACTTAGAAAAATTGTGGCACCAGCAAGTTCATCTAACAACTCATCAACCACAGGGATTGGAAATTTGTCCTTAATAGTAGCCTTATTCAAAGCCCTATAGTCTATGCACATTCTCTAACTCCCATCAGCCTTTCTAACAAGCAAAGCAAGTGAGGAGAAGGGGCTCTGATTTGGCTGAATAGAACAAACCTCTAGTAATCATGCATTATTTTCTCAATCTCAGCTTTTTGAAAGTAGGGGTACCTGTAGGGTTTCTCACAGATAGGAGAAGTGCCTTCCGTAAGTATGATTTGATGCTTATGTCTTCGGAATGGGGTTAGTTGAGATGGTACCTCAAAAACCTTAGAAAACTGCTTTAACAAATCTAATAATGCCATAGGCAGTGAGGGCTGATTAAGACCTGAAGTGTTGACAGCATTAATGTGAAGAACCAGCCCCTTCTTGACTGAACTACCAAAGAGCTTGTTAGCATCCAAGAGAATAGACATCGATGGATGCAGACCTTGCAATAACACCATTTTACCCAAGTAAGAGAATTTCATGGTTAATAACTTGAAGTCCTAACTGATTTCCCCCAAAGTACTTAACCATTGGGTACCAAGAACCACTACATAGCTTCCCAAATGCAGGACATTGAAATCCACCACAAATTTATTCCCTTGCATAGAAATAGTAACTCCATGACACACACCTAAAGTTTTAACAATGCTTCCATCAGTTACCCTAACCTCCAAAACCTGAGAAGTATCTAAATACAAATGTAAAGTAGGCAATTCAATAGCATCCAAGAAATTGTGAGTGCTCCCAGAGTCAATGAGAGACACTACTTCATGATTTAGAATCCTACCCTTAACTCTCATTGTCTGAGATGCAAGACTACCCACTAAAGCATATAGTGTAATTTTAGCAGGTAAGGTCACATCCTCTTGCTTCTCAGTTTCTTGATGCTCCAACACCACTCCATCATCTTCTAATTCCACTAACTGCACTCCTGGCTTATGTTCAACTCCAACATCCCAGCCCTCCAATAAAAACAACTTTGCTCCCTTACATTTATGTCCCATCTGCCACTTCTCATCACGGTTATAACATAGACCTAATTTCCTTCTTTCCTCCATTTGAGTACTAGTCAACCTTTGAAGTGGCAGCTTCACCTTATTATCAGTCCTACTTTCCAATTTAGGCAAGCCCAATATAGAATTTTTTTCCATTATCTATCCCATTCTTGAAAGATTTCCTGCTACTCACTAAGTACTCTTCCTGAATTTTAGCTAAACCAAATGCTTCATTAATTGATTTAGGCATTAACATTCTTATTGGTAACTAAATCTCATCTCTTAAACCACTTAAAAAACAACTCAACTTATGAGACTCAGACAAACCTAGAACTCTATTAGAAAGAATCTCAAAATTACCTTTGTAGGAAATCACAGTTGTAGTTTGTTTGAGACGAGTGAGTGCTTCCATGGGTTCATCATAAGCTGTAAAACCAAAACGAGTTTGAAGAGCCATAATGAAGACCTCCCATCTAGCAAATCCACCCACTTGCTCAGCATCCTGAAACCAAATCAAGGCTTCATCATCAAGATGAAAAGAGGCCACAATCACCTTTTAATGCTCAGGGGTGTTGTGATAGGGAAAATATTGGTTTGCCTTGTAAACCCAACAAGTAGGATCTTCTCCATGGAATCTAGGGAACTCCAGATTTAGATTCTTGATAGAATTCTGAGGTAAAGAATCTGAACTTCCCACATGATTGTTAACAAGAAGGGCATGGGAACCTGAATTTGGGTCTTGTTGTCGTTTCTCCTTTGTTTCAACCATTCTTTGCATGAAACCATTGATAACTTGCAACTGCTTCTGAATTTCTTGTAAAGCATGCTTGTGAATTTTTGAAACCCTAGTTAAAGCTTCTTTTTTTTTTTTCTTTTTTCTTTTTTTTCTAAATTTTGTGAATTGGAACAAGTTTATGTCATGGCAGTGTGGAGGGATCGAATGCTTTGATACCAACGTTAAGACTTAGATGGTTTTAGGACTTTAGTAGGTTGCTTTGAAGGAACCTAGGCCTCCATAGGAGAACTGAGAGAGAAAGAGGGAGAGAGAGAGCTAATGAAATTGTATTAAAAATCTTGTTCAAATCCCTAATACAATTTGTGAGATGCCTATATACATCTGTAACCAACTTCACTCTAACTAACTAACTACCCTATTACTGTTAAAACAGAGTGTAGCGTATTTCAATAAGTACAATTACTTGTTGCTATACTAACATGCCTTGTACACTTCCCTAATACAGATGTCTAATCATTTTCTTCAAGGGAATTCAAGAAACAGTCACTTTTCTCTTTCTTTTTCTTCTAATCTTTGTTCACAAACTCTTTTCTGTCTGCAATGGAGGGGATGACACAAAATTAGACAAAACTAATGCTTTCTAAGAGGGAGGGACCAAGTTGTTGCTTAGAGAGTGATCTTAGCTCTCAAGAACATATCATTGCAGTAAAATTTCTTACGAAACGAGACCTCAACATTGATGCTATTACTAAAACATTCACTCTACTTTGGCGAACCAAGAGCAGGTTTAAGGTTCGAAATCTCGGAGATCATGCAATCCTATTCATCTTTGGCAACGCCTCTAATGTGGATATGGTTCTTAGTGCTGAGCCTTGGAGCTTTGACAAACATCTTGTGATCATGCAGAAATATGAAAAAAGTATTGTTGTGGATGAATTGAAGTTTAATAGGACTCTATTCTAGGTGCGAGATCATGAGATCCCATATAAATATATGAATGTCAAGGCCATTGAAAAAATTTGTGATGTTGTCAAACATGTTATACACTATTGATCCTGCTAAAACAAAGGGCGGTAACTTCATGAGGATTCAAGTGGAGCTAGATGTCTCTTTACCTCTATGTCACAGCTAGGGCTATCCACGAGTTGGTCCGGGTCGGTTTTGGCCTCAACCCGGACTCGACTTGCTAAGGTCGAGTGGAACAAAACAAACCCGCAACCAACCGCTGACCACCACGGGTTGAGTCAATCGGGCTTAGGGGAGCACACAGTCGGTTCGGTGGAGTCCGATGATAAGCGACAACGAGCGGTGGAGAAGATCTATCTTCGTCGATCTAAGTTGAAAGGTAATTGTATCTAACGGATTATTTCCGGATTTGAGTAGATTGGAGCCTAATCTAACCAAGAATAGCAGGATTTGTGTAGATCTAAGTTAGATCTAACCCAATACCACCGGACTTGAGCAAATTTGAACGAAGGAGTTGAGTAGATCTTGGCTAGATTTGAGTGAATTTGAGAAAATACCACCAAATCTGAGCGAAGGAAGACCAAGGGTGGTCGGATTGGAGCTGAGGAACACTAGAATGTCGCCGAATTTGGGTAATTTTGGCCTTTTCTTAGCATTTGTTGGTCGGATCAGATGGCTTGGGTTTTAGAGACTGAAACCCGCCACTCACCCCGCTGGAATCGGGTTTTAGAGGTTAAGACCCGTCACCGACCGCCGGAGGTGTCAGGTTTGGTCGTGACGGGTCAGTTTGGTCGGTTTCGGTCGGTTTGGTTGGGTTTTCGGGTTGCTTGGACAGCCCTAGTCATAGTTGAGTTATCTCAGTGGAGAACGACAAGAAATCATGGATAACGACAAGAAATCATGAATAACATTCGAATATGAGCGCCTCCAAAATATATGCTATTGGTGTGACCAATTGGATCATTCTGATAGGGACTGTGATATCTGGTTGGAGAGTGAAAGGAGCCTAACCAATGATCAAAAGCAATTTGGCCCAAGTCTCCATGCACCACCATTCTTTCCCTCGCGAAGAAGTGTTGTCACAATGCGTTGCAACCTACAACTGATCCAATGGCGATGCACGACTTGGAGAAGATAGGTCAAACAAAAGGCTTTCGTTAAGGCAAGAAACTAATAATTTTAATGCTCCTAATAAATCGCTAAACGTACAAGCATTTAGTGATAAGAAAGATTACATTTCTTCAAATATCCCACAACATCCAGACTCTCTTAATCGATATGTATGATGCTAGCTGTGAAGATTCTGCAATGGCTCAATCAAATTCCATCAATCCTATTCAAGACACGGCCTAGTTAAATTCTAGCCATCAAAGCCCCATTAAAGAAGTCGAGTCATGTGAGAAGCATGATACAGATAGGGCACAAAAAAAAAAAACAAGCATGTGGACACGTCTGGCTAGGGCAGACACAAGTGTTCACAACAATGAGCACATTGAAAACGTAGGTGGGGCAAAAGGATTTTTTTCGTAAATGGATGATCATTTAGAATTACCTTGCAATAAAAAATAGGTTTTGAAGGATGATGTTGTTTTCTCTTTTCCATTGATGGAGGCTGATAATCAGTCCCGCCAAGAATTATGAGTTTCTTAGTGTGGAACTGTCATGGGTTTGGAAACCTACGTACAGAGAAGGTGCTTGGAAATATTATCCAGGCAAAAGATCCCTCTATTCTATTTTTAGCCGAAACATGGGCAAATAAAGCTAGGCTAGATCATATTCTTCACAACATTAATTTTGATCACAAGTGGGAGGTTTCGAGAGGTAGGAGAGGATGTGGATTGGTACTATTTTGGAAAGATGAAGCAAATGTAACAATTGAGGACTCTCTCAAATATTTTATCGATACTACTTTTGATAAAAATTTTGCAATGGAATGGAGGTTCACAGGCTTTTATGGGGAGCCTAAGACTCATAGAAGAATTGAAGCCTAGAACAAACTGAGGGGCTTAAATTCTAGGCTGAATGTACCTTGGCTTTGTGCATGGGATTTTAGTGAAATCATTAAGAAAGATGAGAAATTGGGAGGTGCTTTGAAGAGTCATAATCATATGTAAAGTTTCAGAGATGTTATTGATGAATATGGTTTCATGGATTTGGGATTTGTGGGCTCTAAATTCACATGGAGTAAACACTTTGCTAATGGTCACTTTATATGGGAAAGATTGGATAGAGGTTTGGCTAATAATGAGTGGCTTCTAAAATTCCCAGGCTCTCGAGTTACTCATCTCAGATGTGACTCGTCGGATCATGTTCCTACTTTCATCAACCCCTCTAGTTTGGAGGCTCCACCTAGGAAAAAGGTGTTTCATTTTGAAGATATGTGGTTGACTGATTATTGTTGTGCAGAAATAGTAGAGGTGGCCTAGACAAATGGAGGAGAGAGTGATATCTTGAAAAAAATAGATAAATGCAGCAAAGATTTGTAGTGGTGGGAGAAGAATTGCTTTGGGAATGTGAGGCAGGAGTTGGAGAAGAAAAAAAATTGTTAGCAAGAGTAGAAGTTGAAGCAATGAGGTGTGGAAACAACTCTTGGGTTAGAGAATTAAAATCAAAAGTTAATGTGTTGCTGGACAAAGAAATTTGGTTGTGGAGCCAAAGATCAAGGGTTCTATGGTTAAAAAAAGGTGACAACAACTCGAAGTTCCTACGACAGGGTGGAGTGGGTTTTTATGGAGAATCTTATGAAGAGAATGGGCTTTTGTTCTAGTTGAACTGGTTTAATTATAGTGTGTACGCACTGTCTCAGATTCAATTCTTGTGAATGGCAAGCCGAAGGGGTCAATTAATCCAACAAGAGGAATTAGGCAAGGGGACCCCCTCTCCCTTTTCCTATTCCTCTTCCTATTATGCATTGAAGGGCTGCACGACTTATTTAAAAAAAGTTGTAAGAGCTAAGGAGATTAACAGCTTCTCCCTCTGTAAGAGAGGTCCAAAACTAACTCATTTATTTTTTGTAGATGATAGTTTTCTTTTTTGCAAGGCTAATCCCCAAGAATGTGGAAATGTGCTCAATACTCTTTCTAAATATGAAGTTGTATCTGGTGAGAAAATTAATAGAGAAAAGACAGCTCTTTTCTTTAGCAAGTTCACTGATGATGATACTAGGTAGGAGATAAAGAGGCTTTTGGGTGTTCAAGAAATAAAATTTTATGAGAAGTATTTGGGGCTTCTAGCTTTGGTTGGTAGGGGTAAAAAGGCAAGTTTTAACTACATCAAGGAGAAGGTATGGAGGAAATTGCAAGGGTGGGAAGGTAAACTATTGTCTCAAGTAGGAAGAGAAATCCTAATCAAAGCAGTTGTCAAAGCCATATCGACATATGCCATGGGTTGCTTCAAACTTCCTTTGGGTCTATGTCATGACATGGAGGTGATGATAAAAAAATTCTTTTGGGGGCAGCGAGTTGATAAGAGAAGAATCCATTGGAATAAATGGTTAGAATTGACAAAATCCAAGCTAGCTGGGGGGATGGGTTTTAGAGATCTTGCTTTGTTCAATGATTCTCTTATTGCCAAACAAGCTTGGTGACTCATGCATAAAACAGGTAGTCTCTGTTACAGGATCTTCAAGGCTCGGTTTTTCCCTCAATGTTCATTTATGGAAGCAAAGGATTCAGCGTCTACGTCATATGCTTGGAAAAATATTTTTCAAGGTAGGGATGTCATTAAAAGGGGCTTAAAATTTCGGGTTAGTAATGTGAAGAATATCTAGCAACACCATTGGCTTCCCATTAAGCACCCAACCTTGGTTGTTTCCCCAATCATTGAGTCCATGGAGGATGCAACAGTTGATTGCTTAATTGATGAGAACTCAAGACAATAAAATGATGGTAGATGGGATTTTCATTCCTGAAGAAGCCGAGCTAGTCAAAAAAATTCCACTAGCCTGAATTGCTACTAAGGACTCTCTATTTTGGCCTCTCTTTGATGATGGGCATTATAATTGCAAGTCGGGTTATCGTTTTTTAAAAGAGATGGAAGCTGATATTGATGGGGAAGCACCACCAGATTTGGACAAGAAGCTTTGGAAAGGCATTTGGTCCTTGGAGGTTCCTAATAAATACAAAAACCTGGTTTTGCAAGGCTGTAGAAATTCCCTTCCTACAAAAATGAACCTAACCCGAAGAACCATCATAACCAATCCAACCTATGACCACTACTTATCTAACATGGAGGATCCGTTGATGCTCTATGGGGTTGCTCAGGATTGGATGAAGTGTGGAGTGAGGGGGATCTATGGGGTTTTTGATCAAGAGAGTGTTTTACAGAATTCAAATACTTGGTCAGGTGGATCATGGAAAACGGAAAGACACTGGAACTCTTTACTATTCAAGTTTGGTCGATATGGAATCAAAGAAACCAGACCTGCCTTCATCAAGCATACTGCCCTACAAGGATAACTTGCAGCAGGTCGCCAAAGAACGATGGGAGAAGATAAAGGCTGCCAACCTAACGCCAAGCCCACATCAACCACAACTGAAACCTCGATGGGCAGCTCCTCCAATGAATGTTTACAAAATAAATTATGATGGACAGGTCTTTGCTGGAGCTAATAAATTAGGTATAGGAGTGGTGATCTGTGACTGTCATGGACAGATTATAGCTGCATTAGTGCAACAGCTGGGGCAAGCGTACCAACTTTTGAATGTTGAAGCACTCCATCTCGAGGAATCCGGCAAGGGGACCCATCATCTCCTTATCTCTTTATTTTGTGCATGGAAGTTTTGGGCCATTTAATTGAGGAGAAGTGTAAAGATAAGGTTTGGATTCCTGTCAAAGCTTCTAGAAGCAGAATTGCTTTTTCCCACCTATTCTTTGCAGATGACCTTGTACTCTTCGCAAGGGCGGATGGCAGCAACTGTTCAGCTATTAGGGAGGCTTTGGATGTGTTTTGTATCAAGTCAAGCCAATCAATTAGCAAAGCCAAATATAGAGTATTTTTCTCTCCTAATGTGGATAGAGACACTCGGGAGGCTCTTTGTGACATTTTGGGGTTTTCTTCAACTCCTAACCTTGGCAAATATCTGGGTTTTCCTATTATGCATCGAGGATCCAACAGCCAAGATTTCAACTTTGTCCTTGAAAGAGTCAAGTAGAAACTAGTAGGTTGGAAGGCCAATCTATTATCTTTTGCTGGTAGAACAATTCTTGTCCAGGCATCTTCTTCGACCATTCCAGCGTATATCATGCAATGCAATGCTTTCCCGGCTAAGCTCCTGGATAACATTGATAGAGTGAATAGGAATTTTCTGTGAGGTTCCTCTGAATCGGTAAAAAAGATGCATTGGGTGGGTTGGCAGAAGGTCACACGGCCTAAAAGTGAAGGTGGGCTCGGCCTACACACTGCAAAGGGCAGAAACCTTTCTCTCCTTGCTAAGCTTAATTGGCGTTTTCATTCTGAGAAGGATTCACTATGGAGCAAGGTCTTAAGAAGCAAATATTGCAATAGGCAAAGACTAGATGCTAGAAATCCTGCAAAACTACCCTATTCCAGAGTATGGTCAGCAATGAAAAAAGGTGAAGATATCTTTCGAAAAGGGACAAGATGGATTGTGGGCAGGAATAGTGAGTTGAGCTTCTGGTTTGGCAATTGGTGTAGTGATGGGCCTCTTAAAAGTTTGGTACAAGGACCTTTGTCTCTAGAAGAGGAGAAGCTTAAGGTTAAGGAGGTGGTTACAGTAAATGGATGGAATTGGTCAAAAATCTCCTTTTCTATGCCAGATAGAATCAACACTAAGCTAAAAGCCACCCTGGTTTCCCTTGCAGCCCGAGGTCAGGATAGATTAGCATGGGGAATGTCCTCTCATGGAGGGTTTGAGCTTAAAAGTGCCTATAAAATTGCCATTGGAAGTGAGGAAGGGGATTCTTCGTTTACTGGCCAATGGGTTTGGAAAACCAACATACTTCCCCGTATTCAAACTTTTGTGTGGATGTGCTTGCATAATAGTATTGGCGTAAAGGAGTGCCTCACAAAGAGGGGGGTTCAGGTGGATCCTTCATGCCCTCTATGCCTCTCTCAAACTGAGTCCATAATTCATGCGCTAAGGGATTGTAGAATAGTTAAAAATTGCTGGGCTCAATTGGAAGCAGAGGAGATCAACACCTCCTTTTTCTCTGGGAATCTACAACAGTGGGTCGCTACTAATAGAAGGACTGAATGGAAGAAGCATAAAGACCACCCCCACCCCCCCCCCCCCCCCCCCCCCCCCCCCTTGGAGAACTTCATTACTTTTTGCAATTTGGCGAATATGGAAGCATAGGAACCAAGTTGTATTTCACAACAAGCCTATACAACATAATTTGGGTCATGAAATTTTCAGAGAAGCCATGGAGTACGAACACTGTGTAAAGGTTCCTAAAGAAATTACTAACCAAGTGGTGAAGAGGATCAGATGGGAAAGACCAGAGGCGGGGTGGTTTAGACTCAATTTAGATGGTTCCTCAACGGGTAACCCAGGCCCAGCTGGTAGTGGTGGCCTTATTAGAAATGGAGATCGAGATTGGGTCTGTGGGTAGGCTAGGAAGATTTGGGTCTTAGAGACGGTTTACTGCAATGTTTTAATCTTCATTTACCTGCTGTTGAGATCGAGATCGACGCCAAATCTATAGTTGACTTGCTAAATAACTCCAAGAATGCTAACAATGTCATTTCGGCTTTGGTGGATGACTGCAAGTACCTTATAACTCAGCTCCCTCAAACCCAAATTAAACACTGCTTCCATGAAGGGAATAGATGCACTGATGCCTTAGCAAGATTGGGTTCCAACCAAATAGAGGATTTTTGTGTTTTTCACAGTCCGCCTGTGGACATTGTTGAGCTGCTAAAAGCTGATTCTGATGGCTTGTACTTAAATAGACTTTGTATTGAGCCTATTCTTGCTGTTTAGTTCTAGTAATATATTCCTTTTTACCAAAAAAAATAATGTCGAAGCACTGGCGGCTTGTAGAGCCTTGGAGTTTGGCAGCGAGCTTGGCATTCGCAGAGAAATTATGGAGGGAGATTCAGAAGTAGTTGTGAAGGCCTTGGGGAACTTAGACAATGGTTTCCACTCTCATGGTCTTTTGATCAATGATGCAGCTTTGTTTTCAGGATTGGTTTCAAAATCATTGTACTCTCATGCTAGGAGAGATGGAAATAAGGTTGCTTATAGTTTAGCTTGGTTAGCTATGACCACATCAAAGTGTACTGTGTGGATGGAGGTTGTTCCACCCCGCACCTTACCTTTTGTTCAGGCTAATTTAGTTGATCTTTCTTAAATATATGGATGTCTTTTTTCTTTAAAAAAAAAAAAAAAAATTGACATAGCATAATAAAAATTAAAATAACATGATTTAATTAATTCAACTAACACATGTGATAGGTTTGGGTGACGCTTAGTGACCACCTTAACACTAGACATGAATGAATAATTTGTTCCAAAGCATTATATCTATAACGTTAACGTTTGAATCCAAAAAGTAATCTATGGTAATGATGCAACGATGATGATCATATATATTCTTATATACTTTGATATATTATGATGCATTAGAGGATGCTATTTGTTAAAAATAAAAAGAAAAATGGAAAATCTAAATGGACTTGATGGATGAGGCCTAATGCATGCTTTATGTGTAGTCATTGTTTTTTTTTTTTTTCTTTTTTTTTTTTTTGGGGTTGAGAAGCATGTGTACTCATTGTAGTTAGGCGATCTTGTTCATCTTAAAAAGAGTAAGTTAGGTAGTTGTACAGATTTATAGGAGACAAAAGTTGTACTTAGAAATAGACAATGGACCTGCTCCCTATTACCCAATTGGTAATGCCAAAATCTTTCGCATTTGTGTTTTTATAAATTGTGTTTACACAGTGTGTGAAGGAAAAACACGATTTTTTTTGTTTTTTTTGTTTTGGTTTTTTGTGATAATGAGGTACCTGAAGAATTGGATGAGAAATGAGATTCAAGTTCTAGTTAAAAGGCTATATAACACTCAATTAGAAAAATATATGGGAGAGTCTTGTTATTCAATGACATTATTTGGTCTTTTTTAAAAAAAAAATCTTTTTCCCACTTGTTATAACTTATAACAATTGAATTGTTAAAAAAAAAATAACAATATTCCATGATTAATATTTATGCAGTAAATTATTGTTTAAAAAAAAGAAGAGCCGTAAGCTACTTTTTCTAAGGTAAACTATCACATCTAAACTTATGAGGCAGTATTAGATTAGCAATGGGATACTGAAAGAACACAGAGAAGACCGAAAAAATAGAGTATAACAGAAAGAGAAAAGAGAGAGAGAAAGAATTACTGAATTGAATCAATTGTATTGATATGAAAAACAGATTAATACAATACAGAGACAGTACACTATATATATACAGTATCAGTAAAGGTAAACAGTTAGTTACGGGCTGAATCAAGCATGATTGCCTCTCACACGTGCTAGACTTAAGTTATCAGTACATACAAGACTAAACGACACCGTTCTATTTAATCTTGCATTATGCCTTCTTTATACTTGGAATTGAACTTGCTTCATCTTCAATTTCCTCAATCTTGCAACTACTGTTATCACTGCTTTCATCCCCCCTCAAACGAAATGGGAATTTCCACATGAGTTTGGATGTCAACCAGTGAAAACGAGAAGAAGGTAAGCCTTTGGTAAAAAGATCAGCAAGCTGATCATTGGAAGAGATGAACTTGACCATGAGATCCTTCCGGAGAACCTTTTCACGCACAAAATGGTAGTCCACCTCAATGTGCTTTGTACGAGCATGGAATACCGGGTTGGAAGCAATGGCCAAGGCACTAACATTATCACACCACATTAAAGGAGGGGTAGAGAGAAAGATCCCCAAATCTCTGAGAAGCATACGTATCCAATATAATTCAGTTGCTGTAGAGGCTAAAGCTCTATACTCAGCTTCAGTGGATGATCTGGAGACAGTGGACTGCTTCTTAGCAAACCATGTGATGGGGCAATTTCCAAAGAACACAACAATGCCAGAAATGGACCTGCGATTTACTGGATCACCAGCCCAGTCTGCATCACAATAGGCAGGCAAGGAAGGAAAACCAGGTGTAAAAGCAATGCCAAAATGAAGAGTGCCCCTAATATACCTCAAAATACGTTTGGCAGCTTGGAAGTGGTTCTGAGTTGGAGAACACATGTACTGACAAGCTTGTTGGACAGCAAATGACAAGTCTGGCCTGGTAAATGTGAGATATTGAAGGGCACCAACAAGGCTTCTATAAGAAGAAGGGTCAGACAAAGGGGAACTATCATTAGGTAGTAAGTGTTGATTAGGAGAGCAAGGAGTCTTGCAAGGCTTGCAATCAACCATAGCAAACTTGGTCAACAGATCAGTAGCATACTTGGATTGATGCACAAACAGCCCTGAAGTAGTATAGTCAATCTGCAACCCAAGAAAGTAATGAAGCAACCCAAGATCCTTAAGATCAATGGCAGAACTCAAAAGCTGAACAATAGAAGCAGTGAAAGCCTTGTCACTGCCAGTTAAAATAATGTTATCTACATACAACAAAAGGTACACCAAATGGCCATCATGACTGTATATGAACAGATTACCATCAGCCCCTGATGCCGAGAAACCAATGTGAAAGAGATGAGTGGTGAATCTCTCAAACCAGGCCCTAGGAGCCTGTTTGAGACCATATAATGCCTTGTGGAGAAGACAAACATAAGAGGGGAATTGAGGGTCAACATACCCCTGAGGTTGTCTCATATACACCTCTTCCTTCAAAATGCCATGAAGAAAGGCATTACTAACATCAAGCTGCCTCAATTCCCAACCATGATGCACTGCTAAAGCCAAAAGAAGCCTCACAGTGGTAGGTTTAACCACAGGGCTGAAGGTTTCATCATAGTCAAGACCATGTTGTTGCAAATAGCCCCTTGCTACTAATCTTGCTTTATATCTAGCTATGGACCCATCAGCATGCTTCTTCAATCTGTAAACCCACTTACAAGTGACTATATTCTTATCAGAAGGTAAAGGAACCAAGGACCAAGTGTGCTGTTTTTGTAAGGACTGAAATTCTGAGTCCATGGCAGCCACCCATTGAGGGTGTTTAGCAGCAACAACATAGGAAGGAGGTTCAGTCATAGAGTAGTCAAGCTTAACATGTAAAACTTTAGGCTTATATATACCATGCTTAGACCTAGTAACCATAGGATGGGAATTATGAGAAATAGGAAGAGAGGAAGAAGGATTGGTATCAAAAGAGTGAGAAGTGGAAAAGTCAGTAGAAGGGACAACAGGTTCAGTAAATAAAGGTGGTGGATGAGGAACCATAGAAATTGGAGTGGAGGCTGGCACTAAAGATGGAAGTAAAGAAGAGGTAAGGTCTAATGGAGTGGTTGAAAGAATAGAAGTAGAATTGGAAGGAAAATTAGAAGAAATGGGATTGACAGAATCAGAAGGAGGAGTAGAGGATGATTGGGGAAACCAAAGAGAGAAGGTAGTGGAGAAAGGAGTAGTAGGATCAGTAGAGAAGGAAGGTTGAGCAAAAGGAAATAATGACTCATTGAATAGGGCAAAACAGGCAATGTAAATCTTGTTGGTTGTAGGTTCAAGGCAAATGTAGCCCTTAGACTGTGGAGGATAACCAAGAAAAATGCACTCTTGAGACCTTGGTTGAAGCTTGTGTTTAGTATATGGCCTAAGATAAGGGTAACAAGCACAACCAAAAGCCTTGAGAGCTTGAAGAGGAGGTGGTTTAGAGTATAAAACTTCCCAAGGAGATTTGAAACTCAAAATAGAAGAGGGTAATCTGTTAATGAGAAAAACAGCAGTAGAGAAAGCATAGGACCAGTAATTGTAAGGAAGATGTGATCTATAGAGCAAAGAAAGACCAGTTTCAACAATGTGCCTGTGCTTCCTCTCAGAAACTCCATTCTGCTGAGGAGAATGAGGACAAGAAGTTTGATGCAAAATGCCATTTGATGAACAAAAGGCTTGAAAAGCAGAATTGGTATACTCAGTACCATTGTCTGTTCTAAGCACCTTAAGAGAAGTAGAAAATTGATTCTCAACAAGAGCTTTAAAATGCTTGAAAACAGACAACACTTCATTCTTATGTTTGAGCAAGAATAACCAAGTAAACCTAGTGTAATCATCCACAAAGATCACATAATATGAAAAACCAAGAATAGAAGATAAAGGAGCTGGACCCCAAACATCACTATGAACAATATCAAGTACAAAATTAGACACAATAGGAGACTTAGCCAAAGGATATTTGTGCATCTTGGCACTTATACAATATTCACAAGAAGAACAAATGTTCACAATTTGAGACAAAGTAATAGAATGATAGAAATGCTTTAAAGCAGAATACAACAACCTAGAACTAGGATGTCCAAGTCTGTAATGCCACAGCAAAAGTACATCAGACTTGATGGAATTGGAAGCAGATATAGTGGATTTGGAATTGAAGGCTGAGGAAGATGATAGTGTGGAAGGAGATGGAATAGGATACACTCCATCTTTACTCAACCCTTTGTAGAGGATCTTCCCCTAAGGTAAATCCTGAATTAAGAACTTGTAAGCATCAAAATAACAAAATGCATTATTTTGAAGACACAACTTATGGACAGACAAAAGATTAGAAGCAAGAGCAGGAACTCTAAGTATATTATGAAGCCTAAAGTTATGAGAAGAAGTTTTAAGCTCACCATGACCAACATGAGTGACTAGAAGCTCCTGACCATTGCCTACTGTAACTGTTTCAGTGCCTGCAACAGGTTGTTGATGAAGACTCAATTGTGACAGATCAGGAGTGACATGATCTGAGCAGCCTGTATCAGTAAGCCAGCCATTGCAGTGCTGGACTTGAGATGAGTTAGCCACCATTGAAGCCAACTTAGCAGGGGCATGCCTCCCTTGATATGCAAAATCCATTCTGTGGTAGCAATCAAGGGCTGTGTGACCACCCTTTCCACAGATTTGGCAAAATGGCCTATTTGACTGAGGTTGGCCAAAGGGATTTTGTGACTTAGAATGTTGCCCTGGGGTAGGATGATAGCTAGTATTACCAAAACCTCCATTGTTGTTGTTAAAACCACTGTGATTGCCAAAAACTTCATTGTTGTTGTTAAATCCATTGTGGTTACCTCTGCCACCTCTTCCTCTTTGATTAGAATATCTACCCCCTCTACCTCTTTGATTAGAAAAACCTTGATGTGGAGATTGAAAATTGGCATTCATAGCCATTGAAGGAGGAACAAGACCATTAGACCTCTTTTTGATTACTCTCTCCTCAGCATTAAGTAAAGTATTTAATTCCTCAATAGACAATACATCACTACGAGTTCTAATTGCAGAACTGAAAGAATCATACTCTGAGGGTAAACCATCAAGAGCAACATGAAGAAGCTCTTCATCATCCAAGATCACAGAAACAGCAACCAATCTATCACGAATCTATTTGATCTTTTGGAAATATCCATCAATTGAATCAATTCCTTTCTTCACTGCACTCAGTTCATTACGAAGACTCATAACATGAGACCTTGACACTGAGGCAAACCTCTTTTCTAACACCTTCCATACTCCCTTGGCAGATCTTTGCCCAACAGTGAGAGCAAGAATTGCAGGCGATAAAGTGGAATTGATAAAAGTGAACATTGCTTGTTCACGATTCTTCCAAGAAATGAAATTAGGGTTAATCTCAGTAGTGAGATTACCAGAAGAATCCTTCAGAAAACGATCTGGAATAGTAATTGAATCATCAAGAATGTCAATCATAGAGTAGGTTTCAAGAATTACCTCAATCTGATGCTTCCAAACAGTGTAGTTGCTATAATCGAGTTTAACAATCATCATTGAAGACATATTTGATAACAAAAGCAACGAAGTGTTGACAGGTAAAGCTGTATTAGTTACAGCAGGGGTTGAACCAGAGGTTGAAGATGAAGTTGCAGATGTGGAAGCCATGGATAAGGATCAAAGCTCTGATACCATGAAAGAACACAGAGAAGAACGAAAAAATAGAGTATAACAGAAAGAGAAAAGAGAGAGAGAAAGAATTACTGAATTGAATCAATTGTATTGATATGAAAAACAAATTAATACAATACAGAGACAGTACACTATATATATACAGTATCAGTAAAGGTAAACAGTTAGTTACGGGCTGAATCAAGCATGATTGCCTCTCACACGTGCTAGACTTAAGTTATCAGTACATACAAGACTAAACGACACCGTTCTATTTAATCTTGCATTGTGCCTTCTTTATACTTGGAACTGAACTTGCTTCATCTTCAATTTCCTCAATCTTGCAACTGCTGTTATCACTGCTTTCAGATACTATTTTTTTTTTTTTTTTTTGATGGGTAGATAATGAAAGAGGGAATACAAATCTTTTGTATCATTTTTTGTGTTTCACTTTATGTTACACCAATCACAACTTGTCATGTATTTATTTAACTTTCCTTATAAAATAGCCAAAGTTTAAAATAGAAAAAAGTAAACACATGACAAATTAAGATTGATGGAATATAAAATGGAATACAAAATGTAATACAGATGATTTGTATTTAGGAGAGATGAGTTTTAAACCAATAACATGGTGATGGAGTACTACAAAAAATATGTATTATTATCACCACATTAGTGGGAAAGGTGGTGTTGAATCACAAATATAGACACCAGAAAAAAAAATAATAATAAAAAAATAAATAAATAAAAAAATAAAAAAAAATAAAAAAATTGTATTACCACGTACCGTTGTGCTATTACTTAAACCGCTTAAAAGTGGCATAGTCTTGAACATTTCTATTACTTCTTAAATATGAAAGGAAAAATGTTATTCAAATACAATGTCATTGGCGTCAAATATATATATTGGATAGTCAAAAGTAATATATTATGTAACATTGACTTTCCTGGTGGGGACCAAAGGATTATAACCAAGAGAACAAAGCAAAAGATTAAAGACACAAATTCAACTTCATTTTAACTTACTAGTCACAACTTTATTTCAAAAATCCTTATCATTCTCAACATAATGCATCATTAAAGCAGCACATCAGTACTAAAAATGGGTTGGTGAGAGGCAACTTTTTTTTAATGACAGGCACATGATTAGCTTTTCAGGAAGATAATTAGTCTAGCCAGATACTACAAAATGATAGCAAAATCTAATTAGGAATCCAGAAAGAAAAATTACGATAATGGTGACAATGATGATGATGGTCATGTTAATAAGATATATGGTGATAGTCATAATGACCATCATCAGCAGCTCATCATAACATAAATTGGATTGGGGAATACCCCAGAATATTGCTTCAGCCTTCAAGCTAATACATGCTTTAAGCTATAAGATAAAAAAATAAAAAATAATAATAAAATAATAATTTTAATAATAAAAGTGTCTTAACAGATAGCAAATCGGCTTCAAATGAAGGGATTGAAGTGATGGGAGAGGGTGGGCCTTTGTAGTTTCTTTTGTAAAATACAATGAAAAAATGAATGAATTGAGAGAGAGAGATACATACAGTCACACACACACGTGCAAATGAACACGAACACAAAGAAGGGTACACCACGCATGAAAAATTTACGAGACACACGGTGACAGGCAGAGAATTAGTTGTCTGTGTTTGGCCTCCAAAACAACCAACAAAGGAGCCAGAGAAATCCCACCAAGGATGATGAAACCAACGGTACAGGACAAGACACGTGGCCGACATGCAGATCAATAAGAAGGGGTTAATGCTTGCTATAGAGGAAGAATATACCAAAAGATAGTGGGGAGAACCATGATGAGGAAGTGCACAGAGAGATAGAGAGAGAGAGAGAGAGAGAGAATTAATTCTTACATCTTTCTTTCAGTGTGTTTGTTTGTGTATGTGTGTGTATGAATGAATGAGAGTTTGGTCCCACGATGATAAGCTAGCTTTCTTTCTTTAGTTAGGAGTGAGCACTCTCTCATTTTTAGTCTCATCTCATCTCAACAAGTTCTATCAATAACCAAAGCCCTTTTGCCCACTTGCATTGCATGCTTTTTTGTGTGAAAATCAATCATAGAGCACCACTATTTCAAGCAAGCCCATGACCCTATAGCCTAGAGTATACACCTCTCTAGTCTCTTCTCTTCCCTTGGAAAAAAGATGAGTTTCTATTCTCTCTATTCTCCTCTTCTATTCAAGCAGCTTATCATAATATGCTTTTGATATATTACCATGTTGACTAATCCCAACCAACCACTTGCACTCTCTTTTCTCTCTCTCTCTCTCTCTCTCTCTCTCTCTCCAATACTCTTGGTGAGACACCGGGGGGCCTCATTTTTCTTTTAGTTGGTGTGTCTCACTAGCTGATATTAACTGAAACCCTTAACCCTCTCTCTCTCTCTCTCTCTCTCTCTCCCTCTCTCTGAGGATTATATGCATGAAATCGATCCCATTTCACGTCGCATATATGCATCTCATGTTCAAGTACCCGGATGTAAATATATGTATGTTTCTTACTTTAGGCTTTCATATCAGAAAGTTTTTTCACAGCTTCACGGCCTTGCTTTCTCAACTTTATGCAGCCAGTTTGGGGTTCTGAGGCTAAATTTTCTGCCTTTTCAAATTGTTAGTGGTGGTGCTTGCTCTCTTGGAATCAAACAACACCAGTCACATATTTCTGGTACGTACGTTTTCTTAGCCTGATTTTTTTGAATTGTCAATGTATTTTCCAGTATTTTGTTCAGTCCCACTGTTGGTATACAGTGCTAATTCTGTTGGTATATATGGTGGAATAATTAGGAGTAATTTTGATTGATAGAAATTATAGAAATGGTTGTTTTTATATAGTTTGTATTGTTGTATATTTGTATCCCCACTCCAAAACCAACCAAAAGCTCAAGGTGCCTTTTGGTTCTGTTTATACAGATCATGAAGATTCTGCCATACTTTGCTAGCAGATAAAAATAATGTAGAAAAAGAAACTATACTGTAGGCGTTAAATATAAAATTCCAAAAGAATATGGACAAAAAGAAAGCAATAAGACCCTCATGGGGGTCTTTAGGGAAAGTTCTTTATCAATCTCAAAAAGAGAATGTTAACTTAAGCAGATAAATAGCATAGTGAATGGCATCAAATCGACTAACTTTGTAAAGGTCAATTTTTTATATATATTATGTATATATACTCAGTAAGAAAGTGAGAGAAGCAAGTTACACATTTCCTGATTATTGATGTTCATAATGACATGTAGATGTTGGGATCTGGTAAAGCTACCTTTGAAAAAAGGTGGCTTATAGGGAGGCTTTATAATGCTATTTTTCCTACTTGGAAGAAAAACCTCAAGGGTTTTTTTTTCAATATGATAAAAAGTGCTGAGTGCCATGCCACATTAGCACTGTTTGTGGTTGTTTCTTTACCACCATTTGTCTGCGAAAGCAGAGACCACACTAGCTTAGATTTCAACCAATAGGTGGTGATAAAGGAACCTGGACCAACATCACGTTATCCCTTGGAACTATAGAACCATAGAAGATTCTTCTCCTCTTTCCCTTTCCTTTTTCTTCTTTTGATGGGGGTGAGAAAAGTCATTTTCTTCCCCCCAAGAAAATAGAAGTATGCCTTGGGTGTACTTGTCTGACATATTAGAGCATATCCTTGAGTATAGTATCATACTAAAGCTAAGATATGCCTGTAAAAGTTAATTAAGCAATCTAGGTTGGAGTATTTTGTTAATCATTCATGTAAGAGGAGGTATTAAAAATGTATTTGGAAAAAGAATAAGAAAACAAAAATTTGTTGTACTCAACTCTCCAAGCTAGGGGACATGTGGAATGCCAATAAAAACATTTTCTCATACTCTAGAGTGCTCCACTTTATATTCCACTTATCCTTTTTTTTTTTTTTATAAGATAACTTAAATTGGAAAAAAAAATTATATACATGGCATATCTCAAATTAAGAGACTTGTGGAATGCAAATAAAAATCTTTTTAGATATTTTTGAGTGTTTCACTTTATACTCCATTAAATGCAATTTTAAATAGGAAACAATTATGACAATTATATTCCTTATAGGATAAATAAAATTTTAAATAGGAAACAATTATACACATAGCATATTATGACAATTAGTGGAGTATATAATGAAACAATAAGAGCGGAATATAAATTTTCCATTTTTGGAATGTTTGAGAAAACATGAATAAAAATCATTTATTCCACTTTTGGTGTTCCATATTCCACCAACCACATTTTGCTACAAATCATTTTTTCTTTCCTAATAAAATGACTAAACTTTAAAATGAAAAAAAAGAAAAGAAAAGAAAGAAGGCAGATATCATACTATGATTAATAGAATATAAAGTGGAATACTCAGTATGAGACATAGTATTAGGGTTATCCAACCATGCAAGCAATCTGAGCCACCCAACTGGAACCGACTCAACCTACACTCGATTCAACGATTGCGGTGGTTGTCGAAGGGTGTTCACCATCAAACACGACAAACGGCAGGTCAAGTGGTGGGTTTTCTCCTCCAAAATCCAACTTTGCTTGATCCAACCATCATTTTCCTTCGTTGTTTGAATATCCATTTAGATTCACCATCTCCGTCGTAATCTCCACCTAAACTGGCCAAGATTTTACAATCTTCGACTAGATCTGGTGGATCTCTGACATCTTCTTTCTTTCCATTTCAATCTAAATCGATTGAATTAACCCAAATCGCCACACCTGAAAACCAACTCAATTTGATCTGTCTTCTCTCCAATTGATGGTGGGTGCTGTTTTTTGCTACCTGACAGGATTAGGTTGAGTTTTGGTTGTGTCCAAACCCAACTTGGACCAACCCATAGACACCCCTACATAGGATTTCCTTTCAAGAGAGTATAAATTGTGAGGTGAATTAATGGGCATCAATTATAAATGCGATTAAGAAGGTACATTAACCAAGACCTATAATTCCACCTACATTTATTTTTTTATTTATCGTAGATAGAATTATAAAAATCTTATTCTAGTATAATCTAAGTGTATGTGTATGACCATCACGTCAAGAGTGCATATTAGTAATTCCACCTACTCCATTGAATCATTGATGTCTTTAATACTTCCTAATTTAGAAGATTGTGACTGGAAACACCACATTCTATGCATGTCCATGATAATTTAATGTTAGTACCTAACATCTGGTAGGAATAGTTCAAGTCATAATTATTATATGTCACAAGGAAAATGAGTCACAGAATCCAATAGCCTAGAACATAATCTAAGACATGCCAAAAGTTCATCTCAAGCACCTTCAACGTTATTCTACACAGTATTAGTTTGCACATCAAGGTAGGAGTATGATATGGAAGACTGCATTTTGATTATGCCCGAAACCAATACAAAATTGATGATTGATCCAACGCTGCTGTGGCTATATTTTTTGAATTCTAATATTTTGTAAGTAATTCATTCTCATCGTATATGCTTAATTGCTTATATATAGTGTTTATCACTGAACAGATACCAGTGGAAAATAATAAATTACTGATGAAGGCAAAGAATTATTGATCTTGTTCAATTTTCATCGAGTTTTTTCTTCTTTTTTGTTTCCTTTGTTCACCAAAAAATGAGTAGTTTTTCTTTTAACTGAAACAAATTCTCTTAAGGTAAAATGGCTGAAGATTGATTTTCTCTCTAATTTTGCGCTTTATGAATCTTTAATATAATGGCACTAATTTATTTCTTTTATTTAAGCACGCGTTTGAAGATTTGATGGTATAAATTATAATGTGAAAGGAGAAAAAAAAGTGGAATTGACGGTCCATAATATAGTTTCAATTTCAATATTTTCCTGTCAATGGTACTATACTGTAGCTCAACTTTTTTGCTTTGGTTTATTCTGATGCTTCATGATGGAACTGCACAAATATTGATCTTTTAACAGAACTATGAAACTAGATTACTAGGGGACATTCTATTTTGCCCAGCATATATAAGACCATCACACTCCAATTGAAGCCACAGAGCACAAGATGTTCCATGAAATAAAGGTCCTTTGGGAACATAGGTGAAAGAGATGGATTAGTCTAGTGGACAAATGATAGTCATATTTTCTTATATTTTCTGGAAAAAGATATTGTCATGTGTGTGTTTATGTCATCTGTAACTGATTCCTCGGGTCGTTCAGATTCTTGTTACAAAACTTACCATATGTCAGGAATTGTCACAGAAGACTGAAACATCTTGAGCCTAATGAAAATCAGTGAGAGTGGCTGTGTCCACGTCCTTTGAATGAATTTAAAACTACTTAATTAACTCTAAAGTAACGTCCAAGCATACTAGAGTAGAGACAAATTTGCATGGCTTGCAGTAAAGGCCTGAAAGTAGTAGCACAATGCTATACTGCCTCTTTGATACACTTATCTGATACAGCACACATCACTGCAGAAACTTTATAATATTTATTGGTTTTGTTTTGTTTTGTTTTCTTCTGATTTCTAGGTGTAACTTACTTCTATAAATTAAGGTGCATGTGGGACTACATTCAGGAAATGAGGATGCTTGAGCTTCTGAGGATGCTTGAGCTTCTGTTGGATGCAAGGTGAGATAATTAAGAAAAGTTTCCTATTTTTATTTTCATTCTACTAGTGAATCTTCATGTGCTATACTTCTGCATATAAGCTCTAGAATGATGAACCCCAACCTGTCTTTTCATAATCTCTATTCTTCTCTTCATCTTCTTCCATTTCATCTTCTTCTTCTTCCATTTCATCTTCTTCTTCCATTTTTCTTTTTTAAAATTTTATGTATTATTTGTTCTTTTTGAAATTGTGAGACAAATGATGGACGGACTTGATTCATTCAAACATGTTCAATGGGCTGTTGCAGGTATTAGATCACCCTTTTGTTACAATCAAACATATCTTTATTTGTAAGTTTGTCCTAAAACACTCTCTAATCCCTCTTTTCCAAGTGATTTTTAGTTTTAAATTGTACATTTCTTCAATACTATTTTATTTAACTTGTTAGTCTTGATGCTGTGTTGTTTTTCCTTTTCTCCATTTCATTTAGCCTTCATTAATTACTACTATATTGGAATCAAAATATTGGTAAAGCTGACGTTTGACTTCGAGTAAAATCTCAAGTGCGTTTCTTTCCAATGAATTTAATTCTCTGAAATATGATACCACTGCTTTGATTCTTTTCTGTGAATAATGTGTGAGGTGTCTACTTAATTTCATGCATGCATTAAATGTATGCACAAACACACTTGCCTTTTTCTTTCTGTACTTTTTTTTTTCTCTATCATGAAAATGTGACAATGATTTTCAGATTCTGGATTTCATTTGGAAGTCATCTGAAAGGGGCACGTCCCAGTGTTATGAAGAAAGGACTGATCAGGGTCTATTGACAAAAAGAACACAGCTGTCATAAAAATGAAGTTTATGAAACTTGGAACAAGGCCGGATACCTTTTACACAGAAGAAGCAACCAGGTATTAGATTTTATTATTATTATTATTTTTTTATTTTTTTGGGGGGGGGGGGGGGGGGGGGTGGGGGAGGAGGGGTGGTGGGGGTATGTTTGGAAGCTAAAACTGACAGAATTTATTGTACAAATGCAGGACAGTGATTTCAGATATACCTAGTGACATTGTCATTCAAATTAATGATACCAATTATCTTCTCCATAAGGTATGAACTGATAATGAATAATTGTGCCTCATTTAGCCAAAAAGAAAAGGTGATTTTGTATTTCTGTTTTTAGCTGATGAAATCTTTTTTGTTGTATATCTTCCTGCATGGTTCTTGTTTAGACTCAAGTGCTTTCAAATTGCAAATTAAAGAGAATCATAGGACCAGGGGAAGAAGAAAATAGAAATTACATCCATGGATTAAGAAAACATGCAGCAAATTAGTATCTAGATGGTCATGGGTTGAAATTCAAGATAGGAGACATTTTTCTTAGGACACTGTGTCATGGACAGAGCATATGTGAATGATTCTAGATACATAAAAAAATGATGGAAAAAAAAATTAACAAATCCAAAGAAAACCATAAGCAACAGAAAGCTAAGATGCATGAAAAAGATGTTCAAAATTCAAGTTAAAATTTCAGTATAGTCAAATGCTTCTAAATGTTAATTCCTATAAGAAGAGCTTTGTTTCTTGTGCTTGTGTTTTTACGTTTCTTCTTGATCATTGTCACTTAGATCCTTCTTAATTGTACCATTCTTAGCTGCAGTTTCCACTTCTTCCAAAGTGTGGCCTCCTACAACGTCTTTGCTCCGATTCTGGTGATTCTAACATTGTTACAATTGAGCTTCATGATCTTCCTGGAGGGGAAGATGCTTTTGAACTGTGTGCCAAGTTTTGCTATGGAATTATGATTAATGTCAGTGCTCATAACTTTGTAGCCCTATTCTGTGCTGCTAAGTTCCTTAGAATGACTGAATCTGTTGAGAAGGGAAACTTAGTTCTAAAACTTGAGGCTTTCTTCATGTCATGCATTCTTGAAGGCTGGAAGGACTCTATCATCACACTCCAGAACACATCTAAGTTACCTGAGTGGTCTGAGACTTATGGAATCACCAGAAAGTGCATTGATTCAATTGTTGAGAAAATCCTCACACCCCCAGCAAAGGTGAAGACTTTTTCTTCTAAATTTCTTTTTATTTTCATGAGAGATTGATCCTAAGATGTAAATTTTAAGAATTTTATTTTAGATATAAATCCTTGCTTAAGACTGATGACTCTCTGCAGGTGGCATGGTCCTACACCTATACTAGACCCGGTTACTCCAAAAAGCATCACCATTCTGTCCCAAAGGATTGGTGGACTGAGGATATATCCGACCTTGACATAGACCTGTTCCGCTGTCTGATTACTGCCATCAGATCAACATACATGTTATCACCACAGCTTATTGGTGAAGCTTTACATGTCTATGCTAGTCGTTGGCTACCAGACACTACAAAGAATAGACCTCCAGAGAGTTCAGTGTCTCAAACTGAAGAGCTTATGGAAAAGAATAGAAGAGTTCTTGAAACTATAGTAAGCATGATTCCTGGAGATAGAGGATCAGTTTCAGTTGGCTTTATGCTAAGGCTTCTCAGCATAGCAAATTATCTAGGAGCTTCTCCAATGGCAAAGGCAGAACTCATAAGGAGATCTAGTCTGCAATTTGAGGAGGCAACAGTGAATGATTTGCTCTTTCCCTTGCCCTCAACCTCTGGGAGGCACTCTTATGACATTGACTTAGTTGTGTCAGTATTAGAAAGTCTAGTGGTACTATGGAGAAGAATATCTCCTACAGCTTCAGAAAACAGCCAGTTTCTGGTATCTATTAGGAAGGTTGGGAAGCTCATTGATTCCTATCTTCTAGTGGTTGCAAAGGATGTCAACATGCCAGTGTCAAAGATTGTGTCTCTGGCTGAAGCATTGCCAGATATTGCTCGGCTAGATCATGATGACCTTTACAAGGCAATCAACAGTTATCTTAAGGTATCGTACTAAAGCAAAGTGAAGGATTGATAAGAACCAATTTGCCACATACTTTCAAAATTTTCAAAGCTTAATGCTATTAGATGCAGAGCCAAATATATTCTTGCACATTCTCATTATAAAATTAGCTGAAATTAAGTTCATGGTAACTTTAATTCACTAATTTCATTTCTTACACATTCACAATGTGTCTCAATTGATAAACAGGAGCATCCTGATCTGAGTAAGGCAGACAAAAAGCGCCTCTGCCGGATTCTAGACTGCCAAAAATTGTCTCCAGAAGTACGTGCCCATGCTGTAAAAAATGAACGGCTACCCCTGAGAACTGTTGTGCAAGTCCTCTTTTTTGAACAAGAGAAAGGTTCCAAGGAAACAGGTAACAGGCTGCTACCACCACCAGAGCTTATTCGAAACCATACACCAACTATCGGAGATGATCAGGGTAAGCTAAAACTGGGTCTGGACGAAAAATCAAGTAGAGGGGAGAGCACAAGAAGAACCATCACTCCTGCAGGAAACAGTGAAAAAGATCAAAATAAAATGAAGAGATCAGATGGAAAATTGCCCCTAGAATTGGAAAAAAAGTTGATCATTGCAGAAATTGAGGAAACAGAGTCAGAGAAGGGGAAGGAGATTAGAGGAGAGGGAATGTCTCGGAGCAAGCTGGATCCTAAGAAGATCATAACGAAGGGAAGTAGATCAGACAATAGCCGTGACAAAAGCAGAGACAGATAGTAAATGAAGACCCAATTGTTTCTCTTAGAACTTACAATAATTGGCCTTGGTTTTGTTAGTAAATGTATTGATTTTAAACTGTTACATAAGCCATTTGCATCATTTGTATCAGTAGAAGTTGTCATTAGTTGGGAATGTGCTCATAGTCTGTCTTTCAGAAGCTACATATTCCTGCTACCTAATAGATAATTTAATTTCCATGGGATTCCCAGAGGCCCCATTTAAGAATTACTGCTAATTATAACATCACTGAAAGAAAACAAGCCAACCAGTTTATAGACAAGAGAGAACTCTGCAACATTAACCCTCAAGGAGCTAATTATACCATGGAAATTCTATACTTTAAAAAACGGTCATACATTCATGCATAATCAACCATTTCGCCAATATATTGGCTGATATGCTTTTGAAGCAATTGGCTACTCATTTGCTGATCAGCTTCACCTGCTTCACCTAATTAGGTAGTAGAAGTAGGCTTAAGAAAGTGGTAAGAGTGAAAAATAGTTTGCAATTAAAATCTTGTTCTTTTTTAAGGAATAAGCAGCACTATTCAATCAGATGAAAGTACAACTTATGAACCAAAAAAAAAACAAAGCAAAACCTATTGCTGCAGACCAACCTACCTTTACATCAGAATACAAAGAGAACCCAATCTCATCAATTAGAAAACCTCTTAAGTAATTGTTGGGAAAAAATACCCACTTCTTGATGAGAGCAAAGCCTCAACCAATATTATCAACCAAGTGTAAATTTACCACCACAAGGTAATGGAAGTTAGCCACAATAATATTAAGGCTAAGCTAGCAAGATATGTAATATGGAATCTATAAGAAACAAATTATCAAATATATGGAAGGCATACAAAATGCACACAAGATTTACATGATTCGGCTCTATGCCTACATCCACCAAAATCCATGGATCAAGCCCTGAACAATCCACTGCAGTCAAGAAGTTACAATGGTCTTTTATTCAGGTTTTATCGCACAACTTGAGCTTGCACAATAAACTTGGAGGAATACAAAATTACCTGAAAGAGCTTTACAAAACTAAACTGTACTACAATGAAATCTTCCAAACAACTTATTGAAAGAAACCCTGAACACCTTTGAGACACTTGCTTTGATAGGTTTAAATGGCTATAGTAAAAGCAACAATAAGAGTTGACAAACCCTTATCTTTCACTTTGGTAGCTCCTGCTTGCTGTTGTTTTGTGTTGTGTTGTTGTTTCAACTGTTTCTAATAAAATTTCTTACTCAAAAAAAAAAAAAAAAAAAAAAAAAAAAAAACCAAACAAACAAACACCAAGTAGACATACAATACAACAACTTCAAAATTAATGAGTGTCAAAAACAGTAAAAGGGATCTTCCAGAGGCTGTATAGAACCTCTATTTTAAATTGAGTTTTTGACTTGTGTGCAAGTATATGCTAGTCTGCTACTAATAACAATGAATATTCTTTTGGAAAATTAAGCTTCACTTCCCAATTTGCCATTATGGATTCTTGCATCACTTATTGTTCTATCAATTCATTTACAGTGCACCAAATAAAAATAAATAATAAAAAAAATCATATACAGTGCAATGTAGCCGCCCAAGCAAATATGTAGATCTGTTTCTAGAAAACTTTACCCTTAAGGTTTTTGCTAGTCCAATCCAGTTCATCCCTACCCATTTTCCAATCTTTCTCTAAACCAAACATTTTCCACCACCTCCTTCCATATGCTCCTATTATAAAAACACTAAAAAATATAACAATTTGCAATGCAGTCCCTTGTTTTTTATGCTGAATAACAAGGTATTTGATTTACTACTACTGGACCAATAAAACAGAAAGAGGAGTCTAATCCTTAGATAAACATGCAGTCCCTTGTGAGTCTATTCTAAAACCAACTGACAAAAGTGTTAGGATATATGCTTTTTAAATCCTATTATATGATGCTATGTATGACATTATGTTGTGATTAATAAAGTTGTTTTATTATTATCTAAAATAATGGTAATATGAATATTTGGACATTATCATATAGTCTATGAGATGCATAGTATATGATTTAGTTACAGAATATATAAATCACAAGTTCTTTGTAAATTTATAATTTTAGTTCGTAGTCGGCAATGAAATTGAGCATTTCATCTGCGAAGACTATAACATATCAACTAAGATGATTTGTCTTGATCATGGAAGTGGAGACTTTTAGGTGATACATTGATCTGTTTTAAGTGATAAGACATATTGAACTGGACTGCTGTGAGATTTATTATTCCACTAACGACTGTCAAATAAATAATAAATATCACCACTTCTATTTACATGAACTCTCAATCCTAAGAGAATAATGAACATGATCATGAAGTGTAGATTACTTTGATATATCAAAAGTGAGATCTAAAGTCACGATCAAAACCTCAATATGTTGGGCAGCCACATTTAGTGTTGAAGGAACATATATTCTTAAGATGAAATTCATAATATCTTAACTGAGATATAAAATATTCCCTTGAGTTAAATTTAATGTGTTCGGTTATTCAGAGTGTTAGGTCTAACCACTTTAGTAAGAAATTACTAAAGTATATATATTTATGAAATTGGATTTCATAAATATATGATGAATAACTTAAAGGATTAAACCAGATACTCAAGGATTAAGGTGTATTAATCTTCAAAGTGGCAGTCAACATTCATGACTTTGTATTATTACGAATATTTTAATAAAGGGTTTGAATGTATAATAAAGTCTTGGGATATAATTTATTAATAAGGCTTAGAGTGCAATTATATTTATATAGTGGTATTAAATATAATTAATGATAATTTTGAGTTTGTCAAGAGTTGACAAAAAAGCCCAAAACTCATTAGAGCTAGTGTCTTATTTGTCCCTTTTGGTCTCACTCCAAGCCACATACTAAAACCCAATTGGAATGGCCCAAAAGGCTAACCCAATTAGATAATCAGTTATATATAAGGATAAAAACATATAGAATTTTGTGGTGAATGAAATTGTGTGTATGTGAGTGTAAGCTACTCTCTTATTCTCCCTTGAACACATATATATAAATTGATTGAGAAACCACACTTCTTGAGCATAAGTGGAATTGGAGTGAAGATTAAAAGTGTTTCCAAGTGTTTCCAAGTGTTTCTAATATTTGGTTTTGAATTTCACTGCACCAAGGTACGCTCTCTTATTCTTAAATTCTGAAATTTACATAATACATGTTATCAATTGCAAATGAAGTAGATCTGTTATTTTTCCACTGCGTATATTTTGTATGATATACAAACATGTGTTTTACCAATAATTGGTATCATAGTGGTCTTCAATTTCGAATTTGTATAACATGTTTTGTGAGTTTTGGAATCAAAGATAGTAATTTCATGATATTAGAAAATTCTACAATCAATTTTCTGCATAGTTATTGAAATTATTGTTTGATAAAAACTTATATTGATGTTATGATGTTGTTTAAGTTTGATATTAAGTATGTTAGATTGAACTTTAAGACTATAGCATCAATAAAATTTAGTTTTGATCTCAATCTCATTATGATATGATCAAGAAACTATGTTTTGTTCAAGTGAAACATAAAAAACAGTTACCAGAAAAATTTGAAAAAATTTCAGTTTCACAAGTTTCGACCGATCGAGAATTTCCTTTAATTGATTAAATGTTCCTTTCGATTGATAGAACAAGAATCAAGAATCGATCAAGTTAACCTGAGACTTTGTGAAAAAATTTCTTCAATTTTTCGATCGATCAAGAATTTCTTTCAATTGATCGGATTTGCCTTTCGATCGATCGAATAGGAATCGAGAATTGATCGAGTCATCTAGAAACTTCGAAATAGATTTGTTGAACATTTCGATCGATCAAGAAATACCTTCGACCGATTGGATGAACTGTTTTTGAAATTTCACTAAGTGTTAAAACATAGATAAAGTGCAAAGCTATGTATGATGAGATTACACATGATTTTTAAATAAAAACATTTATTTTAAAATACCTAGTGGGAGAGAGATATAAGGGTTGGATCTTACAGCCTCCATTATTGGTTCATAGTAGTGTGGGTAAGCACCTCGTCTTGGCGTATATGCCTCGCGATCCCAAAGGAGGGTGTTTACTTCATAGTACTATAAGATTAAACTTACCCGTTTAAAGTAGTGTGAACAAACACCTCGTCTTGCCATATATGCCTCGCGATCCCAAAGGAGAGTGTTTTGTTTCATGGTACTACAAGTTTAAACACTATAAAGGAGATGAAATGTGGCTACACATGATTTTAGATAATGGTGTACACTAGACTAAGTGTAATGTTAACCTCCCAATGGAACTATGTCATTATTTACTTAGAGGCTAAAGTTAATACGACATATTATTAGTGTTTGATAAGAGTTATCATGATAGCACTAATAATGAGAATAGTTCTCAATCAATCATGATGTTTTATAATATACTTGCTACCAAGGAATTATAGACATGGATTGGGTTGTCGTTGCATATTTTATGTTATGGTTTTATTAAGGTTCCATACTATATGTTTATATGCTAAATTGATAATGTCTGGTTTACTTATTATATTCACGTTTATTATTTTTAGATTTAAATCATGGCATCATTAGCCCATTTGTTGCTATTCTTAATCAAAACAAACTGACTGGATCCAACTATATTGACTAGAAAAGAAATTTGGAAATTATTCTAACTGCTAAAGAGCACAAGTATGTGCTTAGTCAACCTTGTCCTAACTTCCCATCATTAGATGCTCCTCCTGAGGAAAAATAGCGATATGATCGTTGGCAGAAATTTAATGAGATGGCCAAGCGCTATATCTTAGCATCTATCTCAAATGTTCCACAACATCAAATGTAGGATGTAGAACTAGCTTCGGACATAATCTAAGTCTGAATGAGATGTTTGGTGAGCAAGACTGTTCTGCTAAGCAAGAAACTATGAGGCAGATTTATAATACCAAAATGGCTGAAGGTACTTCAGTAAGGGAGCATTGTTTTAGGATGATCTCTCATTTGAATACACTGGAGGTTTTAGGTGCCGATATTGATGGAGAATCCCAAGGAATATGATACACCAGTCACTACCAGAATCATTCAAGGAATTCAGACTTAATTATAACACGAACAAAAAAATTTATATATTGTCTGAATTAATTAATGAATTGGTGGCGGCAAAAGGCATTCTTAGTACATCAAGTGTTGATGCCAACATGGTTGAAGCTTTTTCTTCTCAACGTAAGTCGAAAGGCAAGGGTAAAAAGAAGAAGAAGAATGACTTCACCAAGCAAGATGGTAAACAAATTGCCTTAGGAGTTGCCAACAAAGGAAAGAAGATGGACTACACCGAAGGAAAGTGTTTCCATTCTGGTGAGAAAGATCATTGGAAGATGAATTGTCCAAAATTCAAAACTGCTAATAATAAGGGTATGAAAAGTTCATTCCTTCTTCAAATATGTTTAGTACAAAATCTCACGGATTCCTGGTGTGTGGATTCAAGTTGTACTAATCATATCTGGAATTCTTTGCAGGGGTTCCAGGAGACCAAAAAGCTGAATGAAGGGGAAATGTTTCTTACTTTGGCTGATGGGAGCAAAATTCCAGTTGTAGTTGTTGGAGTGTTTAATTTGTGTTTTGGTTCTAGAGTTTTAATATTGAAAGACTGTCTATATGTACCTAATGTTCGTTGGAATTTAATTTCTGCAACTTATTTAGATAGACATATATTATGTTATCTTGAAATACAATGTTGTAATAAAGAAGGATAAAATGTTTATCTGTTCTGGCAATATTGTTGATGGTCTTTATATTTTAACTTTTGATAATCATGAATTATACAATTCTGAATTAGGTAATAATTCTCATGTAAAATCATTAAATGGAAAGTTTCCTTCTACTAATGATGCATATCTTTGGCACTTGCGTTTAGGTCATATTAATTCAAACATAATTCAAAGATTGATCAAAGATGGACTCTTAGAGCCATTGGACTTTGATGGATTTCCAATTTGTGAATCTTGTTTAGAGGGCAAAATGACCAAACGACCTTTTAATGCAAAAGGTAGAAGAGCTCAAGAGTTGCTTGAATTAGTTCATACGGATGCATGTGGTCCTATGTCAACCCAAGCAAAAGGAGGTTATGAGTACTTCATCACTTTTATGGATGATTACTCAAGATATGGTTATGTGTACTTAATGAGACGAAAGTTTGAAGCTTTTGAAAAGTTCAAAGAGTTTAAGGTTGAAGTTGAGGATCAATTGGGTAAACGCATAAAAGCCATTCGATCTAATTAAGGTGGCGAATACCTTCTTAGGGATTTCAAGGATTACTTAACTCAAAATGGAATTGTATCCCAATTGACTGCACTTGGAACTCCTCAACAAAATGGTGTAGCAAAGAGAAGGAACGTGACTCTTTTAGAAATGGTTAGGTCCATGATGAGTTATTCAACTTTACTAATTTCCTTTTGGGGATATGCACTAAAAACTACAATGCATATTTTAAATTTAGTTCCCTCAAAATCATTTCCCAAAACACTTAAGGAATTGTGGAATGGGTGCAAGCCTAGTATGAAATACCTCCACATTTGGAGATGTCCAGCACATGTGTTGAAATGGAAGTCTGATAAGTTGGAAGCAAAAACAGAAGTATGCATGTTATTAGGGTATTCAAAGGAAACTAAGGGTTATTTATTCTATAATCATAAAGATAACAAAGTATTTGTTAGTACTAATGCCAAACTTTTGGAAGATGATTATGTGAATAATTTTAATCCTAGAAGTAAAGTTGTCTCGGCTGAAATAGATGAACCTATAATTGAACAACCAATGGATTAAACTAGGGATGATGTGGTCGTATTAGATAAACCACAAGATTCTACTCATAAGATGTCTAGTACACAGGTGCCTCGTTGTAGTGGGAGGATTATAAGGTCACCTATAAGATTTATAGGTCTGGAAAAAACTTATGAAGCTATCTTAGAATAGGCTGAATCTTATCCTTGCACTTATGAAGAGGCAATAAAAGATATAGATGCACATCATTGGATCAAAGCTATGAAATCTGAATTGGATTTTATGTATTCTAATCAAGTTTAGGATCTTGTAAAGGCGCCTAACGACATTAAACTTGTTGGTTGCAAATGGATTTATAAGAGGAAGAGAGGGATAGATGGAAAGGTTGAAACCTTTAAAGTAAGGCTAGTGGCGAAAGGATATACACAAAAAGAAGGTATCAATTATGAAGAAACATTTTCACCAGTAGCAATGCTTAAATATTTCAGAATTCTCTTATCCATTGCTACTCATTATGATAATGAGATTTGGCAAATGGATATCAAAACTGCATTTCTAAATGGCAATCTTGAAGAAGAAATCTATATGATGCAACTGGAAGGTTTCATAGTAAAGAACCAAGAGCATATGATATGCAAGTTGAAAAGGTCCATTTATGGACTTAAGCAAGCATCTAGATCATAGAGCATCAAATTTGATCAAGCAATCAAGTCATTTGGTTTTGAACAAAATCTTGATGAACTATGTGTGTACAAAAGACATCGAGATAAAGTAGTAATGTTTCTAGTGTTTTACATTGATGACATTCCACTCATTGGAAATGATGCAGGGGTAATATCATCAGCAAAGATTTGGTTGTCAAGCCAATTTGATATGAAGGACTTGGGCGACGCTAACTTTATTCTAGGGATCAAGTTTTGGCGAGATCGAAAGAATAGAATATTAGGTTTGTCACAAGCTGCATATATAGATAAAGTTCTAGAGCAGTTTAGCAT
The DNA here is from genome assembly GCF_932294415.1 of Quercus robur. Lineage (NCBI taxonomy): Eukaryota > Viridiplantae > Streptophyta > Magnoliopsida > Fagales > Fagaceae > Quercus > Quercus robur. The sequence goes on along the minus strand of NC_065538.1, from coordinate 69,301,166 downwards.
GCAAAACTCCAAGAAAGGATTACTTTCTTTCAGACATGGAGTTCTTCTGTCTGATGACCAAAGGTCGAAGACTCTTGAAGAGGAAAAGACAATGAGACAAGTTCCTTATGCTTCTACAGTGGGAAGTCTCATGTATGCCATGCTATGTACTAGGCTAGATATCTATTATTTAGTTGGCATAGTCAGTCGATATCAATCAAATCCAGGACCAAAACATTGGGAGGCCGTTAAGCATATTCTCAAGTATTTAAGGAGAATGAGAGATTATATGCTTGTTTACTAGTGTAAGGATTTGATTATCGTTGGTTATACAGATTCAGATTTTCAATCAGATCTTGAGTTCAAAAAGTCCACTTCAGGTTGTGTGTTCACCTTGGGAGGTGCAGCCATAAGTTGGAGGAGTGTTAAGCAATCTGGTGTTGCTGACTCCACCATGGAAACTAAATATGTTACTACTTGTGAAGCAGCAAAGGAAGCTGTTTGGCTCAAGAAATTCCTTTCTGATCTTGGTATTGTGAGAATTGAGAAAGTTTTTATCACATTGTTCTGCAACAATAGTGGAGCGGATGCACAATCCAAGGATCCAAGAAATCACAAGAAATGAAAGCATATTGAAAGAAAGTACCACATCATTCAAGACATTGTTGCTTAAAGAGATGCAGTAGTACCAAAGATTGATAGTGCAAATAATCTAGCATATCTCTTTACCAAAGTCTTGCCCCATAGGACTTTTGAGTCACATTTGGAGGGAATGAGAGTTAGATTAGTGCACAGTAGTCTTTAGGGCAAGTGAGAGATTGTTAGTATATGTGCCCTTTAAATCCTATTGTATGATACTATATATGACATTATGTTGTGATTAATAAAATTGTTTTATTATTATCTAAAATAATGGTAACATGAATATTTAGACATTATCATGTAGTCCATGAGATGTATAGTATGTGATTTATGTAATTTAGTCACAGAAAATATAGATTACAAGTTCTTTGTAAACTCAAAATTTTAGTTCGTAGTCGGTGATGAAATTGGGCATTTCATTTGCGAAGACTATAACATATCAACTAAGATAATTTGTCTTGATCATGGAAGTGAAGACTTTTAGTTGATATGTTGATATGTTTTAAATGTTAAGATATATTGAACTGGACCGTTATGAGATTTATTATTCTAATAACGACTGTCAAATGAATAATAAATCTCACAACTTCTATTTACATGAATTTTCAATTCTAAGAGAATAATGAATATGATCATGAAGTGTAGGTTACTTTGATATATCAGAAGTGAAATCTAAAGTCATGATCAAAACCTCAGTATGTTGGGCAGCCACATTTAGTGTTGAAGGAACATATATTCTCAAGATGGAATTCATAATCTCTTAACGGAAATATAAAATATTCTCTTAAGATAAGTTTAATAAGTTTGGTTATTCAGAGTATCAGGCCTAACCACTTTAGTAAGAAGTTACTAAAGTATATATATTTATGAAATTAGATTTCATAAATATATGATAAATAACTTAAAGGATTAAACCGAGTACTCAATGATTAAAATGTAGTAATCTTCAAAGTGACAGTCAACATTTATGACTTTGTATTACTACGAATATTTTAATGAATGGGTTGAATATATAATAAAATCTTGAGATATAATTTATTAATAAGGCCTAAAGTATAATTATATTTATATAGTGGTATTAAATATAATTAATGGTAATTTTGGGCTTGACAAGAGTTGACAAAAAGGCCTAAAATCCATTAGAGCTAATGTCTTATTTGCCCCTTTTGGTCCCACTCCAAGCCACATACTAAAACTCAATTGGAATGACCCAAAAGGCTAGCCTAATTAGATAATCAGTTACATATAAGGAGAGAAACATATATAATTTTGTGGTGAATGAAATGGTGTGTATGTGAGTGTAAGTCACTCTCTTATTCTCCCTTGAACACATACATATAATGATTGAGAGGCCACACTTCTTGGGCATAAGTGGAATTGGAGTGAAGATTAAAAGTGTTCTTAAGTATTTCTAATATTTAGTTTTGAATTTCACCGCACCAAGGTATGCTCTCTTATTCTTAAATTCTAAAATTTACATAATACATGTTATCAATTGCGAATGAAGTAGATCCGTTATTCTTTCGCTACGTATGTTTTGTATGTGATACAAACATTTGTTTTACCAACAAAAAGCATGCTTATGAATATAGGAAAATTCTTAAGTACTTTCAGAACATAGAGAAATTGTGCTTACTTCTCTCACATTTATAGTAGATTTCACAATGAATTTAATAAGTGGACCACAATATAAATATGAGATGAAAAAAACACCATTTTTTGTGCCTAGAATTACCTAAGAATTACTCAAAATATATATTTTGGGGTTTTGCTTACCTCTAGTACTTTTTTAACTAGAGGTCTCCTCTTATTTTAAAATACACAATGATAAGTGGTAATGGATTTTAATATCCACATTTATTTAGTTAGTGGTGATGTGACAATTTTTTATTAAAACAAAAGAAAATTTCAATTAAAAAACTATTAAAGATAAGCGAAATCCTATATTTTGTACAAAAAAAACCACCAAGGCACCTAATAATAATTAAATAGGCCTCTTCTCTTTTACTTCTACCAGACAACTCCATTTTCCCACGTGACATATTATATCCAAATCTTAAAGTTAGCTTGAATTACCTAAGAATTACTCAAAATATATATATATATATATATATATATATTGTACAACAAATACCACCACTAAGGCACCTAATAATAGTTAATAGGCCTCTTCTCTCTGACTTCTACCAGACAACTCCATCTTCCCACGTGACATATCGTACCAAATCTTAGAGTTGGCTTGAATTTTCCATAACAATACCTTTGAGAGCACGTCCCCCATAACGTTCATATCAAAGCCATCTATTATTATAATCAAAATAAAAAGACTTACTTTAAGTTTAAAATTAAATAAAATGTAAACCATATCTCACATTAGCGAAGCCTAGTCCCATCAAAAAAAAAAAAAAAAAAGCCAAGCATAGTAAGTTGGAGTTGGTTCAATCAATCTCTTTCAACAGTAATTTTTATACTAATAGAGGTCTGTTTGGGATCTGTTTATTTTGTTGAAATTAAAAATTTTTTGCTAAAAATATTATAAATAAATATTAAAATTAGTTAAAATAGTACAGTGAGACTCATGAATAGTACCAAAAAGTACAGTGAGACCCATAAATAGTAACAAAAAATAAGCTAAATAGTAAAATAAATTGGCAAAAATAATCTTGCCAAACAAACACTAAGGGTACGTTTGCTATGCTGTAATAGCTCCTGTAATAGAATAGTTATTCTTGTGTAATAGCAATTCGGTCATTTAGTTGCATCTTTATTACATGGATTAGTTATTACATTGGAATGACTATTCTTTAAATTTAAGAATAACTATTCCTCTTTAAAATGGATGTAATAACTATTCCTTAGTATATATAATAGGTTTTAAAATTAATATATTTCCAAAAATATAAAGTTTCCTTATACATCATCTTTTACAAGTTTTTCATATGTAACAATCAAACTTATGAATAGTAATAGTTATTCCATTATAATGTCTTCTATTTCCATTAATAAAGATTACTATTCCTAATGTAATCTACATTCAGTGTATCAAACGTACCCTAAGGGTCTATTTAGATACCCCTTATTGTTGAAAACTAAAAATACTGTAACGAAATAATTTTTAAATATATGAATAGTACCGTGGGACTCAATTTTAATAAAAAATTTGTTAAAAAAAGCATTTATAAGTTTCATAAATAGTACATGGGACCCACTCATTCAGACGCAAGCTCAACTGAATACTACTTTCAGCAACATCCAAACAGAGGCTAAGACTTATCAAATGTCCTAAGCAAGACGTGGCAACCTTAACCCAAAAGTTTACTGTAGAGTTAGATAAGGTGAAGAGCAATGTTACAATTACACACAAGTTTTCTCATAATTTGTTTGAGTGTCTGTTTAGCCCAAAACCTTTAGTTTTTAGATTTTTGTCTAAATTTTTTTTTCTTTTTTTTTTTCTAAAATTTAACAAAACTGGCTTTTTTTTTAATTTAAAAAAAAAAACTAATTTTTAGATTTTTCATACACATTTAGCATAAAAATTACTAAGAATTATATATTTTGATAAACACTTGCAAATAAATTATCGAAAACCTGTTGAATAACCAAAAGTACACTAAGTGATAATAACTTATGATTGGAGTAGCCTAAGTCCTTTATGAATTCACTTATAGTACGGCTTTTATTATATTATTATATGATCCATCAAAGTTTAGGTAAAAAGTTAGAAAAAAAAAAAAATTTGGTGTCTACTTTCTACTTATGGACTTATGGTTATGCTAAGGTGAATGACAGCGGCAAGACCACCTAACTCTAATGTTCACAACTGTACCTGATTCCCACCCCACCCCCCCCCCCCCCCCCCCCCCAAACTAAGAGCTGTTTGATACATCATTTCAAATAACAATTTTTAATTTTTAAATAATATTACACATATTTTCACATATTTTTTCACTTATAAGTATTTTTACACATATTTTCACATATTTTTACACATATTTTCAAACAACAAAACACATCATTTTTAATCCATACACCAAACACTTTCCAAATATAGCTAACTACTAGTCTGCTACGCACCTTTAAGAAACACAGATACCATCTTTGACGTTGTTTTATTAATCACAATTCACAAGCACGAATCTGCTTTTTAAAACTAAACTAGAATAGAACCCCACCTCCATAATACTATAAAAGCTGCTTTCTTTTTACTTTTATCTTTGGTTATTTATAACAACATAAGGGGAAAAAAAAAAATGGTTCGTTAGACATGTCTGAAAATCTTGATTCGTCCTCCTTTTCCTTCTCATCTTGTTGGTGGCTCTTCCTTTTTCCTCTTTCTTGGTTTTTCTGAAAAGGTAAAAACCCCTCTTGCCCCTTATATCCATCTATGTTGTAGTTCCTTCTCTTTGACTTGATTCATGTTATCATTCATTTAAAAAAAAAAAAAAAAACTAATGTTTTTTGTCGTGTAAATTATGAAAAGCACAAATCTTTTTGGTGGCTTCTGTTTGATCTGATATGGGTCTTATTCAATTTTGGTTTCCAATGGTGGCATTTGATTTCCTAGACCAGAAAGTTCGGGTTTCTTTGAATTGGCATCTGTTGGTGTTTCTGTTTGTTGCATTGCCATAATTCATTGCATTCTCTGGATGTATTTTTGTCCGTGTATGTGTTTGCAAATGTATGTAATTGACAATGGTATTGCTGGGTTCTGTTTTGTTTGCCTCTAATATCTATTTATTATTAACTAAGTTCTTAGTGATAAATTATCGATTGTTTTAAAAGTTTAAATTGTTAGGAAATTGTGAATTTGATTATTTAATCTAATACTCCGTGTCCACATGTGGGCCTAAACTACCCTTATTAAGTGGGACGCAACACGTGAGAATTTTTTAAGTGGAAGGTAAGATGGAGACAGGATTTGAACCCAGGCCTTCTGCTCTAATACCATGAAAAATTACTTATTTTCTTAAAAGCTTAAGATGTTTGGAAATTGTGAAGTTAATCATTTAATCTAACAGGTTGATTTCAAGGAAAATTCCGTCAGATTAAAGTCTCTGTTTTTCATTGTTTTGGGTCGCCATTTATTAATTTATCTGTTTTAGGTAATGCTGTTTAAGCATTTATGGGAAACAATGGAAATGAATCCCCAAAAGATTCACCTGGTTTAACAAACTTTTGAGTTGTCACAAAAGAATTACTTGGGAATGAATTAATTCTAAGCATCTAGAATATAAGGCAAAAAGTTCTCTGTCATGGGCAATCACAGTGAGCTGCAAGTTAAATGATTGTAGAAAGAACATGGCCTAGCCTGCTGCCCATTACCTGCATGCATATATAGCTATTCTTTTATTGCAATATAAATGCTTTAATAAGCAAGATATATATATAGGTTTAATTTCACCAAGAGTGCGGATGTTTTTCATATTGCATATGCTTTGTTTGTTGCCAAGAGGACAAACTGTGGGAAAGGAATGTCGTGTTGTTGTAGTGATCCAGGGTATGAATGAAGTAAGATCCTACTGTTTCTTTTTCTTTATTAATTTACGTGGCAACAAAGGAGCAGATTGTTTTCCTCTCTATTGTTTTCAAATGGAATATGAATCCAGTTGTTGATACAGCTATGTACTTATGCTTAACTTTATATGTTGTATGGGCGTTTCTCATATCACAATTTTGCTTTGGTTGTTGCCAAGAGGACAGAGTAAAAGGAAAAAGCACAGTCTAGGGTACAAATTATATAAGGTCCCAATGCTTACTTTCCTTTTGTTAATTTACACGGCAACAAAAGAATCTGTTATTTCTCTTTTGTCAAACTAGTTATTGATTCTAATATATTTGTAGCAGTTTCACCATGCATAAAATCTTGGATTTTTCATTTGTGCATGCATTTGTAGTATTCCACATAGGCTTTCTTTGTTGCTGAGATGGAGAAAAACGAAAAGATATGTAGGATGAGATACCAATGTTTCTGTTCCTTTTTCTAATTTATGTCATGCAACAAAAAGAGCAGATTGGATTCCTTTTTCACATGCTGGAATAAGATTTTGAATCTATTATTGAACTTAGCAGTTTCTCTATTAGTGAAATATGACATTGCATTTATAATATGTTGTTTCCGAGAGGATGGAGAAGAAGGAACATAAATTTTGGAATCTTATATCAGCTGACTGTAAAGAATTTGTTAGATTCTGAAATTTCCTTTCTTAAATCTACATGGTGACAAAGAGAGTAGATTGGACTCCTTTGTTACCTGTTTAATTTCTCTATACACACATCTTTTGTTTTCAAAAATGGTACGAGGAATTTTTATTCACATCTGCTTAGTTTTTGGTAAGAATAGAGAAGAAAAGGGGGAGGGGGAGGTTTTGGATTTTTACAAATATCCAGGGTTGAAAACAAATTTTAAGTTTCTGATGTTTCTTCTCCTTTTATTTATATGTATGTATATAAGTATTTATAGTGATAAAAAGTGATTGAATTTCATTGTTGCATGTTGGGTGGGACTTCAAAGCAATCATTGATGCTGCTACATATGTTAGCAGTATTAGAATCTAATTCTGCAAAATTGGGCTCAGGTCACATACAATGTTCTTTAGACACCTGTTACAATTGGTTGCTTATTTTTATTTTTGAAAGCTCGGATTTGTGCTAAAACACAAGAGCTTGTTCAAACCCCAAAATTTAAATTATGGCTAGATTGATTGTACTCTTACTTTATCAAAGTGTGGAACAAAAGTAAATGTGCGCAATGAACTGATAACTATTCTAGTGCATAAACATGAACAACAAACAATAAATGTAAAGCACAAGACTAAGGGAAGAGAGACGCAAACACAAGATAACACCAAGACGTGTTATCGAAGAGAAAACCGAAGAACTCAGCGAAAAATCTCTCCACAATCCTCTAAGTCGAAATCGATCCACTAGAGAATAAAGTTGGAGTACACGAATAACAAAAGGCCCTCCAAGTTTAGTCTACCCAATGTACTTGAGCCCTCCAAGTTCCTGCTACCAATAGACTTCTCGGAGTCACGTCTTTATTAGCTTTCCAATCTTGCAATACGCCCGATTGCATCCGTCAAGCCTCACCAGCTTCTTTTGGCAAATCCAAAAAAGCTCCCCAAGTTCCAAAACACTCTCTACACTCTAAAAATGTGGTGTTTGGGTACAAATCTCCTCTTAAAGTATGACAATGGGAGAGGTAAGGAGAAGAGACTATAGTGATTTCTCACTGAGGATGAGTAACTCTTTCTCTAAAAGATGGGTGTGTTATGTTGTAGAAAACTTATTTATTGTTTTTCTCTTTAAATAGTCTCTCTTTCTTTTGTGGGTAATGAAGGTATATATAGTATGGGTGAAGGGTAAGAAAGTCACACTTAAAATCCTCCAGGTAGAGAGTTTCGCAAGTATCTTGCGGGTTGGCCCTTTCCGTGAGACACTCGCGAAACTGATAGCCTGGTATGACTTTTCAGCTTCCAGCATGTGCTTTTCATGTGTCCTTTTCGCGAGAACCTTTACTCGCGAGCTTCTTGCAAGTTAGTCACGAAATTGCACTGATTCTTCATTTCATGCTCGATTCTTCACCAACTTAATACTAAACTTAATACAATAAAATCTCACAAAACACAAGGAACAAAATTAATGCAATTACAACACTTTTTGTCATGGAATAAAGCCAACATAAAATATAATTGTAAATCACAGCTTTACAATTTTCATGCTCCATATTTGCTGTCTCTCTAGGTAATGGTGTACATAAAGGCGTTAGCTTAGGTTTTTCCTGAAGTTATTCATAGTGTACTTTGTTCTTATATATTTTTTGGGGGGAAATTACACTTTACCACCCTAAACTATGTACTAGATTATACTTTACATCCTAAACTATCCGACTGCACACTTTGTGTCCTAAACTATCACACTTTGCACCTCGATGTTATTTTTGCTGTTATATTTAACAGAATCTTGCTGCATGTGACAAGCACATGCCTCTTGCTTAGGTGGAGCAAAGTTAAAAACCTTAAACACCCTTCTTCATAATCAATTAAAACAAAACCCAAATTTTTCTAGATCTCCCTCTGAAATTATGAACAGCTTGGAAATTATTATCCTTGGAACTATTATATAACAATAGAGGAAGGGGTGGCAGGGGAGGTGGGCGGTCTTATAACAACCATGGTTCAACCGTTCAAGGTGGCCATGCCCTAGTTGATGTTGGGGTTCGTTCATAACATATTCAACCATTAGATGTTCATATGGTGTTTGTTACTAGCTTTTCTCGGTGGGTGGTGAAATTGTCTTTTCTCGAAACATATCTTTAATTTGGTTGTTGTTTAATGAATTCACCAATCTGGACCACCTTTTTGTAGTTCGGTTAATGCAGGATTTTTCTTCAGAACCTTATGAGAAAATTAGTTTTTTTTTTTCAACTTCTTTTTTATAAAATTGCCATGCCGGGACTTATTTAAGTCTTGGCTTTTATTTTTTGGGTGTGATTGCCTGGTAGTTGACCATACCTGATGGTAAGCACTTGAGATCTTAGGCGAGTAGTGCTTCAGCCTTAACCTTTGATGTTGAGAATCTATGGTGTGATGAATACACAGTTTGTTGCGTTTTCTAATTTGATGCAACTGAACCTTTTTATTAGATTTTAGAATATCAGACGATTTTAGATATCTATTTTTGTCTGTTTAGATGTTCAATGGCATCTTAACAAATAAATAAATAAATAAAGGTGTCGCGCTGTTGGAGGCTTGGAGCAGAGGCAATTTTCGAATTGGAGATTTAGGGTTTACAAGAAACTGAATCTAGGGAAGAGGATGACACGCACGCGAGACAGAGGGAGATGTGAAAAAATTTGGGTTTTGTTTTAATTGATTTTGAAGGAGGGTATTTCAGTCTTTTAACTTTGTTTCACCCAAGCAAGAAACATGTGCTTGTCACATGCAGCAAGATGCTGGCAAAAATAACACTGGGGTGCAAAGTGTGCAGTTGGATAGTTTAGGATGCAAAGTGTAATTTAGTGCATAGTTTAGGGTGGTAAAGTGTAATTTCCCCTATTTTTTGACCATTGATCTCCTGTGTTAATGCATTAATGAGCATGCCATATATACATGGGAATGTTAACAATACATTTGTATGCATTTATGTCAAGGTCCCTCTGTTTGGAGTTAATGTTACCATATGAAGTCAATATTTTGGGTAGCTAATTCCATCAGCTTATTAATTTCTGGATTCCTGATGTGAAAAATGTCTCTAGAAAAATCATAGCTT